>NW_028227275.1:11532500-11812500 GCF_978045245.1 Mus caroli | reverse complement strand
GCATGTAGAGTCAGAGAGAATCACAATGAAGTTATCTTCTTCTACATAATAGAAAAGGTAATATGCCTCCTTGGTGAATGGGACCAACAACCTAGTATGGGAATGCAGCTTAGGTCACCAAGAGTAGAGAACACATGTCACTCTTAAGATATACAACTGTGCCTTCAATGTACACTCATAAGTAATGTATCCACATAAGGGAGCAATTCCAACCATAAAAATGAATAGGATGCTATCTGTGGGTTTAGCATCTGATCTGGCAGAAAACTTTTTTTGAGGAAAGAATGAGATCAAAAATTGGATTGCCATTTGTTGCAGGTGGTAGACCACAAGTAAAAGAGAGTACAAATTTTGTCTGTGCTAAAATGTCCCTCCTAATACTCAAAAAATTAAAATCTATGGTAATAAACAAGCAGCAAGGAGAAAAGGAGAAAGGTGGAAGTGGCAGAAAATAACTCTTAGGTTTCAGTTTGAATGCAGCGTAAGGGGAACTCAAGATCCAGCATGCAGAATAGGATTTTGCAAGGAGTCAGTACAGAAATCTATGGGAATCTGGAAATACAATTCATTTGAGCTAGCTGGAATTGGGATACAAGAGGAAAAGAAACAATAGAGCCTCTAACAACCTGTGTCTTGAAGCTGTGGGTCATGGAGTGGACAGGATCTGTTTAAATGTCCTGAAGTGAAAAGTAAAGGGGTATAACTATCCATTACATCTTAAGACAAAACCTACGTTATCTGAAAAAATATGAAGAAAATGTGTCTCTGTTGGACCAACTTCAATACTCAGAATTGGGCTTCAAAGAGATTGTGGTTGATGCTCAGTTCACTGAGGAAATTAGGATTGTGTTTACTAGAAAATGAAACAAGAGGTTGATTTGTCATAGACCTTAGCCTTGGTTCAGTACTTCAGAGAGTTTGCTGAGCCTCTTGGTGGTATATGGGATTGACAAGTAAGGAGAAGCTCTATAGTGTTGAGTGATTTCGATTGACAGGTAAATTGATTCTGCAAGATGCTAAGACACACACACACACACACACACACACACACAGAGAGAGAGAGAGAGAGAGAGAGAGAGAGAGAGAGAGAGAGAGAGAGAGAGATGAAAAATTAGGGGGGAAAGATAATGGACTTTTTCTTGGTTACCAGATGCCAATGTGGTAAGATTTGGGTTTATCTAGCATTCTCAGAAGAAAAAAGAAATAAAAATGGAAGGCGAAAATGTTGCACTTGTGATTCCATGGAAAGGTTGAAATCTAAGAAGGAGTCCAGCAAAGGGGTGAAGAAAATGGAAGACAGAATGGTATCAGTATGACTGACTGTGCAGCTCACTGTGGAGGACAAAAGATCTCCCGGGATGAGTACAAACCCAGCCACTCTTTCAATGGGTGACCAAGTCTGTTACTAAGAAACACACATGGGAACTTTAGGATCTGTGTTATTTGTACCCTATTGATATATAAAGCTTTCAATCTCCAGTGAATATTGAACCTTAAATTATGAGATCCCCCTAAGCACGAGGATAATAGGCAGCAGCAAATGAATATTAGAAGAAAACAGTGCAGGTGAATCAGACTAAGCTTGTGGTATGTTTGGAAAATAAACTCTTCCTAGTATACACCTGTGCATTTGTCCTCAGAGAGGGACCATCCAGGGGTAGATGTACTGTGAAAAAAACTGCAACCTACTTTTGTGAAGATTTACCAAAGAGTGAGAATTATGAACTACAAATTATAAATGCAGTTATTTGTGGTTGAGTAAGATGCCTCAAGTAGAGTTGTGAACCTCAAATGGTATAGATTGCTTTGAGCTGTAACAAAATTACAGAAACAATGAGAGCATTATAAAGGGTAGATGTCATACTCATAGGACAAAGCCCTTACATCAGCTAGATGTAGCTTATGTAAGAAGCCAGATGTCTTCTGGGAAATGACTGTTACAGAAAGCTAAGTAATGTGGCATCCTTCCCACCACCCATGGCACTGTACCCAGAGTTGCTCTTCAGAGTCAACAATTAACACAAATTATGGGAATTTTTATTCTACATTAGACCTCACTAATGTTTTGTCCTTGTATGCCCTTAACTTCTGAGTCTCATGACTGATTTATACTTTATTGAAATGAACAGTAAGAACCTTCAGAGATTCTGCACACTTCCTATTAATATGTTTAATTATATAATACTAGCCATTGAGTGTGCCACTAAGTTGTAAAACCATCAAAAATAATGGAAAAACTAAACAAGAGTAAGAGGAGGAGGAGGAAGAGAAGGAAGATGAAGAAGAAGAACTATAACCAACAACACCAATACACAGTTAAAGAGTCGGACACTGCATGGGTGAAAAATGATATTCTAGGAGCTACCATGTAAAAAAAAACCATGTGCCAAGGATGGGATACTTCATTGTAGTAGTTTAGTTATCCAGGAAAACCACTGAGAGCCTCAGACTTACTTGGACTCTACAGCATTTGAATGCATACCAGAACTACATGGAGATCCCTTATGCCAAAGGCTGAAGGATATGGGGAGATCAGAGGAGGAATGAGTTGGAATCCACTTTGCTATCAGTTGGTGTTTATAGCATGGGAAGATGTTCTGTAGGTTGCTGGAAGAGTACTATTGCTGTCATGCTTGATCATGGCCCATATGAACATAAGAGACAATGCATACTTGATAGTACAATAATGCCATGACAGTTATGGCTATAACCCAACTGTCTTCCAGGTGGGTTGATGAGTCACTCTATATGAGAGAATCCATGTCTGATACTGTGGGCCAAGGACAAAGCCCATGGTTGGGGAAGTTATAGAACTCAGTAAGGAAATACTGCTATCATCTTGTTAGGTAAAAGTGATATGCTACATTTCTGTTTAATCACACGCGTTTAAGTCTACAAATTAATACTCTCAGCTTCCATCTTGGAGAGAAACATCTTTATTTGTGGTAGGTGGTAGTTATTACCAAACTACTGAATGTAGGTGAATGTTCATACAGGATAATACCACAATGCTTAGCCATAAACAGATGAAAATAAACATATTTATCTATCACCTCATCCAGGATCACAGTATCATAGAAGAGAATGTAAAAAGAATAAGAAATACAAATGGGGAGGGGGGACTCCTAAGACTCAAGCAGTGAAGGAGAAAACACATGAGGCTCAATCTCACAAACGTTGCAAGACCCAGAAAGCTTAGAAATTTACTATAATCACTAGGACCCTTTAGTTACATAAGCAGGAACCAGTTGCTGGAAACAATGTCTTCGGTTAAGTAGTCTATAAATTGGCCACAAGCTCCAGGGATGAAGTGTTTGTGAACTACTATCAATGGGGAGATAAGCTTTCCCATGAGCCAGCTATTTTTGAGTTTCCCATAACCATCCATGTTACTGGTAGTTATTAGTAATTCCTCATCCATGATACTGCAAGTAACATCAATAAACACACTGGTTCATCAAGACAGACTTCAGAAGAATGATTCATTATTTACTTATTCATTTATTTTTGGTCAACTATTGTTACCTTATCTAGACTAAACACATATTTGTTCATAGCTCTCAGAAAAGTCACAGGACAAGAACATACTAAACTCTCAATAAAAATTTAATAAATAGATTAGTATATTTGTGGACAAATAAATGATTTAGTGATTGGATAAAGAAATGAGAAAAAAAAAAAAAAAAAAAAAAAAAAACCTCTTGACTCAGAAGAGCAAAATCCCAAATGCAGCTTCAATGCAAAATAATTCTAGATATATATGAGTAAAAACAGCAAAATTCCAGATGCAGCTGCCAAGCAAACATGATCTGTGACCTCAAACAATCATTTAAACTACCTGGAACACAGTTTTTACATATTTTTTTAAATAGCGTTTTAAAGTAAAAATTGTATGTAAAGTTGTATATTCTATAATTTTAGATAAAAGGTTACTTGGGGTATATTAATATCTATCTATCTATCATCTATCTATCTATCTATCTATCTATCATCTATCATCTATCATCTATCCATACTCAATTATATATATATGCATATATATATATATTTATAGTACTGGAAAATAAAAAATACTGAAAAACTACCTGGACCACAGTTTTTACATTTTTTTTTAAAAAATAGCTTTTTAAAGTAAAAATTGTATGTAAAGTTGTATATTCTATAATTTTAGATAAAAGTTTACTTGGGATATATTAATATCTATCTATCTATTTATCTATTTATCTATCTATCTATCTATCTATCTATATATATATATATATATCATCTATCCATACTCAATTACATGTATATATATACACACACACATATATTGATAGTACTGGAAAATACAAAATGAACATTTATAATTTAGATGTTTTGAGAAAATTGTAGGTTCCTATGGGGGAGACATAATTCTTCAATGAAAAATGGCTTGAGTACTCTTCTCTGAAGCCAATGGGCCTACATTTTCACATGCTTTGTTATATATAAATTATTTAAAAACTAGTTATTAAAGAGATAAAATATGCATAGATATTGTATGGATGTATGTATACATACACACACATTTGAGTATCTCATAACTGAGGTAAGAGTCGTGTAGATTTTAATTAGGACCACTCCAGTTATTTTATACACTCCCTGTATTACACAGTTCTACTCACTAGACTCAGAACTGTTGGACAGCAGCGTGTGGATCATTTCATAGATCACTGAAGACATTCTCATACTTCAAAGACTCTATTCTTTATACTCAGTAATGAAAAGGCGAAACATTTCCCTTTATACTTAAGACATACTTATACTTCATACTAGAGACATAACTTCTCACACTATTCATTTCTATTCAACATAGTAATAAGAGTCCTAGCCAGAGCAACTAGATAAGAAAAAGAAAGAAAGGCATTCAAAGTGAAAGAGGTGAAGTTAACTTATTGCCACTTAAAATCTCATATGTTTGAATTCTTAACTGCTCTTGGTGGTGCAGCTTGGGGGAGGTTTAGGAATTGCAGCCTTGATGAAGATCATGTAAGATTAGTGAGTGGGATTTGAGGGTTTGTAAGCTTGTACCACACTTTGTTTGCTCTCTTTGTCTGCCTCGTGTTTGCAGTTGATGAATAAAGCTTGCATGAAAAAGTGGCATGACACAAATGTCAATGGATGAGTATAAAGAGAAACAAAGCTATACATTAGGGCCACTCAACCTTGGTCAGTATGCCAAGAACAGAAATGTGAATAGGTAATTCTCTTCAATCATGGATATTGGGGAAACAATGTACACAAATAACAGAAAATGAAGATTGACCTTCATCTTGCACCAAATAAGGATAGTGATTGAAATAAAGTGGAGTAAAGACTTGTTTGTAACTAAACCCATAAAACATCTTACTATTGGCACAGACAAAGCATTTGTCAGATAGAGTCCCCAAACTTCAGACAACAACCACAACCAAAGGAATTGTGTCACTTAAAAGCATGTGGGGCTGGGCATGGTGGCACATGACTTTAATCCCAGGACTCAGGAGGCAGAGGCAGGCGGATTTCTGAGTGTGAGGCCAGCTTGGTCTACAAAGTGAGTTCCAGGACAGCCAGGGCTATACAGAGAAACCCTGTCTCGAAAAACAAACAAACAAACAAACAAAGCAAACAAACAAACAAAAAAGCATGTGGGCAGCAAAGGAAACATGTACCAAAAAAAAAATCTTCAGATAACTGTAAGCAATACATTTGACAAGTGATCAACCTGTGAAATATATAAAGAATCCATAAAACTTGATAGCCAGAAAACAAGGAATTGAATTTAATAACCTTTTTTTCTCAAAGATACACGAACAGCTACCTCATATATAATAGTGATCAAGATTTCTAATCATCAGTGAAATAACAAATAAAAATTACAAGTATCAGCCCACTCTTGTGTTCAGGAAACATTGCAGAAGACAATGTTGACAGAATGTAAGATCTAGGTGATATGGAGAAGGACTGAGGAATGCCATCTACTGCCATGACACCACCCTTGCAATCAATCATGAGCTCCCAGGAGATGTGATTGCCTACATTG
The DNA here is from genome assembly GCF_978045245.1 of Mus caroli. Classification (NCBI taxonomy): domain Eukaryota; kingdom Metazoa; phylum Chordata; class Mammalia; order Rodentia; family Muridae; genus Mus; species Mus caroli. Next base: position 11,806,457 of record NW_028227275.1, on the reverse strand, counting down.
GTCCAGTAATTTGCACTCAACAGTTAGTCATGGGTATTCCAAACATCTGGGCTAATATACACTTATCAGTGGGTGCATACCATGTGTGTTCTTTTGTGATTGGGCTACCTCACTCAGCATGATATTTTCTACCCTATTTGCCAAAGAATTTCATATATTCATTATTTTTAATAGCTAAGTAGTACTCCATTGTGTAAATGTCCCACATTTTCTGTATCCATTCATCTGTTGAGGGACATTTGGGTTCTTTCCAGCTTCTGGCTATTATAAATAATGGTGCTATGAATATAGTAGAGTATGTGTCCTTATTACATGTTGGAACATCTTCTGGGTATATGCCCAGGAGTGGTATAGCTGGATCCTCAGGTAGTAGTACTATGTCCAATTTTCTGATGAACTGCCAAACTAATTTCCAGAGTGGTTGTGACAGCTTGAAATCCCACCAGCAATGGAGAAGGACCCAAGGACCTGAAGAGGTTTGCAGTCCCAGAGGAGGAACAACAATATGAACCAACCAGTACCCCCAGAGCTCCCAAGGACTAAACCAACCAACCAAAGAGTACACATGGAGGGACCCATGGCTCCAGCTGCATATATAACAGAAGATTGTCTTGTGGGACATCAATGAGAGGAGAGTCCCTTGGTCCTGTGAAGACTTGATGCCCGGGTGTACGGGAAGGCCAGGAGAGGGAAGCAGGAATAGGTGGGCTAGTGAGCAGGGAGTTGGGGAATGGGGTAGGATTTTTTTTTTCAGAGGGGAAACAAGGAAAGGGGAGAGCATTTGAAATGTAAATGAAGAAAGTATCTAAGAATTTTTTTTTTAAAAAATTAGTCATGGATATAGAGAGCCTAACTGACTCTACTTGTCCCTTCTGGTTACTGATTGCTATGATCTTCATGCAGCTTCAGAAGGATCATATCAGGCCAAACAGTTCCATGTGAGGTTTATTGAGAGAGAGGGGGGCAAGGTGGTGGCAAGAAGAGAAGGGAGGAATAGAGAGAGGGGGGAGGGGGAGGGGGGAGGGGGAGAGGGAGAGAGAGAACACTGATGTAGTCACAGGTAAAGGTGGGAGGTAAGCCTAGTGTATTCTGGGAAAATGGTGGCTGATGCCTTGGCATTAGGTGTGTGGGTCTGCCTATGTGATGTCATGGGTTTTGGAGGTCCTGATACCAACACTGATGAATTTTGGTAGAGTGGGTCACTTTCTTGAGTTGTAGAAGTATATAATCAGTGGAAAGTTAGTTTTCCCCTTTTATATCTACTGCTACCATTCTAACTCTTTGATACAACTTGAACACAGTAATGCAGGAGCTCTGTCTGATCTTCCTGCTTCCCACCTTGCCTCCATAAACTCACTGTATTATTTTTCTTTTACAGAATTCACATATTAATACACAGAAGTGAGAACTTATATAGAGAACTCTAATGAGGTTCCAATGGCTTTAGATTAACAAACTTATTCTTGCTGTGCAAATCCATAGGTGTTTTAGCCCTTGGCAACTTCCTGGATTCCTTTCATAGCTGTTCTTTCCATTGGGCCACATGCTCTGAGCCCTCTGGGCTTCATTTTGGAGTTCAGCACTGATGGTCAGGCTAACTGGGACTACTCAGCTCCTTTACCTTCCTCCTGACTCTGGAAAAGCTGTACTTTTATATTTGTTTATCTTTTGCTCTTTTACATCACTCAATGATCAGCTTAGATTAGAAATATAATTTCTAATTGATATGACCTGAAGTAGTGATTGTTCTTTCTGATGGATACTCATCACTTTATGGCAATATTTTATATTTCATTCATAAAAAATTAGAAAAACTGCAAGAGTAAATGGATGTGGCCAAGCTCCTGAGTATTATATTTATATAGAAGCCACCGACTTCATAATTATTTTTTAAAAGCAATGATTAAATAATGTTGATACTTGTATATATCTAAATGTAGCAAAAGGTACTAAATTTTGTACTTTTAAATAAATGAATACATTTAGGAATATTATATTTCAATGAAATTATTGTGCAGACAATCACAAAATGTAGTATTCTTCTAGCTCTACCATTTAAATTATATCACATTAATTATTCAATTTAATTTAGTGGGATACTGGAGGACTGTTAAGCTGCTTCTCCTCTATAAAATTGACTCCATTAATTAGATCTCACATCTCTACCCTCATAGCAATCTTTCTTTGTTTGAAGAGTCTCTCTAGATTTCCTCATTAGAAGCCACTATAGACATACTCTATCCTCTGGGAAGTTTTTCATATTTTGCATACAATGTACATAGTTATATTCATTTTCTAAGCGCTTGAAGGAAGAGAATTAAGCCTTCAAATTCCCTGAGAGGACAAGATACTTATTGACCAGGAAATGGTGATGTAGTCTGTAAAGATGGAATTTACCAAAGATGTTAACTGAAGTGAAGCACTGTTGTTCTCAAAGGGTTATGTTATTCATGGGTAGCATCCGCACCCGATGGTGCTGATGGTCCACAGCCTTGTTCTCTCCAGTCTCATCCTGTATATAAGCTGCTTTGTGGTATACTCACAGTTGCTATGGAGAAACCAAGCGTGAGTACTGAAACTGTCTGAGAAAATGCATACTGCTTTGCAGATCCAATTCAGAGAACTCTGCACCGGCCTCATATTTTCCCCAGAAGAGCACTGCTCTGATTCCCTTGCAGCTGTTTTGCTGTAAGTGTTTGAGACCCATTGAATACTAGCTAAGAAATGGTACCAGAATGGACTTGACCAAGATACTGAAATAGTGAAAAGAGTTCCTTCCTAGGGAGAGAGCAACATGGTTCTTCCTGATTAAAAGTTCATCTAGCCATATTTTAATTACATTTTTCAATCCTAAAGAGACTTTCTCTGTCTTCACACACAGACAGACAGACAGAAAGACACACACACACAAACAGAGAGAGAGAGAGAGAGAGAGAGAGAGAGAGAGAGAGAGACAGAGACAGAGACAGATATAGAGACAGAGACTGAGAAAGAGACACAGAGAAACATAGAAAGACAGTAACAAAGAGAGACAGAGGTAGATGATAGATAGATAGATAGATAGATAGATAGATAGATAGATAGATAGATAGAGAGAGAGAGACATAAGACAGGGAGACAAAGAGATGTTATATTTTACTGCAGATTGTAACTTTTTCATATGTGATTCTGGATGAACTAGAATCCAGAAGAGTAGACACAAAACATACCACATAATGTACCAAAGCTTTAGGTGAGAAAACTGTGATAGAAAATGGGAGCTGGTTTCACACCTGGCACTAAGAAGCAGCATCGTTTTTTCTTGCTTTTTAAATAGCATAATAGCATAATAATTATGAATAATAGTATTGGTCAGCCAAGTACTGTCTTTTTGTTCATTTTTTTTATTTATTTGTTTTTATTTTTATTAGACATTGTCTTTATTTACATTTCAAATGTTATCCCCTTTCCTGGTTTCCCCTCCAAAATCACTTTCCCATCCCTCCTACCCCTGCTCACCAACCCATCCACTCCTGCTTCTATCTCCTGGCATTTCCCTCCACTGAGGCATGTAGCCTTCTCATGACCTCTCCCCCATTTGATGTTCAACATAGCCATCCTCTGCTACATATGCAGCTGGAACCATGAGTCTCTCTATGTGTACTCTTTGGCTGGTGGTTTAGTCCCTGGGAGCTCTGGGGGTACTGGTTGATTCATATTGTTGTTCCTCCCATGGGGCCGCAAGCTCCTTCAGCTACTTTGGTCCTTTCTTAGCTCCTCCATTGGGGTCCTTGTGCTCAGTCCAATGGTTGGCTGAGAGCATCACCTCTGTATTTTTCAGGCACTGTCAGAGGCTCTAAGGAGACAACTGTATCAGGCTCCTGTTGCACTTGTTGGCATCCACAATAGTCTCTGGGTTTGGTGACTGTCTGTGAGATGGATCCCCAGGTGGGGCAGTCTCTGGATGGTCTTTCTTTCAATCTCTGCTCCACACTTTGTCTCTGTACCTCCTCCCATGAGTATTTTGCTCCCCCTTTTAAGAAGTACTGGAGTTTCCATACTTTGGTCTTTCTTCTTCTTGAGCTTCATGTGGTCTGTGAATTGTATTTTGGGCTAATATCCACTAATCAGTGAGTGCATACCATGTGTGTTCTTTTGTTATTGGGTTACCACACCCAGGATGATATTTTTCTAGTTCCATCCATTTGCCTAAGAATTTAATGAAGTCATTGTTTTTAATAGCTGAGTATTATTCCACTGTGCAAATGTACCACATTTTCTGTACCCATTCCTGTGTTGAGGGACATCTCAGTTCTTCCCAGCTTCTGGCTATTATAAATAAGGCTGCTGAACAGAACACCAATTGCATATGCTCTAAGATCAAGAACTGACAAATGGGACCTCATTAAATTACAATGCTTCTGTATGGCAAATGACACTGTTAGTAGGACCAAATGGCAACCAATAGATTGGGAAAAGATCCTTACCAACCCTACATCCAACAGAAGGCTACTATCCAATATATACACCAAACTGAAGAAGTTAGACTCCAGAGAAACAAATAACCCTATTAAAACTGGAATACAGAGCTAAACAAAGATTTTCAACAGAGGAATATCAAATGGTTGAGAAGCAGCTAAAGAAATGTTCACCATCCTTAGTCATAAGGGAAATGCAAATCAAAACCACCCTGAGATTCCACCTCATACAAGTCAGACTGGCTAAGATCAAAAACTCAGGTGACAGCAGACGCTGGACTACATTTCTCTAAATGATAAGACTGGATCCGATGCTTCTGGATTTCAGACAGAAAACCTCAGAAATATATGGTTATAGAAATATTCCAATAATTTTAAACACACAAACATATACACACATGCACATGGAGGAGGGAGGAAGAGAGAGAGAGAGAGAGAGAGAGAACCATGATCTTATGATCTTAATAAGTAGCTTTATATTAAAAGTGATCTAACTTAATAAACACATGCAAATCAGGTCAATCAGGAAGATGGACTAGTCAATCGCAGTCTGTCTGGAAACAAACAAAAATAAAATACAGGAAGTCATTGTTCTCCACTGGAAAAGCCCATTAGGGTCTTCTATAAATCAGATTTATTTTTGGTTTCCCTGCTCTCCTTTGCAGCATTTCAATACACACTCCAGTGGATTCCTCTAATCTCAATCACTGATTTCCTTTCTTGCAAAATTAACATTCTGTACTTAAGCATCTCCTTCATGCTCTTCTCTCCCGATAGAGCTGCAGCCCACCTGTGGAGTCTAAACACAGGCCTCCGCTGAGATTTTGATAACAGACACCTGTGCAGCCTAAGCAGCTCTTGACTTATATCTTCCAGAATGTGTTAATAATTGTGGCCGCATTTATTTTCCTCCAGATGTGAATTAAAAATACCACAAGGACCAATTTCAGTGAAAATTTGGAAGTGGATTGAACAACTCCCTCTCCATCACTTTCCCCACACACCATTCTACTGGCTTCCAAGCACAGCAGAGGGCATGCTCATCAATCAGAGAACTGCTGGGCATCCCAGGAGCACACTGCAGGTGGTGCCTCTCACAGCACACACCTTCAAGAGCATCCTTCCCTCACTGCTCAAGGCAGTAAACATTCTGCCATTTAGAAGGCGGCCATCATTTCATGCAAATACAACAATGTCAATCGACTCAAGTATTCAAATTGGTCCCCAAAGTAGCTATCACAAGGCAGGGCAGTAATCCATTCTGTCACTTATATCCCCTAGAAACAAAATTTAATCAACATTTTCAGTCTTTCTCGAATTTTTCTTTCCTTAGCTTAATATGTATACTGTCTAGTCAATTTGTGAGACACCAAATCTGTCATTAAAGTAAGTGATTCTCAGTTTTCAAATATTCCTTGCTGTGTTCTACCCTATCCATAAAGACTGGCTCTGCACTGTACAGTTTTGAGGTTTTTTTGGTTTTTTTTTTTGTTTTTTGTTTTTTTTTTATACCCAGTTTGCACATTTTTATCCATGTGAGACCAGATCTCCTTTTACAGGTTAACTCACAGCCGGAACTGCTATTGATTTTAGAAGCTTGTAAGGGAAGAAATTCGTAGAAACAGCTGGGAGTTAAATCAGAAGTTATGTTCTGCACAGTAGTGCTCCACCAACTTCAAGAACTGCCACACCCATGAGTCACACCGTGATTCATGCAAGCATGGTGGTATATTCCTCACCCCATGCTCATCTCCATGCGTGCATCCCTTATATACCAAAGACAACAGAAAAAAAAAAAAAACATATGAACATGAAGTCATAGAATAACCCTAGTCTCTGGAGGATCAAGAACAGCATCGATGACAAAGCATTAAGAACAGGACTGCTTGCTTCTTTTCTTTTTTCTCTCCTTTTGCAGCCTCTGCCCTTTACTTAGCAGCAGCCAGGTTTCATTTACTAAAGGAACTCCCGGTGAAAGGAAGAAAAGGAATAACTAGAACCCAGAAGGATAAATTATGTCTCTCACTCAGAAATGCTAAGTACTCTTCTTGCTTCACGCTGTACATGAAAAATATGGATATAGGGGCATTGTGTTCCTACAGTGCTCCTCGTTGTTATGATAATGCAGTGATTTTTGTGATTTGCTATTCCATTCTCACCCTAGGGAAGGACATCTAAGCCCCAGAAGGAGCTCTGTCTGCTTTTGATAAAGATTCTAAATTCAGAGAGAAACTTCATTCATGGAACAATCGGATGTTAGGTTTCCTGTGTTTTCTAAAGAACTAGCCATTAGAAGAAAATACTATACCTTATACTTCAGAAAAACGGTTCCAACTGGGCAAGCCACCCAGGGTACAATTTACAGAATAAGCACAGGACAAGGGTTGATTAATTTAAAACATATTAATTTTTAAATTGTATATGTGAGGTGCAGGACCAGTCTGTGCATGTGACCAGAGGTGCCAGCTTTGTCAGATTCCCCTGTAACCTGAGTTACAGATGGCTGTGCAACACCCTATGTGAGTGTTGGGGATTGAACTCAGGTCCCATGCAACAGCAGAGCATGCTCTTAATCACTGAGTCATCTTTACAATACATTGTTAAGAGTTTTCTATTCTAAGACTTGTGGTTCAAGTGGAGAAGATAGCGTAGGTGGTAACAGCTCATACTATTTAGTCTGACAGCTCAAGGTCAGTCCCTGCAGCCATGTAAAAAAAAGGCAAGATGTGATGGCATGTTCCTATAACCCCAGCACCCACACAGAAAAATGAGAGAATCTTCCTGAAGCTCACAGGAAAGCTAGGCTGGAATTCATAGTTCTGCAGCAAAAGCAAGAACCACTCTACCTCAGTAAAGTAGAAAATAAGAACTTATTTCCTAAGATTACCCTCTGACCTCTCAACTGATGCCAACCCCCTAACTAATCACACATGCACACAAACCCAATAAAATAAGCACAATCAAAGTAAGATTTGTTATCCAGGTCTTTTGTTCTGTTTTTCACTTTCATTGTGCCTTTGTGGTGCCAAGAACCAGACTCAGGGCCTTGTCCATGGTAGGCAAGTATTTCACCACTGAGACCTCTCCTGCCCTAGGCCAGGCATTCTACAAGGTTAGTCTGCCTCTGTTAGACTACATTAATATCAACACTAACTTTGTACTGTTGTTGTTGGGTTTTGTTGTTGTTTTTTTTTTTTTCTTTTTGAGACAGGGTTTCTCTGTTTATCACTTTGTAGACCAGGCTGGCCTCAAACTCAGAAATCCACCTGCTTCTGCCTCCCAAGTGTTGTACTCTCTTCTTATAGGTTTCTTTGTTTCATCTTGCTCTCTTGTTTTGCAGCAGGCAGAATAATCATTCCACAATAACTAATACATCTTATCAAATTTTTGTGTAAAAGAGTGAGGATTCACAAAGAGTAGAGTCTAAATTCAAAATTCTTCATTATATATCAGTGACTTCCTATTTGAGTTTTAGGCTCAAAATTTGCCATTTTCTTTCTCTTCTTCTTTCTTCTTCTTCTTCTTCTTCTTCTTCTTCTTCTTCTTCTTCTTCTTCTTCTTCTTCTTCTTCTTCTTCTTCTTCTCCTTCTTCCTTCTCCTTCTCCTTCTCCTTCTCCTTCTCCTTCTCCTTCTCCTTCTCCTTCTCCTTCTCCTTCTCCTTCTCCTTCTCCTTCTCCTTCTCCTTCTCCTTCTCCTTCTCCTTCTCCTTCTCCTTCTCCTTCTCCTCCTCCTCCTCCTCCTCCTCCTCCTCCTCCTCCTCCTCCTCCTCCTCCTTCTTCTTCTTCTTCTTCTTTGCTTTTGAAGTTTCCACTAAGGTTTATATTACTTATGGAGATTATATTTTTTCCAAATAATATTTTTATTTGCTTTACATCACATTCACAGCCTCCTTTCTCTTCCCAGCCCCACTCTTACAATTCCTTCCTCCCATAACTCCCTCCCCTTCTCCTCAGAGAAGAAAAGTCATCCTTGGGTACCACCCCACTTTGGGGCACCTAGTTTCAGCAGGACTAAGCACATTATCTCCCACTAAAGCCCAACCAGACAGTCCAGTTAGGAGAATTGGATCCAATGACAGGCAACAGAGTCTAAGAGAGATGCACTTTAATTATTAGAAGACTAGTTGAACATGGAGAACAAGCTAAATGTCTGCTATAAGTATGTAGGAAGCCTAGATCCACCTTCTGCATGTTGGGGATTCAGTCTCAATTAGCTCCCATGTTCCAAGGTTAGATGGCTCTGTAGATTATTTTGTGATGTGTTGACCCCTCTGGCTTCCTCAATTCCTTTCCCAATGCTTGCAAAAGATTCCTGATGTTGGGCTGTGGGTTTCTGCATCTGGTTCCATCTACTGCAGGATGACGCCTCTCAAGAGAAAGTATGTTAGGTTCCGCTACGCAAGCATAACAGAGTATCATTAATAGTGTCAAAAGTTGGCTACCATGTAGAAGAATGAGAGTAGATCCATATCTATCATCCAGCACAAAACTCAAGTCCATGTGTATCAAAGACCTTAACACACTAAATCCAATAGAAGAGAAAGTGGGGGAAATGCCTTGAACTCATTGGCACAGGAGACAAATCTCTGAACAGAATATCAATAACCAAGGCATTCAAATAAAAAGTAAATAGATAGGACTTCATGAAACTGAAAATCTTCTGCCAGGCTGAGGACCCCATCGATGGGATAAAACAGCAGCCTACAGAATGAGCAAAGTGCAGGATAACCATGCTACCAATCCACAGACCCAAAGAAACTGGTTAACAAGGAGGACCCAAGGAAGGATGCATGAATCTTACTCAGAAGGAAAAACAAAATAGTCACCAGAGGTAGGTAGAGAGAGGGAACTCAGTGGAAGAATAGGTGAGGAGGGGAACAGGGATGAAGATCAGGTATGGGGAGAGGAGTTGCAGGAGAGGGCTAGGAATGAGAATGGAAATCATCAGTAGGCTGACCCTAGTTCCTACCAGCCAGGGAATATGGAGACTGCAGTGGCCACCTTTTGTAACCAGGCAGGACTTCCAGTAGAGGGAGGTTGACAAAACCTTTAACTTGAAATTTGTCCAGGCACAAGATGTGCAGGAATAAAAATGTAGCAGAGACTGAGGGATCAGCCAACCAATAACTGCCCTAACGTGTGACCCATCCCACGTGAAAGGGATAATTTCTTCTTAACACCTTATCAACATGAATTTTATTTGAGGCTAAAACAGGGGCCTGAATAAAGAATAAAGAATGCAATGGGGCAGACATGACCTGCCCTGCTCCTCTGGTAGCATTTTATAAGCTACTCATTTTCAGATCTTACATAAAAAATTATTAATGACACCATTTTCCTGGCTCTGCTTTGTCTAGGATAGACTCTATCTCTGTTCCTATAGCATTTCAGTCTTGTTGAGCTTCACTTCCCTGTTGCCTTTTCCATTGACTCTAAGTCCCTTGGAGAATAGTTTTTATTTTGTTCCTCATCACATCTCAGTGCCTGCTGATAGGATAGCCACTGATGACTGAATATATTTATGAATGAATGGATGTATGAGTGAATGAGTAAACAAGATTATTGAACTCTAAAGCAGAAGCAGTAAGAATGGATAGTGGAGATACAACATATTATGCCAACCTAAGAGGACTGTTGTTTAATGTTGGTCCTTTGGACTGTGAAGAAAGTCACATTCATGAATTAAGGGCTTGTCATTCAAGTGCTAGACCTGAGTTTCAATCCAATCCCAAGAACCCATATAAGGAGAGGTACAGCATCACACATCTATGTTCAGGTAAATTTGCAACCCAAGTATGCCTCAGCAATGAAACACAACTCAATTAATATGAATACATGCTGTGTGCTAGATTGGACAGATCTACCACTACACTATCATCTTCCCCATATAAGAGACCCCTTAGAACTTGTGGTTTTTCCAGGCCAGGTGCTTCTGCTCCACTTTTTTCTCCTCCTCCTCTCTCCCTTTCTCTCCCAAAACCTTTAGCTCCACCTTCCCCTCTTTCTCTGCCCAATCACCGGCTCTAGCCTTTATTTTATGCATTAAGGTGGGAAGAAGGTTTACAGGAAATCACCTGAGTACTGACTCATTCCTTGTTCACAACCCCTCACCGGATAAAAGTAGAAGGATATGAACTAATCAGTACCCTCAGAGCTCCTTGGAACTATACCACCAATCAAAGAAAACACATGGTGGAAACTTGTGGCTCTAGCTATATTTGTAGCAGAGGATGGCCTAGTCGGTTATCAATGGGAGGAGAGTCCCTTGGTCCTGTGAAGACTCTATGCCCCACAATAGGGGAATGCCAGGACCAGGAATGGGAGTGGGTGGGATGAGGAGCAGGGGAAGCTGGGAGGGGATGGGAGATTTTCAGAGGGGAAACTAGGAAAGGGGATAACATTTGAAATGTAAGTAAAGAAAATATCTAAGAAAAAAGAAAAAAGTAGAAGGATAACATCATAAATGTGATGTGTGTCAAATATAATTAACCCCAGGGCTATCCACAACACTACTATTCCAGGACTTCTACAGTGAGATGGATGTCAAGTCAGACTAATTTCTGAAAGAGTGTGGGTCCACTAGCCTGGTGTACATAGCAACAACCCTGCTTCAAAGGAAGTGGAAAGTTGGCTACTGATACCAGGGATTGTCCTCTGGTCTCCTCACATACACTGGAATTCATGCTTCTGCAGTTACACACAAGTATTTAATATTTTTCTCTAAGTGAAATAATTTGGGGCATTATAGAAGGTAACTTCCTAAAGTTACAGATTTCTTGCTGGACTTTTGACATTCTGTGAAGTGCCCACATAAGGACAGAATCTACAAGCTGTAGATGTAGTCAGACATTCATGATAAGAATTTCTGAGAAATCCAGAATTACTTCATACCATGTCGGGAGGCAGCATATGCAGCCTAAAATTGATGTGTTCTTCATAAAATCTCAAATTAGCTTCAACTATGAATTCAAATGGTTCCATTTATACACACAAGAAGAGGATCATCAAGCACCCCAACAGACAGACATGTTAGAATCATTTTCTTGACTGCACATCATGTTCTATGACTCCTAAGTTCAAATTTGTGCTTCTCAGCAGAGGCCCAAGGAAGCCAGTGGAATGGTTTAATCCCGTTGTCAGCTTTGCTGGACTTACAACCAAATAGGACATGTGAGAATGTTCCCAGGGGATTTAAGTGAAAAGGAAAGACCTACTATGAATGCAGGTGGAATCTTATCATATGCAAGTCTCACAGTGGATAAAAGTAGAAGGATAAAATCATAAATGTGACGTGTGCCATTTTCCATCCTCTGTACCCTGCTCTGCCTTGATATGATAAAGCCTCAAGGTCCTCTTGAATGTTTACAGCCAAGAGCCAGTACCTGCCATGACACACTCGCCCCTCAAAGTGCAAGCAGAAATGAAGCCCTTCTGCTTCCATTGCTTCTTGTTGGGGTTTTGATCCTAAAATTAAGAAAAGTCATATAGCTGCCATCAGTGTCTCAGTTATACCAAGCATGACAGGATCTGAAAATTCCACCAACCCTCATTTCGAGTCTCAGCCCTTTCCTTTAATAAGTGTTTATTGAGGAATGCTTATGTGTCAAATAAAGCCTGGGAGGCCAACAGTGATCTTGATTTTTGATTTGTTCTCTCTTCCTTGTGGTCTTTTAAGTTCTAATAGAACCCTTGGAGATGAAATAAAACCTGGGTAAAATATTATTGAAGAAATGGCTTAACTTGAGATTGAAGACATAAACTATAGTTATGAAAAAATAATTTTTTTCTTTTCCTGAATCCTGTAAAAGCAGCAATCTGTAAAAGATTTGGGTCTAGACTCAAGCCTAGATGGTGCAGCTCTGTACCTCTCAGCATCTGGGTAAACTGAGCCACATCATTATGCTTCTTGATGTCAGTGTTTTACTGTAACATTAGCACAACTATTTTTTCAAAGAATTAATGTTTTAAAAGTTCTCCATGATAATAATTTAAATTCTGAAAATATTAAGAAGTCAAAGTATCTTAATTTATAGATAATATGAATATATCACCCTAAAATTTCACTTGGGAATACCTACAGCTGACAAATATTTTCAGCATAGTAAATGGACACAAAATGAACTCATAAAAATTAGTAGTTCTCCCATATAAAAATGAGAAACTGACTGAGAAAGAAATCAGGGTACAACACATTTCACAATAGCCTCAAATTGCATAAAATATCTTGGGGTGACTCTAACCAAACAAGTGAAAGCCTTGAATGATAAAATCTTCAAACTTTTGATGAATGAAATTCAAGAATCAGTTAGAAGATGGAAAGATCTCCCATGCTCTTTGATTGGTAAAATTAATATAGTAAAATTGCCCATCCTACCAAAAACAATCAAAGGACTAAAAGCAGTCCTAATCAAAATTGTAGCATTGTTCTTTATAGATCATGAAAGGACAATTGATATGGATTCACTTTGATATGGATGCACACACACACACACTAACTAACTAACTAACTAACTAAACAATCTGAAATAATAAAAGAACTGATAGAGGTATCACCACTCCTGATCCAAAGTTATACTACAAATCTATAGTTTAAAAAAGGAAAGAAAAGCATGGTATAGTATTGGCATATAAGCAACATATTGATAAATGGAATCAAATTGAAGACCTAGACATAAACCCACTCATTTATGGATACCTGAGTTTTGATAAAGAAACCAGAAATACATACTGGAAAAAAGACAGCATCTTCAACAAATGGTGCTGACCAAACAGTATGGCTGCATGTAGAAGAATGCATATAGATCTATATCTATCACTTGGCACAGAACTTAAAGACCTCAGCATAAAACCAGCCATACTGCACCTGATTGAAGAGACAATGAGGACTACCTTGGAAAGCTTGGGCAGAAGGAGACTTTCTGAACATAATGCGATCAGTACAGTTGAGACCTCATGAACCTAAGAAGCTTCCACATGACAAAGAATACTGTCACTCAGACAAATCAGTCGCCAAATGAATGGGAAATAATTTTTATCATCCACACATCAAATACAGGGATAATTTCCAAAGTGTAAACAACTTCTGAAACTAGATATCCAGAAAATGTGTAACCCAATAAAAGTGGCATACAAATCTAAAGAGAAAGTTTCAATAGAGGAAATATAATGGTTGAGAAACACTTAAAGAAATGTTTAACATCCTTAGCCCTCAGGGAAATTCAAATCAAAACTTTGAGATTTCACCTTATACCTGTCAGAATGGCTAAGTTGAGTAAGTCAAGTGACAGCTCATGCTGGTTAGGTTGTACAACACTGAAAGCAATCCTCCATTGCTGGTAGAAGTGCAAACTTGTACATCCACTATGAAAATCCATATGGAAGCGGGCAGTGGTGGTGCACACCTTTAATCCCAGCACTTAGGAGGCAGAGGGAGGTGGATTTCTGAGTTCAAGGCCAGCCTGGTCTACAAAGTGAGTTCCAGGACAGCCAGGGCTATACAGAGAATCCCTGTCTCAGAAAAAAAAAAAAAAAGAAAGAAAGAAAGAAAGAAAGAAAGAAAGGAAGGAAGGAAGGAAGGAAGGAAGGAAGGAAGGAAGAAAGAAAGAAAGAAAGAAAGAAAGAAAGAAAGAAAGAAAGAAAGAAAGAAAGAAAGAAAGAAAGAAAGAAAGAAAGAAAGTCCATATGGAGATTTTTCAGGAAATTTTCAATCAAATTACCTCAAGACTCAACTATACTGGTACTGTTTTATACCCAAATGATGCTCCATCCTACCAAGAGAACATTTGCTCAGTCATGCTTAGTGTGGCTTTATTCAAAATATACAGAAACTGTAAACAACCTAGGTGTTCCTCAACACCCCCATGAAAATGGATAAAGAAAATGTGGTACATTTGCACAATGGGATATTACTCAGCTCTTTAAAATAACAACATGAAATTTGATGGCAAGTAGATGGAAAATAGAAAAAAACAAAGCATCCATATAAAAAATATACCAAGAATGATATGTTATGCATTTATTTATAAATAAATAGTATCTATTCAGTAAATTATAACCAAGCTACAATTCATAGATTAAGCATGTTTAGATAAAGCAGATGTCTAGGGGCTACACAGGGATCCCCTTGGGAGGAGGAAATAGAAAAGATGTTTTAGGCAGACATGGATGAGTAGGAGGGGAAGGAAAGAATCAGGGAGGAAATATAGGATAAAAGTAGAGAGTGCTGAGAGAGCTGACTGGGATTGGGGTCATTTGGGGGGATGGTATGGAAAGCTGGTATGGTAAAATCTTCCTGGTATGTATTAAAATGTTTCTAATGGTGACTCCTCGTAATAGTGGATACAGAGTTTCAACTGGCCCTCTCTTGTGGTCCATTTAGGTTTTCAGTGGCAGGAATAAGTTTGCTTTCTTTTTTTAAAATATTTTTTATTAGATATTTTCTTCATGTACTTTTCAAATGCTATACTGAAAGTTCCCTATACACTCCCTCGGCCTTGCTCCCCTCCCTACCCACTCTAGCTTCTTGGCCCTGGCATTCCCCTGTATTGGGGCATATAAAGTTTGCAATACCAAGGGGAGGTGGAACAATGATATGAACTAACCAGTACGTCCAGAGCTCGTATCTCTAGCTGCATAAGTTTGCTTTCTTTGTTTTTTTTTTTTTGTTATTTTTTTATTAGGTATTTTCTTCATTTACATTTCAAATGCTATCCCAAAAGTCCCTCAGATCCTCCCCCCTCCCACTCCCCTACCCACCCACTCCCTCTTCTTGGCCCTGGTGTTCCCCTGTGCTGAGGCATATAAAGTTTGCAAGACCAAGGGGCCTCTCTTCCCAATGATGGCCGACTAGGCCGTCTTCTGCTACATATGCAGCTAGAGATGCAGCTAGCTCTCAGGGGTACTGGTTTTCAATTGAGTTGTTGGCCAAGGAGCTCTCATGGAAATCCCCAAACAACTTGGGCTGTTGCTAAAACAAAAGGTTGCTTTTTGCAAATTGACAGTGGGGTCTCATTGCTGAGGACAACAACAACACACAACTCATTGAACAGCAGGTGCTTACATGGGGACCTTGCCCTACGTTTTAATCTCTTTGGTGCAGAAGGTACTCAACAGGTTGCCAAAAGAGAAAAGTAGCCACCAACCTAACCAATACTTAAAGAACTGTTCAGCATCCTTAGCCACCAAGAAAATGCAAAATAAAACTAATCTGAGATTTCATCTTCCATTTGTCAGAATGGCTGAGATCAAGAATATAAATCATAGGTCATGCTGATAATTCTGTTGAGAAAGAGAAATACTCCTCCACTGCTAGTGAAAGTGCATAAAGCTGCTATGAAAATCAGCTTGACGATTCCTCTGAAAACTAGGAATGGATCAACCTCAAGATCCAGCCAAATAACTCTTAAGCACTTACCCAAAGGATACTTCATCCTGTCACATGGACAATTGCTTAATCATGCTCCTTGCTGCTTAATTCATAAAAGCTGGAAGTTGGCAACAATCTAGAAGTCCCCAAGTAGAAGAATGGAGTATTGTCAAGCTGTTTAAAAACTGACATCGTGACATTAGCAGGAAGTGGATGCAGCTAGAAAAAAAAAAAAAAAAAAAAAAAAAAAAAACCTCTCCTGAGTGAGATAACCCAACCTCTGAAAGATAAATATGTTATGTATTTGCTTATATCTGGATATTAGTCTCTAAATAAATGATAGTCAGGTTATAATCCATAGATTCAGAAAAGATAGGTGCAGAGGAAGAGAGTAAGGCAGACACATAAATCTCCCTTGGAGGGTAAAATGGGAAATTTTATACTCAGACAGGAGTCAAGTGGGACAAAGATGGGACAATTTAATAGAAATTTTGTCTTATAAAATTATAGTATGACTTAAATTGAAACAAAAAAAATCTGGTGACAAGAGAAAAATACCACAACATTAAATATTACTTCTTTTCTCAAAGTTTCATTCATAAATCACATAGGCGAGAATTTCCTACTCTCTGTGTTTTTCCTTTTATATGATTATATTTGCATAGTCATAAAAGGAAAACTTTTATTGCTTGTTATTTAATCTCAAATCAAACAATACAAATTCCTCTCATCTCCCTGCTGACATCACCTCTAAATAGAAAACCTGACAGTGTGCTTAGCTTAGCTGTTTAATATCTCTACCAAGACTTATTGGACCCAGGTCCAATACACACACGTGTGTGTGTGTGTGTGTGTGTGTGTGTGTGTCTGTGTGTAGAGACAGAGAGAGACAGACAGACACAGAGAGACAGAGACAGAGAAAGAGACAGACACAGAGAGACAGAGAGAGAGACCTCGGTCCAATAAGTCTAGTTGATGAAGGAAATGTACCTGGTAGGAAGTAGAGCTAGAGAGATGACTCGGTAGATAAAGACTGGGCTAATAACAATAGTTATCCAGAGAAAACAAACTGCAAAATCTCATGTAAGTTGATCTTATAAGATGGCAATATTCTTTCTGATAACTCTGAATTATCCTGTTGCCAGGAAAACTAAAAGGCACATCTTTTAAATATATTCGGAAATTCTAATTAAATGATTATTAATCTCAAACAAATTTCACCACAACCTTTGAAAGTGTATTTATTTGTTATTAGTAATTTAATATCCAGAAAATATATACACACAGCATTAATATTTCCCCTGTGAGAGTATGGTCGCAGAAATGGATATAAACTTTTCTTGTGGTGATTCCTGACATCCAGAGATGTCATGTCTAGCTGTGAAATGTTAAATTTGAGTTTACAGTGAGTTTATGAGCACAATCAAAGCTCTGGAAAATCTCAACTTCCTGAAATCATGTCATTAGCCAATGACTGGAAGTCCAGGGATGAGAATATTCACATTTAAATATGATTTAGTTGTGGCTCACATGGGACCTTTAGATTCATCTGTATGGTTTTTCATTACCACATGTTCTTAACAGATAGCATATATATATTGAATACAGAACAGGTATGCATTAAGCCCTCAAAACTAATGGCTGAAATTATTCCTCCCTTCATCCAATATCTAAGGTTATTCCTGGAAGAGTTGTAGAAAACTCTATATTTTACACAATTTAATATACTAAGAGACAGAAATAAAGTCAAATTTTGTCTTATAGATAAGACTTAAGTTATACCTAACTTTCTTTAATGGGCTTATTTGAATAAAAGAAATGAGAAATGAATCAGGGTTTTTTGCTTCCTGCCTTGTTTTGTGGAATGTGAAGTATTTCATATTTTCACTTTTGCATAGAATTTTATACATTACTTTAAAATTACTTTGCTCTGCCATAATTGTCTGAAATCTAGTGGATGTAGGGTTTAGCAGTATGCAAGAGGGTGATGCAAGAGGGTTGCTGAGAGTCTAAGGCTACCCTGGGTTACAAAGCAACACCTTCCAACTCCCACCCCCAAATGATTAAATCATATTTCATTCTATTAGGTACATATTGGTTTGGGATACAGATTTTTCTTGTCAAAGCCTTCTTGAAAAAAGTACTGGTGAGCTTCCCTGTGGGAAAGGCTTGAACCTGCTCAGTCTTCCTTCACAGGCAAGCAAAACCACTTCTCAATTTGTACAACATGGTGGAAAGAGGAGGCTGGCCCAAACTTTCAAGTTTGCCTCCAGTTGAATTGCCTCTAATTCAAACTTTCCCAAGGATTTTTAAAGTGTTATTCTGTGGTTTCAATGTTCACATTTAAATATTAATGTCAGGCATCTTTATTTTTTTTTTCTTCATGACATAACCATGGCTGAGAGTAGTGATCCATGGTAACAGAGGACCATATATATTTAGAACTGACTTATTTCTTAAAAAGCAGAGACTGCCAGTACCCTCACAGTCATGAGTACTTTGAGGTAGACTCAATGATCTGACTAGGGCAGAATAATTACTAGTAGATGCAAAGGAGCTAGGCGAAGACTTACACATTCTGCTCAGAATGCATTCTACATATAATGATAAAAATATTTACTTTGTATCCCAACAAAATGACTAGCATTTTAAGATGCTATTTCTACATCCCAATCAAATCTTCTTATTACTACTAAGTATATAGGTAACATTTGAGACAAGCAAATATTTGTATCTTTTGTAGTATTAGACACCTATTGACTCACGCTTGTTAGACTTAATAATTTTAATTAGTGGTGATTTTTCTTTTGTATTAATGGAATATGCATGAAGAAGAAACCATAACTTGAATCTTGAATGTCAATATGTACTGTGGTTGCCTTCTTTCTCCTTGAGAATTATAGAGAAGTATAATCAATTTTTCATCATTGAATAAGTGTATAAAAGAAATTTTATACACACACACACACACACACACACACACATATATATATATATATGGAGAATTTGGACAAATAGTCCAACTTGGTAAAGAGTATATTAAAATAAATAATCTAGACATAGAAAAACAAATTATTTTGTGACCTCACCAATATGGAAAAAAATCATAGTTGAGTTTATCAAACCAGAGGGCACAATGGAGGTTGCCAAAGCCTAGAAGGAAAAAATAAGTAGTAAAACTATTGGTGAAGAGAGTCAATATTTCAGTTACTCTACCAAAAGTTAAAGAAATGCATTGTGCAATGTAATTGAAGAAAATACCTAATAAAAAAATTGTACAAAAAAAGAATACCCCCAAATAAGAAAGAAATGCATTGTGCAGCATAGTGACCCTATCTACTAAGTATAGCAGTCTTAAAAATTGCTAATAGATGATGTTGAAAGTATCTTTATCAAAATTATGAGTGTACAGTAGTAAATATCTTAATTAGCTCAACTGAGTCTTTTTTACAACATCTATAAATTGCAAATCAGCATGCTGTATATAGCATACACATTGCCCTTACTAAGTAAAATTGAACAGCTAAGGAAGTTATTAACATATAACAAAAAAAGAGAATTTAAAAATAAACAAAAATGGAATGCATTCTTCTCACAATGAAGCTACATGTCCAATAATGGGACTAACAGAGCTCACTGTTGCTGACAAGACTTTAGAATGGAAACTTTTTAAAAACTATATTAACTATACATCTGTGGTTGAATTAGGGGAAAGATGGAAGAAGCTGAAGAGGGCAACCGTGTAAGAGGACCAGCAGTCTCAATTAATCTGGAACCCTGAGATCTTGTAGATACTGGACCACCAACCAGGCAGCACACACCAGCTGATATGAGGCCCCCAACACATATACAGCAGAGGACTGCTGGGTTTGGGTTTAGTCAGAGAAGATGCACCTAATCCTCACGAGACTGGAGGCCCCAGGAAGTTTAGAGGTCAGGTGAGGTCGAGGTTGGGGACATCCTCCTGAAGACAGGGAGGAAGGGAGGAGGTATGGAATGTGGAACTGTCAGAGGGTGGACCTGGAAGGGAGTAAAGTCTGAAGTTTAAAATTAAAAAAATCATCATAAAGAAATAAACTATATTATCTATAAAAATTGTTGTTTCTGGAGAACACATATTTCTCTTGAAAATTTCACACTAATGCAGCAATTTTTCAAAGAAAAATAATAAACATGTACAAAATATGTTAATAACATTGTCTATAATAATAAAAATGATACAGAAAAACTCATGCCCACCAAGAGGGCAACACAAATTACCAACAACTCCCACATAACAAAGCACAATGCAGCTGGTTGGAATAACATTTTTTATTCTAATGGAGTTTCTATAAATATTTTCAAACATATGGAACAAAATAGACAATTGTATTTATTAATTATATTAGGACCATATTCTATGTCACCATGCAAAATATCACAGAAAAGACAAATTACAGTAAACAAAAGCATATTCAGCTCATGGTTTTAGAAGCTGCAATGTCCACGAACAGAGTGTGAGAAAACCGTAGTGGCCTTCTTACTGCTTATAATATAACTGAGAGCATAATCACAGGGCAAGACACAGAGAACAGGCATTCATCTCCTGTCCTGCTCTTAGAAATCCCCCACTCCCATCTTCCAGGAGTCTATCTTCACCTTATGTAACCCTAATTCCTCTCAAAGCCTTCACTTCTAGATACTTGACTATTAAGTCTGTATTATATAACCCTTGAGAGATATATTCAAACTGTAACATTGAAATATACGAACGGAATGAAAAACAGTTCACCAGGATACTAGTGATGGTTTTCTATCCATAGGGAAGGGTCTTAGTAGTTGTAACTGCTCTCCCACACCTTTGACTTTATTTTCCTATTCTGACCTTGGCTATCTTCTTTTGAAAAATTCATGAAATGTTGCTTTCCATTTGTCTTCAACTCTGAATATGAAATGATTTGGAGGAGGCGAGGAGGACATGATGACTGGGCAATGATCTTAACACATCTCCTTCCCCAAGTACCATTATTGGGGTGTAAGTAGTTCTTTATAATATTATACTATTAATAATGTTATATTCTAATATATAAATTTTATAGCAATAATACCTACATTAATAAATACATGACTTCAAAATTAGGTATAGGAACTTTTTTTCTCATGAATAATTTTTAATAGTTTGATTTCTTTTTTGTGTGTGTGTGTATTTTTTTTCAATTTTTTTCTTTTTTTTTTATTACGTATTTTCCTCAATTCCAATTCCAATGCTATCCCAAAAGTCCCCCATACCCTCCCCCCGCCACTCCCGTACTCACCCATTCCCACTTTTTGGCCCTGGCGTTCCTCTGTACTGGGGCATATAAAGTTTGTGTGTCCAATGGGCCTCTCTTTCCAGTGATGGCCTACTAGGCCATCTTTTGATACATATGCAGCTAGAGTCAAGAGCTCCGGGTACTGGTTAGTTCATAATGTTGTTGCACCTACAGGGTTGCAGATCTCTTTAGCTCCTTGGATACTTTCTCTAGCTCCTCCGTTGGGGGCCCTGTGATCCATCCAATAGCTGACTGTGAGCATCCACTTCTGTGTTTGCTAGGCCCCGGCCTAGTCTCACAAGAGAGAGCTGTATCAAGGTCCTTTCAGCAAACGCTTGCTAGTGTATGCAATGGTGTCATTGTTTGGAGGCTAATTATGGGATGGATCCCTGGATATGGCAGTCTCTAGATGGTCCATCCTTTTGTCTCAGCTCCAAACTTTGTCTCTGTAACTCCTTCCATGGGTGATTATTTCCAATTCTAAGAAGGGGCAAAGTGTCCACACTTTGTTCTTCGTTCTTCTTCAGTTTCATGTGTTTTACAAATTGTCTCTTATATCTCAGGTATATTAAGTTTCTGGGTTAATATCCAATAAAGAAAACCCAAAGTGAGGCAACGCTGGAGATAGAAACCATAGGAAAGAAATCTGGAACCATAGATGCGAGCATCAGCAACAGAATACAAGAGATGGAAGAGAGAATCTCAGGCGCAGGAGATTCCATAGAGAACATTGGCACAACAAAGAAAATACAAAACGCAAAAAGATCCTAACTCAAAACATCCAGGAAATCCAGGACACAATGAGAAGACCAAACCTACGGATAATAGGAGTTGATGAGGTATAGGAACTTTGAAACTCCTGTTTTGAAGTTTCCAATAACTCAAAAGCATCTGAAGTGTGCTTAGTTATGGTGTCTTTCATGCCACATCTACCTGGGTTGATGTTTTTAATCTCCAGGTTTGTTATATGGCCTTAATAACCTACTTTGGCTCTCCAAATCTCAGTCTCTCCCAACTTAGCAAATAA
Source organism: Mus caroli (assembly GCF_978045245.1). NCBI lineage: Eukaryota > Metazoa > Chordata > Mammalia > Rodentia > Muridae > Mus > Mus caroli. Next base: position 11,784,318 of record NW_028227275.1, on the reverse strand, counting down.
GATGGATATTAGGTTGGGAAGTTATTTATGTTAAGCACTTACAGAGCACAGAAGTGGTTTAACACTGTTCATCTCTGGAGAGGAGAGATTTATGAATTTGTTTAATCCTTCAGAGCGGTATCAGAACATGTTGCCCTTGAAGAATGAATGTTTCTATCATGCATCATACAAGAGAGCCATTTGTTTAGAAAATCTTCACAGGCAGCAGTTATTTGACACTTACAGTTATTAATGAATTCCCTCTTTGTTACACTTAATACAGAAATTGAAAGTATTTTTATCTTTGATTTTGATATTTTCTCCTGTTTGCATGGTATTACACAAGAGTATTTTTTTTAATTTTTTATTTCTGAGAATTTGTAATGGTCTGGGTTTTCCAGTTATAAAAATCAGATACTTTTGTGTGTGTGTGTTGGACTAAAGGGATCAAACTTTCAATTATTTTATGTTATAAAGACTTCTTAAAGACCTAGAAAAACAAGTAGGTCTCATAATTTCCTCAAGTTTGTGAAAGTTTACTTACTCACACTTAGAAGTGATGGAATAATCTACTCTACATCACGTAAGAGAGCAGCTGAATGAGTTGTAAAATCTGGTTTTGCTTTCTTCGTTGCAAGTAACATGCTCGGGCTGTCTTTCATAGTGCTGAAGACCTCTCTAAGTAGCTTACCGTGCTGCTTAACCAACATTGGTACGAAATGTTTTTAAAGATGACTTTGAGTTCTTAAACGTTTCCAGAATGACAGTAGACATTTTGTCCTTTGCTTCTGTAAATCTGAGTTTCTCCACCTCCTTCTCCTCTTCTCTCTCCTCGACCCTTATTACTTTTATATCTATCCCTACAGTTTTTATTTTATTTTTTTTCTTTTTCCAATTTTTATTAGGTATTTTCTTAATTTTCATTTCAAATGCTATCCCAAAAGTCCCCTATACTCTCCCCCAACCCTGACCACCTACCCACCCACTCCCACTTCTTGGCCCTGGTGTTCCCCTGTACTGGGGCATATAAAGTTTGCAAGACCAAGGGGCCTCTCTTCCCAATGATGGCCAACTTGTCTATCTTCTGCTACCTATGCAGCTAGAGACATGAGCTCTGGGGGTGCTGGTTAGTTCATATTGTTGTTCCACCTATAGGGTTGCAGACCCCTTCAGCTATCCCTACATTTTTAATGCATTATACTTTGACCTTTCTGTATGGAGATAAAAAAAAACCACTATTTTATTACATTTAATTTTTAAAAATTCAGTGAACTAGCTTTTATTGTTTACTATTTTATTTAGTCTTTGTATTCCAACGGAATCACCAATATCCTTCATTTCTCATTGTTTAAATATTTATACAAAGGTGAAGATGCTATATTCACTGAATGCAGTATTTATTGTAACATAGATTATCAAACTGTTAGAAAATTTAAAAGGGGATCTGTGTAAGACAAAAATGAAATTTCAGCTTTAAAAATATAATTATGGCCCCTGAATTCACTCATGAAGGGATTTTGTTTTAGGCTTGCAAAACAACTCTGTACTTCATCATTTCATGGGGATGTTGAAATTCCAGACATAGATACAGAAATAAATGATTTAGGAAAAAAGTTGTAGGTGATTGCTAATATGGGATGAACTTAGAGGGAGTAGCAGGAGGCTAATCTTATATAGCTATGGGTATACAACAGCCATCAAAACAGTAAACAAGTTTCATCTTGGCACAAGATGCAGGTGGAAATATCATCAGCAAAGAAAGAAGAAAATAAATAATTTTCCTTTTAATGTTAGTAACTGCCATTATACAAATAATTTCTCAGGATTTTGTTTGTTGCCTTCCCGATCACTGGACAGAATGTCCAAGATAAATAATTCAGAGTAACAAAAATTTACTTTGGCTCTCAGCTTAGTTAAATCTGAGATGATGGTGAACTAGAACATCAGACTGGCAACATTATGTGGAAGAAAGGTGTTTCACGTCAAGTAGGTAGGAAGGAAAGACAGTGTACAATGACTGGAGTAGCCAAGTTCAAGATACAGCCCAAAGGCCATACCACTATGGTCTATTTCCTCCAGCTAGGTTACACTCCGTAAAGTCTTTAGACCTTCCTAAAATCGAGCCTTCATCTGAGGAAGAATAGTTTAACATTTAACCCTGGAGGATATCTCACATTAACAAAGTTAAAGTTTTATACACACACACACATATATATGTATATATATATGTATATATATATGTGTGTGTGTATATATATGTATATATATATATATACATATACATATATATGTGTGTGTGTATATATGTATATAGTCAGTACATTTAAGCTTGCTCTAAAAAGGCGGGGCTGGTATTTAGCTATTTATCAAATTTCCCATACCTGTAGTTAGTTTGATAAACCCTAAAAAAGCATGTATTTCACAATGAACTGATAGCAAACATGCAGGAAGCCCTAGGGCCTGAGATATGCTATCACTTGCTTTAATGGTAAGTAAACGTCAACACTTGTTTATCTTTCTCTTTGAACATTAAGCCCATGGGAAGCCACAGATATTTTCACAAAACTTAGAAAAAGAAATACTGTTAGTTAATGTAATAATCTGCATTTTTCTCAAATCTAAACAAAATATCTGCACCACTGGCACCCATCTAAAGCCAGAACCATTTGTGTGAAAGTCATATTCACAACTGGTTGGTGAAAATTTTGTCTCTGTTTATGACTAAGACAAATTATACCACAATTTTATGAGACCATCTTCTGTCTCTATGGATGAATAAGACAACCTTATACATAATTAGGTATTTTCTTGTCTTGTATACATTGATGGTTCAATTCATGTCAAAATTCTGTAGAAGTGCTAGTGAATGACCCACTTGGACACCATGGAGTTTACTTATTTCATGTCATTAGAATAAATATAAAGAAAATTAACTATGATTAGGCTATTATTATAATATCCAGCTTCAACATTTTTTGTAATATGGTGTTTTATGAAAATCACATGATTTGAACTTAATAGATAGTATCTTACTCTGTCATGTATTAGTAAAATACCAAGAAAGAGCACAGCCACTTATAATTTGGAAAACAAGCTACAATGAGTGTGTCAAGAACACTGAGTTTTGGGAAGATGCTAGGTTATAGCTTTAGTCAATTAGTCAGTTTTTGTCAGAAAATGAAGTAGAACATAATTATGGATATGGATGATAGATAGATGATAGATAATAGATAGATAGATAATAAATGATAGATAACAGACATAGAATGGATTAGTGGAAATGAGCTCACAATTGCGGAGACTAAGAAGTCCTATTAAATGCTCTGTTTTAGCAGTAGGATTAGGGAAGTGGCTTCATTTGGCTGTTCAAGTCTGAATAATTCGGAACAGTGGGGCTGGGTTCAATGGCTTGGTTCAAGGTCAAAAGCCAGAGAACCCAGGACTCTTCTGTTTAAGTTTCAAAAGAGAAAGACTAGAAAGTCAAAAGTTCTCATATTAATATATGAGAAGAGGGGGCAAGAGAAGAGGGATATCTAAGCTTCAGGAGAAGAGGTGTGACCTCTCCTTTTCTCTGTCTTTTGTTCTGTCAGAGCCACCACTTGCTGCATGGTACCTACTCAGTGTGGGGCACATTTTCTTCACTCTGTCTCTGCCCCCACAAATCCATCTCTAATGGACCATCCATCTCATGGACCTTTCTAGAAATACCATATTCACAGCTACCTATGAGCTCTTTAATCCAAGCAAATTGACACTTTGAGCGACCGTAGTTGTGTCAGTTGATTAAAACCACTATTGACTAAAATTCTGAATTTCTCCAATTAGCATCAGGTCTTATGGCAGCAGCAGCAATGACCATGAGGAGAGAGATTTAAGGACAGCCTGGTTTCTCTAAGAACTGCTGTAATAAAACAAGTCCCTCGCGGTGAGCTTGGATTCAGATTCCTGAACTTAACCTCACCTATATGGAATGTTGGGAGTCACCACCCTTTGGTAGAATGAAAGAGACCCAGAGGATTTAGATTGTTGTATGGTAGAGAAAATTCCAGTGGCTCATTGCAGGTCAACAGCATGAATTTGGCTGCCAGCACTCTAGGAGAGAGTGGGAAGGATCACCCCGATACTTCCTCTAATATTTTGACTAGAATTCTTCACAAGTACCCCACAAATGCATATTTACTATTGATTTTATTTGAACAAAAAAACAACATGAATGTAGCTTCCTACAAGGTACATTTCTTTATGATTTTTTTTTTTTTTACTGATTTTTCTTTTCCCTATCTTCTTACAATGGGAAAAGAAAAAAAAAAAAAGAAAGAAAAGAAAGAGTGGAGGAAGCCTTGAGAGAATTGTGAACCATGAGGAAGTCCTGAGTGCAGAATAATAACAGACTTAGATTCTGGATTGGTGTGTAGGTAGGGCTAATCTATGAAAGCGTGCACCCCAGCAGACCCCAGCTTCTCTGTTGTGTCTTCAGTATCACTGCTCTTTTCTATATTCCCTCCTAATCCCCACTCAGGACAAGGTATCAAATAATGTAGCTCATAGTGGACTCTCAATAAGAATATTTATACTGAAAAACAGAGGAATGAGGTGTCAGGGAGAAAAGGCTCCCCGTCTACTCTCTGAGCATTATATAGTTAAGATTATAAAATAAACTAAGGGTGGGTGTATAACAGAGAAACAACACACTATACAGTGATGAAAGAAAAACTCTGACATATTCTAAGATGAGCTGCAAAAGCCAGAGGTAAAGGAGAAAAAATGTAAATAAGTTAATCAGTTTGGAGCTATGCATCACAACCAATAAAAGTGGATCCACACTTTAAATGCATGTTAAAATCTTGACTTAAATGTCTGGCATTTCATCAAACGCCAACATTGTCTGATTATGTCTTAACATTTTTGAGTCCATCCCTTCAGCCACACTGAAGCATCACTGAAAGGTGCTTATGACTTCCCTTTCCATCCTATACTCTGAGATGAACAACTATCCCATGCCTTCTAGCTACAGACAATATAACTTAGAAATAAACGAATTGTGTCTTCTTTCCCCAAATTTACCACATTAAAATATTCAGATGCTAGGTCTGGACCATGTATCCCTAAATGCTGCCCATCCTTGTTGCTTGTAATTAAGAGATTTGGTTAGGGCCCAGTGTGTTACATGTTAGTTTGTAGCAGCTGGTGAATTTCTTCTGTTTCGGAGAACCCTTTCTCAGTGCTTATGCTATGATAATTGTATAGCGTAGAAAATTACAAGAAAGAAAAGTAAAAGTTTGACAAGCTGGTGAGCTTCTATACTCATTTGTGTGGACAGGAGGAAGACAATATAAATAATATAACATGGAGTGAATTATTCAGGGAGAGATAGGTGTCAGAATAGGGGACAACTTATGTCAAGACTGAGCACGGTGCTGACCTCCTGTCTTGTTTTCTTGGATAGAGATTAACTCTTCCTTCTTCATCAGAGTCCTTAGGAAGAACCTCGGTTTTAGGTGAATTGGCTAATTTTGAATGAAGCCCTGCCTTATATTTGCCTTTCTGTAACAACCCTTGGTTGCAAGAGGTCTGTACTTAAAATGGGAATGCTTGGCGGCTGTACTGGCTAGTTTTGTGTCAACTTGACACAGCTGGAGTTATCACAGAGAAAGGAGCTTCCGTTGAGGAAATGCCTCCATGAGATCCAACTGTAAAACATTTTCTCAATTAGTGATCAAGGGGGAAAGGCCCCTTGTGGGTGGGACCATCTCTGGGCTGGTAGTCTTGGATTCTATAAGAGAGCAGGCTGAGCAAGCCAGGGGAGGCAAGCCAATAAAGAACATCCCTCCATGGCCTCTGCATCAGCTCCTGCTTTCTGACCTGCTTGAGTTCCAGTCCTGACTTCTTTGGTGATGAACAGCAGCATGGAAGTATGAGCCAAATAAACCCTTTCCTCCCCAAGTTGCTTCTTGGTCATGATGTTTGTGCAGGAATAGAAACCCTGACTAAGACAGGGGCATTCCAGGGGAAGTCAAGTTGGTAGGTCATTGGATTCCATTCCCACTGTAGATGGACAGGTTTATTCTGTCTTATGGCTCATCCTTTTTTTGCAGGGGAGAATGTAGAGCTTCATTGGAAATATATTGCTATTCAAGACATTTCAAGTGAATATACACCATCATTATTTCATTTATCCTTGTCCCTAACAAAAAATAACTTGTTTTATAAAATGCCCTTCCCAAGACCCCGAAATCAACTCAGACTGAGACAGCCTGTCTGGAGAATTGTAAACATTCATAATGTAATTTTCTTCTATGTTACTACTGAGGAAAAATAAATACAAATTCTCTAGCTTTATTAGCTCTTATTTTACTTGAAAACTACTAATTTTTGGAGGCCATAAGAGCAGTCAACACATTATTATTTTGCCACTGCCTTTGCTGTAGGCTGCATCTGTGGAATGTGGGCTACTTGATGACTTTCCAGGTACCCAAAGTTTGTTTTTGATGCAAACAATGTCTCTTCACTCGGATCTGTAGATGTCTGTAGGGCAGATGGAGCTGAATGACTCTATTGGTGTCTGTGTCATCATATCGTGTCTGTCTCTTTTGCTGCCATGATCTTTATGTCAGATACACCTCTACCCTAAGTACCCACATGCTGAACACTGGCAGAGAAGTGTTTTCTTCTGACCTGGGAAATACCATACCACAGAAAGAATGAGAAGAGGCAACACAGGTACTGCTTCATTTTATCGGACCCTGTCTCTCCTTGTGCTTTCTGGCTTCTGTATGTAACACTCTAAGCCTCCTGGATCAGAGAAACTGATTTGTTAGCACAGCTTTCTCTTCTCCATATATGATCCCTTTCCTTACTCCCAGGCTTCTTTTCTCAAACACTGTTCATTTTAGGAGACGAGCTACAACACCTGGGTCCAGAAATACACTGTAATTTATTTTGTGTGATAACTTATGGCATACCATATATTATTTCATTATTTTAAGTTACATACACACACACACACACACACACAGACACCACACGTTTTTCTTTGTACACATATCATATTGTATCTATTTCCTTGAAAGAAGAAATATTGTCAATACTGAACATTTATACATTTCTTTTTCTTGACATCACTCCAAGAACAACACAGAGCAACAAGACTAGTATAAAATTTACATGGAATTCCTATTATAAGTCATCCAGATGAATTCAAATAAACAGGAAGATGAGTGTTGGTTTCATGAAAACACTCGGTATCATGATCCTGAGTTTGAAGGTGTCATCAAACGATAGCAAACAACAACTTTTATTCCATGGATATTTTCAGTGCGTGGTTGGCTGAATACTCTGATATGTAACTTATGGAGACAGCTGACCAGCTGCTTAAATACATTCATATGTAAAATAAATCAGTGACCATCCATTAAAGTGAATGTGCATTTAGAATATCTGACTACATTTCCTGAAAGAAAGCTATTGAAAATAATACAAAAATAAATTTAAAGTAACTCAGAATAGCATGGTGAGTGTAGGGAGCCAGTATGCTACCAGTAAAGCAGAAATCATAAACAGTATTTATAAAACAGAGCAAATTGTTAAGTTTATCTGTGTATTCAATGCATAAAGTGGTGGGAAAAGTCTTAGACATTTACTAAATCCATATCTGTGCCATTGTAAAGACCTTAAAGTACAAGGAATGAAACCCTTCACAAGCATGTCGCTGGAAGGGATATTATTACTTCCCGATGTACACCATTGTTACATTAATAACCAGTGATCTCTAATAATGCTGGTTATTATATTTGATTTCTAAGCTACATAGAAAGTTTGAATCGACCATCTCTTTCAACCTTTTTAATTGTGTGCTACCATTGAGACTTTGAATATCTCATACATCATAAAGAAATACATTTAAAACATTAGATTTTTTTGGACCTTTAATTTGACAGTATCTTTCATTTTTTAAATGAATGCAATTATCTTTGGTTATGAAGTGTGATAATTCACTCGCAATGTACTTTGAAATTAAAGACATTTCGAGATAGTTGTGGGCAGCTCATTGGATATAAGTGGGATGCTGATATGAGAAGTGACTTAATTTAATCATTATTGTTTGAATTATTACACATAGGCTTGTTCTTCTGCCATGGGAAGAGCTATAAATTCGTTCAGTGTTTAAATGGGGCTTGAATGATATGTTAAACGAACATTTCCATGTAGAAAAAAAATTTCCATTTGTTCAAGAATGGCACATCATTCTTTTGAGTGCTACACGTACAACCAAGATAAATGATCAACAACTTGGGTGGCATGTATAATGATCACCAAATCTCTAATATCCTTTCCAAACTATGAAAATCCACCTGACAGAAAAATTACTTGTATTCTTGGCCATACTAGTCATTGTTATAAAGCTCTGAGTGAATCAATTGAGCAAAAATCATATGTTTTCATGTGTTGGTGATATAGGAAAAATTTCATATCTTTTTGTAAAACCCCAACCATTTTGAAAATAAGTTTTCTCCATTTGTATATATCAATATGTGCAGTAATTGAGTTATTTTTCTACTATGTTTGGCTAAAATAATTCAACCTTCTTGAAATATCAGCAGTATTGGTCACTACCTGGTTTCATTCTGACTCTCAATAATTTCATTTTGAGTTGGTCTTTTTCTATCTCTTCACTGTCTTTTCTATGTGTTAACCCTTTATCAAAACGTAGCATGGTCAAACGGCTCCATGCCTGTATATAACCTGCTTGTCAACATTAGAGTGGCTGAACACTTTACTTCAGAGCTTCTGAAAAAAACATTGCAGGAAAGGATTTGAATCACATGCCTGTTTATAAATAAATCAACAAGGAAAGAAAAAGGATCAGGACATTTTATTGTTTAAACCTAGACCACCATTCATTTCGGAAGTCCAGAGATAGTGTCATGTGACCATCATTCATTTCGGAAGTCCAGAGATAGTGTCATGTGACCACCATTCATTTCGGAAGTCCAGAGATAGTGTCATGTGACCATCATTCGTTTCGGAAGTCCAGAGATAGTGTCATGTGAAGAAACTGGGTTCTCTGAAGAGCAATTTCGGTTCTGATCACACCAACACTAATGGGGCTAAGGAGCTCTGTCATGAAATCTCTTCCAAGGGCTCCAGGCTGCAGGTGTGCAAGGGATTAGAAGGACTTGTTTATGATATTTTCCTACACAAATACAAAGAAAATTGAATGTCCTAAGCACTGGTGTTCAGCTTAAGGAAAGGGAAGGTTGACCAGTAGATCTCATGAAGATTCACTACTAGGATTGGGTTTTAATATGTGAAAAATATATTAATTGATCTATAAATTTTACTTGGGGCTAGGAAGGGGGTTCAGTTAGCAAAGTGCTTGCTATGCAAGCATGAGGATCTGAGATGGGGACCGGTACTCAGACACAAAGTTGAGTGAAGCTGTTTAAGTGTAGAATCCAAGCACTGGGGAGACAGAAGCAAGTTGGGGGGCTCTGATACTTGAAAGCCATATAGCCTCTCTAGATTCAGGGACAAACCTGTTCAAAAACTGTGGTGAATAGAAGTTGAAAAATACACCAGACTTTGGCCTCTGGTCCCCACATACACATGCATGTATGTACACACCTACAAAAGCACCAGCACACACATATGCGCTCACACACACACAGACACACACGGACACACACACACACACATATACAGACACACACACACATAGACACGGACACACACACAGACACACACACACACATACAGACACACACACACAGACACACACACACAGAGGCGTGTACACACAATAAATTCATAAGAAATTTGTAGTATCCTAAAAGTTTCTGTAACTGAAATTTCAATCATGATGAGCTTTAGGAATTGAAAATTCTAAATGACTTGTGTCATCAAGCCTTCCTTCTTCCTCCTGGGCTGGCATGACTCCTCTAAAGTGAACCACTGTAAGAATGAATTCAAGAGCAGCCTTGCTGCCAATTACTGGTTCTCTGTCACAATTTTCTTTTCTTCTAGCTATGACAAATGTAATTCATTAGCATGCTCTATGTCATATGTCACACAAGCCTGATATATCTAAGTTATTGAATGTGGTGAGAAAAGAAACACCCCTCCCCCCGTGTTTATCTAGAACTCCCTCATATAAGCTCTTTCCACCAGGCAGTAATGTATACTTAGTGACCCATTAGGTAGATTTTGATGGTGGAGAGGAACCCACAAAACTTTCAAAAGGACTGTTGTATAGTTCATAACAGACCCCCAAGTTTACTACTGTCTGAGCTTTTATTTTGTCAATGAAACTGTCCTCAGAGCAGCCAGAGTACATTAACCCGTCTTTATGGACCACATTATTACTTTGAATTACCACATAAAGACCAGGCTCTCAGTGATATTTTATTTTATCTGATTTTTCCCTCTTATGCAATAAAACTTTAAATGAAGAGTAAATATTTATTTTTCCATAATGATCTTTGGTATCTAAATGATCCAGGGGAAAATCGATCACACCAATTTAGGCTTAACAACAAACACCTTTACTGTCTAGGGATGTTTATGAGCCCAATCAACTGAACATAGGGAAGTCCTATGTTGAAGTTGAAGTCCATATTGGACTCCAACATGGACACCTTTTGTCTGGGCAACCATGAGCTTTTACATGAGTTGGCTTCATGAGTTCCTGGAAAAATATCCATGGGATCTATGTTCTACCTATGTTTGCTGTTCATCACAGTCTTCATCATTAAAATATATGTTCCATTTTCCTCATTGCTAGACAGCTGCAGGGCAAAGTAACAATAGCTGCTATTCAAGTTTTCAAGTGGAAAATTTCATTATAGATCATGCATGTACAGCAGTAGTAATAGGCAAATGGTTTCTTGTGAGAGGTGGTTTTGTATTGTGTCGGATTGTTCCGACTGAGCTATCTTTCCAGGCTCCACATGTAGGTTTCTTGTTTGAGAGGCTTTGTTATCTCCTCCCTTCTGTTTTGTCTTGGAGTAGGCATTGGGATTACAACCCTTCACCTTTTCCTTACTCTGAATTAGCTTACTCAACTCCTGAGCTGGGGCTGGAGTTGTGTGTGTGTGTGTGTGTGTGTCTAGAATAAAAGAACGTAATGGACTTCCATAACATCAAGACAACAGTCAACAAGAACTGACAAAGGTTTCCCATACAGACTTCCTGTTCTTACTGGGGATTCTAATTTGTCCTTGTCTTTGCTTTCTGTTTCCTCTTGCTCACTGTTAGTCTTGTGGATCTCAATCAACAGCACTAGACTCAGACACAATAGTTTTTCAGCTCTCACAATGGCCTAAAGGCCCAATCATTATGGAAATGCATGTCTGTGCATCTTTCTATACGTTCTTAATCTGCATTATCACCTTCATCTATCTCTCTGCCTTCCCATTGCTTCTGCTGAAGCTGTGACTGATACAGTTGCTACATGCCAAGGACTGAAGATGATTCAAAGTCACATTTGCTTGATTCTCAAACCTATTATCTGTTCGTCCTCTCCATCATCTCCTGAACTGCATATTCTCCCCTCAAAATATTTATAAAATAGAACATTTCTGAATGAAAATTATATTACCACAATTCTACTAGCTCCTGCCAAAGCACTTTGCATATTGAAGCTCACAGAAAAAGCTGGTGGAAAACAAATCACAACCAGTAGTGTTTCTCCTCCCTGAGGTCCACCCAGGAACTGTTCCAACGGAAGCTTTGAGAACTTGGAGGAATTCTGACTGAAGCAGCAATTTTAAGACACACTAGAATTTGAAGTCTGCTCTTCAAGATCCCCCCTCACAAAACAACACATTTGCAATCCCTGTACTTGAGAGTTTGAGATAGGACGATAGTAAATAAAAGGTCATACAGCAAGTTTGAGGCCAAGTTATCTTATATAACAAAACAAGAAAAAAATAATACCTTGCCTGTATTAAATGCCAGCCTTAATTGCAAAGCCCCATTATTTTTACTGTACTATGACTTTTGAATTGATATGATCTTACTGGATTGTTTAAGATGTATTTATTACTGAATCTTCACATTAAAATTGAAATACTTTTTTAAGTGATAGGCTAAAGTTGTCACCTAATGAGGCATTCTAATTATTTTTGTTATATGACTGGACACTCAACTCCATATCATTGTGATCCCTTTGCCAGCCATAGAAAAAACTGCTCATCAGAAAAAAATGCATTCAAAAGTTAAAGTCTTGCCAGGTGTGGTGGCGCACGCCTTTAATCCCAGCACTCAGGAGGCAGAGGCAGGCAGATTTCTGAGTTCGAGGCCAGCCTGGTCTACAGAGTGAGTTCCAGGACAGCCAGAGCTATACAGAGAAACCCTTTAAAAAAAAAAAAAAAAAAAAAGTTAGTCTTGTGTAGAACATATTTCTTAGCATATTTTTGTTCTTACCATATTATTATTCCTGGAGCTTAATTGTTCCAATCATAAGAGGGTTGTTCGCAACGAAATATATTTCGAATCTCAAATGTCATTTATTTAAATATTTACTTACATCAAACACTGTGTTCCTCCTGCCCCCCCCTCACAGAGCCGCTCCCTACATCCCCTATCCCCTTCTCCTCCTCTGACGGGGTGGGTACCCCCCTGTGTTTCCCCACCCTGGCGCATCATTCTCTGCCAGGGTAGGCACAGTTCTCTCCCAATGAGTTTTTTTCCACTCCATTGGGAATGGCAACTTCATTTATGTATGGTATCCTCCAGTTGGCCAGCAGAGGGAGTGAGGAGTACTTTGTAAAAAGCATCTTTCCTTTAGGCAGGGCCAGGTCAATGTCGCACAGATTAGCTTCGTTTAGGATCAGTGATTCTCCTCCCAACTGTGTGATGAAGAAGGCATTGCATCTCCTCTTTCTTCCAATTTTATGGACCAGTGTCTCCTCTGTACAAAACCTATTGGAAAGAGCAGTTCGCCATGAACTGTTCACGGCTTTCAAATCAGATTCATCAGTTCACAGTTTATCAATAATTTATCCACACATTCACACGTTCCTTCATTTGTTCACACAGATGCGTATTTAGCAAAGGCTTATGAGCCTGTAACTGTGCAATTAGAAATGAATCACGTTTGCAGGAGTGTGCAGGAAGATTAAGAAAAATAACAAAAGACTACAGAAATTCAAGGGGTTTGATATATCTTTTAGATGCCAGTTTGAAGTCAGCACCAGAATGATGCTAACAAGCCATTTAATTATCTGACTTCTCATTAGTGATAATTCATTAACAAGCCAATATTGTGGATGTCTGTTAATCACCTTCTGGATATGGCTCCCTCTGGAGGACCATGAAATGAGAGTCTCAATCTATCAGAACAGCTTTCGATCCTTTCCCTTGCATTAGCTAAACAGCAAAGTGAGTTGACATAGCCACATTTGATCCTTGCAGTGGTCCTGCATGGAAATTTTACCTGGGTGAGTCTTCCACTAACTCTATAGAATAGGGAAGTTCGGGAGCTGGGAGCTGCTGAGTAAACGGAATTAGAATATACGTTCCTGATTTCTAATACAGTCTTTCAAGTACATCCCCACAAAGTCATGAACTAGAAACTTACTCCTAAAACTCATATTGATGGCACCTGGAGGTGGGGCCTCTGGGAGGTACTTAGAGTTAAATGAGGTATAGATCCTCTCTGATAAGATTAGTGGCTTTATATAAGTCAAAGAGAAATTAGAACAAGGTCATCTCATTCTATCACTACTGATGCCTTCCCTCTCCCATATGATAGCCTTTGAAAAGGGTTTGGAGCCTGAAAATTCGACAAAGGACTTCTTAGCTCTCAAAACTGTGAGAAACAGGTTTATTTTCTTAATAAATAAGACAGCCTGTGGGATTCTATTATAGTAGGAAAAAGTGGACTGAGTCACCCAGCCCTTATCTATTAAGAGAGCCTTCCAATACTTAAAAATCATTTTTTATTCAATCTGATAGAGAGACTGATACCCTTGTCTCATTTAGTGTAGTTTCAAACTTATTTTGCTTCCACAAGTACAGGGTATCTAGTATCTTGCTTGAAATCAACAGTGTTTAAAATGGAACATAAAAAGGTGTTCACTCTATGATTTCAGGAATTAGACATATTCTGCTATGCTCAACCTTTCCTGATCAGTGTCATGCGACCCTGTAATATGTAGAGTTGAAGATCTTTTCTGTAGTGTAGTTGACATTCCCATATGTAGCCATGTATACACTGCTTCTGTGGTGCAGTTTACTCAGAGACACCATAATACTCATTTTTGAAGCTCTCCTTTAAGCAGGGCAGGGAAATGGTTTCTGTGCCCTGTACTTAATCTCTGAAAACTCTAGCTGTGAGGAGTGAACTACAATGGATGAGGTAGAGCCGATTGATTCAATTGAATTGCAGTTTCATTTGCCTTTCTCTAATCAATTCCTATGTAAACCTATTTCCATACTGTTGATTGCATGTTTGAAGAACAAAGTAAATTTGGTGCCTCACAACACTGAAAATATCAGTGGTCCCCATTGACAGCACCTGCTCACTGGTCTACCCAAAATGGTTCAGTGAAGTACTTAGAAAAGAAGATACTCCAATGGACCTCTGTGTCTTAACAGTTGGTAGCAGCAAGCTTTCATTTCTCTAGCTATATGGGAATTAAAGAATTCTGCAGCAGAGTGCAAATGGAAATTGTGCAGTAGGTTGCTTGCTTGGTTTTCAGGATGTCCGCCATTAGCATGGAGAAAAGTCCACTGCATCCTCTACTGTAGGTCTCTGGTCATTTGACGTCAGGCCAAACACTTCATTAGCCCCATGAAATCGCTACTCTTCTTCCCACACATGGACTCGGAAGCCTTATTGTTGACACATGCAGAAGTGGGAGAGGAATGAAAGGAAGGCCAGCGCCTCCTGAAGAGCAGGGAGCTCAAAGAGAAGGACAAGGATATGGTGGGAACAAAGGACAAATGCACACTGCATAGTGTTTGGTTGGCTTATGTCCCCTAACAGCATCCCAAAGCCTGGTGCTGTTGATTGGTTGGTGGAATGGCCAGAGTGTTGGCTACATATTTTGCATGTCATCTCAGATTCTGAGTCTTTTGTTGAAATGGTCCCCAGCATTTCACCATCCTCAGTAGCTACAGAAAGAGTTCTGAAGAACATGGCACAGAGAGCAAGGGAGTTCTCATGAACATGGAGTCAGGTACTCAGATCAGTTCCTTTTCTCAGTGTATTTTAGCTTCCTAATCTAAAATATGAAGGGGAGCTTTTAGGGCCTTTATATAGCTTCTAAAGTTTAATCTGTGTCCAAAGTGAAATTCGCCTAACACGTGTTTACTCAATAAAAGCATGCAACCACAGTAGGTCCTTTCCAATGAAAAATCACAGAACCCTTCCCCTCATGGTTATTTGTATAGGCAGTTACTGCTTGAGTACAACCCTCAGTTTGCTGAGGCTGAGTTAGACGCTGGGACATACCAGTGAGAAAAAGCATCGGTGGGCCCTGCTTTAGATGATTTCAGAAGCGAGTAGTAATAATGGGAAAGACGCCCCAGACTCTGAGCCCAAACCAATGCAGCATGGAATTCTGGGCCTGCCCTTCTTGCTACTTAGATTTCTACATGATGTCAATGTTACATGGGGATATTCGGAGTAGTTTGGGGAATAAAGCTCTCTATGTGTGGTTGTAATGAGATGCTTGCTCATTTTCATCTGACAGAGAAACTGGCCTTGCTAAGAGTTTTCATTACAAGTCTTCCTCTTGGGAAGAATCACCCATTAGCTCTAGTAAGTTGGTAATTGAGTTATGACTCCGAGTAGGGAGATGTAAGCTAATGGGTTCCTGACGTATGGGTTTATTAACATTTGAGCTCTAGTTAATTTGAGCACCTTTTAAGACTAGCATTTAGAGCAACCAGAAAGGGGGGTGGGAAGGAAAGAACAGGAAGTAAAGAGAGGTCTACTATGGTGGATGAGATGAGAGACTTGCTCACACCTGTCCTGTTCTGAATAGACACTCCTCTAAAATGCATAATAAGCAGGATCTATATTATGTAGTGAGAGAACTTGGCCATTTCCACCCTTCATTTCTCACACACAATAACAGAACTATTCACTTCTTCAAGACTAATACGCGCCAGCAGTCTCTGAGTTTGGAGGGGTTATAATTGAATGGCATAGGAAAAAGAAAACAAGGACTGTGAGGTTCTAGCTGATTTTCAGAAACATCTCTCCCCAGGCAGTAGGATCAGTAGGAACAGGAAAGTGGAAGGAAGAGAGATTAAAAACACATTTCAGTTCTATTAATTGATAGAATCTTATTAGATTGCAGATAAGAATACATGTTTTTTTTTCATGTCTTTGTATATGTTATTTCCCTCTGTGTGTATTATACTCACAAATATATATGTGTATATATATATATATATATACATATATATATGTGTGTGTGTATATGTATATGTATGTATATATATGATAAATAAATTAGTAGCAATAAAAAGCCTGAATACTAAAGAATGACTTTGTATTTTTTAGGTGTTTGAAACAGGAATAGAACCTGAAGAAATATAAATGTGTGTTAAAATAAAATCCTCATGAGAAAAACCAGAAAACAAGATAAATATTTAGACTTAAATATTAAATGTCTAGAATAGATGATGGATAAACCTGCTGCTTCCATATGACACCCTATATTCCCCTCAACCACACTCACATATGTCACTTATATACAAATCCATACACACACACACTCACACTCACACACACACACACACACACACACACACACACACACACACACATCAGAAAATGTTAAAAACAGTATAGTCATTGACCCTTTGCCCCATCCATCATACTGATGAATCCTACAATATTTTGTTTCTAGATCAGTGAGAGAATTCTGAGGTTTGAAGAAGTTTGTAACCTTAATTGAAAGTGTTTATTTTTATTAGTCTGGAGCCAATAAATATTGAGAGTTACTCATTTCTTTAGGAAGGTGTTCAACTGGCCTCTTCAAATCATAGGGCATCATTAAGGCAGATGGAAAGGATCTGAAAACCCAGGCAATGGTCTCTATGCTGACACTGAAGGACAGATGAAAGGGAGAGTTGAGGAGCTCAAGGCCAAACAGGCCAAGTCCAGGGATGGAACACGTCTTTCCAACCTGGTTTTGTTTTGGTTACTACGACATTCTTAGTGCTGGCAGCAGGAGAGATGATAGAAAGAGATGATTATGTTCCCAATTCACAATGTATGAATAAGAGAGTATTTCTCTCTCAGATTTGCATGCATTATCACTGTCAGTATTCTGCATGTCCCATCACAGGCTAGGATCACATTACTAATTATAGGCTTGTGAATGTACTCCTCCTGAAGAAACGTGTCACCTACTCCTGTGATACACAGGTCTTTACAATGACCTTAAAGGACACAAAGGGGAGAGATAGTGTTTTTCTTCCTGTCCCTGATTAAATGTTTTACAGTGATGATTTTTTATATTAATGCAATCTGTGGGCAGTGTCAGAGGAAAGTAAGCCACACGTAGCATTAAATACCAAAAGAAAACCATTAGAGGGGTTTAGAGGTTAAGTTAAATGGATCATGGAGAGAGAAAGAAGATATTTAGTTTGGCTACTTGGGGGGGTGTCTAGGCTTACATTGTCTGAGGTACAGTTGTGGCTCAGTTGCTATTTTAGTTATAGTTCCCAGGAATCAGCCTCAGATACAAGGATAAGGAGAGTGGAGTTATTGGCAAGTAGCTCTGACTCAAATCTGTAGTGTAGGGGGTGGCACAGAAGCAGGGGTCAGATTGGTATGAGGGAGGAATAAGCCAATGTCTGACAGGTTGCTCTGAAAGTAGAAAGAAGGGTTAAAATCACTCCAGGAAATTGGGAGGTCATACCATCTTTCCCATATGATAACAAGCTGTGCTGGAGTCGTGCATCCTGGGGCCAAGTGATATTTGTCCAGCTGAGGGAAGTTCAAGATGGTTTCAACTTACAGTTGGTAGTCACCAAAACTTCTAGGACCCAGAGAATAAGTATTTCAGTCCCAAGAGGGTAGGGGATATGTTGTATATACAATATCCCCTATGGTCTACTAATTGTGCAAACAAAAATCAGTTTTCCCAGATCAACTCTGTAGCACTTTAGGATTATGCTATAAATATTTACTAGATACATTGGAAAGAGAAAATTTGGTGGTACAAACTACAACCATTAATACTTCAGCTAAACTTGAAACCACAAATCAAAGACTATTGCATCTGTCTCCCAGCTTTCTCAATTCTCACCTCTCATGGAGCAGTTCTGTTGGTACCAGGGACTAATGTGGTGAGTGATGTGTGCTCTCCATGAGTTCCTCAGGCTATATCCAGTGATTGTATACATGTACTCTCATTTATCCAATCCAGATGCTGGGCATGAAGCTCCCTCACTTTAGGTAAATTATCAGAATCATTTACACTTTGACTTCATAGTAGTTTCTTAGAGCAAGAAAACCAAAGTGAGCTGCTGTCTACCTTGACGTAACTTATTCGAACACTATAGTCTGTTCCCAGTGAGCTCATCTCCTTCTAAATTCTGAGCGCTCTAAGTCTGAAAAGCCAGAGTTGTTATGTTTGAAAGCCATGTAATCTCCAAGGGGCCACCCAGAATGCTGGTAAGCAGCACTAGTGCACTATTGCACAAAATTACACGTTGTGAGTCTAAGGCAAATGCTAGCAATCAGAGATTCAGTACTGCTTTCAGCTGATGTAGTGAAGGTAGCCTTGAGGAGTGAAAGGTGTGGTGCTGGACACCTATGTAGACTCCATTCTTACCATAACAGCTAGCTTTTAAAATGCTATTTACCAGCACTGGAGTGGCCCAGTATGAAGACTGATAATGGCTGACCGAGGCATTCTATCTGGTTGTTTTGTGTTTTATCTGTGAGAGCTAGTGCCTGCCTAGTATAGGTCTTGCCATGAGATATTACAATCTTTTCACTTTTTGCTGGTTCTCGTAGGTGTATTATATTTCTCTTAGCTGAATCCACTAGCTCTAATCTTTCATCCTCACACTCCTAGATGACTATTTAATCCACATTTTTATCATATATTCTCTCTATATAGAAGGAGTAAATTAGATGCACTAGTTAAGCTCTACACATTGAATATAATATATCTCGTACTGTCTTTAGGTTGTCTTCGGAATGCACTGTCATACACCACCATTCCGTTTCTAGCTTTTATGTACTTACTGAGAGTAACCACCCATTAGGTAGTGTCTCTTCATTGGCTGGTTGTAAGCAAATATGGACATATGGACCAAGTGAAGCAGAGGAACCTGCCTAACAGTGGTCCATAATGTGGGATCTGGATCACTTGTTTTTTGAAATGAACCTGTGCATCCTTCCACATATGTAATGTCTCTTATTTGTTTTTGATCTAGGACATCAATATTTAGCTCAGACTGGACTCAAGCTTGGGGCCTATCCTGCTTTTCTCTCTGGGGTGTCTGATTATAGTCATACTCAACACACCTAATTGGATGATCTGGTGGTTTTGACAAGAAATAAAATAAAATAAAATAAAATAAAATAAAATAAAATAAAATAAAATAAAATAAAAACCACTCATGATGGCTAGGTATATTTACTATTGAGTGATTTTTTTGACCTAATTATCAATATTCTATAGCATTAGAGATCAGTAATACATTAGAAAATTCATAAAACTTACCAGTGTTTTATATAAAATCAACATAATTTTCACATCTACTCGTATACATTATCTCAGATACTTGATATTTCTCTGAATTATTTTTCATATCCAATATAAGCTAAATGCTATCAAAAGTGCAACTGTACTATGAGGATTAATAAAAAAAAGCAGCTGAACATATGCAATAAAGGTATTTTTCTCCATGTTAATTTTGAACGACAGTTGATTGAATGCATGAGTATGGAAACAATGAATAAAATGATAGAGAACATTTTGTTATCACAGCTAAAACCAAATAATACATTAGTGACAAACATGCCCACCATGATTTGTATGGAGGTTCTGCATAGCAGCAGTTATTTCAGGGTCTTTTATTCTTATTGCCATTCAGGTAGATCAGAGCATCTTCTCTTACCAGCCTTTCCTATAAAGAAGAGCCCCCACTGAGATTCTCACTGTGGTTAAATGAGTTTCCTTGAGGCTTTTCTACTAAACTATTCAGGTGTTTAAATCCTTAAACATGTAACCATCATCACTCGATATTTCTCTAAATACTTCAGTTCTTTATTCTGAAACCTACTCTTCTAGTTATAGAATATTTACCTCACTCTCCATAGGCTTCCAGGATTCACCTTAGCATGATAATATCTTTTGAGATTCATACAAGGTATTAAGTCTTATATAATAAGAGAGTATTCAGCCATGAATAAACTCTTGATTATTCTTTCCTAAAGGCCTCCCTTATTGATCTTCAGGATCCAATCCTACACACATTCCCTAGAATCTTAGAGACATATGTTAACTGTTCCCTATTTCCTTCTAGTTTTATTGTTTTTTCTTCTTTTGATGACCCAGCACTTCTCTGACCAAGTTCTTGGTCGGGAAGAGAGATAGAAATACATCCTGTAAGGCAATGAGCTCTATGTTGTGTTTAAGCAAAAAGAAAGTTCTAGCCACTAGCATGGTATAATGAGCTACTTCCTCACCAAAGGAGTTTAGAGGAATCTGGTACTTAAAGATATTTGAGTGCTCGGCATCCCTAGCTGACACTCGGGGACTTTTACCATACTAAGAAAACCTTAACATACTAGGTTAGCTAAATTTGAAAAAAATCCAACATTTTCTAGAGTTCTATTGCTCTTCAGACTAAATCTTTTTTTTTTGTCCTCAGCTTCTCCTACCTTTTAGAATCAGGAGCAATGATGCCCTTGGACCTCCACAAATCACTTTTGATTAGTGGTCACAGCCAAGTTCTCATTATCTTTTGCCAAAGCATAAGAACAATGATCAAATTCAACGGGGTTATCTTCTTTTTTGCTATTTTCTATTTATCTGTTTTCACATACTGCCCCTGAAATCACTGTTCTCTTCCAGTGTTGGGTCCATAGCATTGCTTAGAAAGTTTTAATAATTGAACCACTATATCACAGTAGGTTTGGTCATTGCTCCAGCTACCACGAGGGCCACCACTATAAAAAAAAATCCAGCTCTAAAGGGGTTATTTTGAGGACAAATCTGGTGTTATTTCTTGTAAATTATTTAGTACAAAGAGGCTTTAGAAAGATTTGAGTGCAAGAGGTATATGAGAGTGTACCTCCAGAAGAATTCCTTCAGAATGTAAAACGAGTGTGTCTGAGCAGAAAGAGGAGGGGCTGTGCAGTCCATCTGAATCATAATCCCAAAATCAAGCTCCAGGAGTTCTGGAGCGAGTGCTAAGGAAGGAATAAGTCTTTGCCCCAGGTTTCTTCAAGGTTGTGGAAATGTTTCGGAAGGAACTCGGCTGTGGACTGTCACCCACTTTTGTCTACAAGCTAGAGGAAGGAGTGAGTCCCTTAAGGATATTCTTGGCAGTATGCATTTGGCCTCATTTCTGGGTTTTGTCTACTTCGCCATGCGTTTAAGGAAACAACCATTCCGACTTCTTACCATGACTGAAATGATGGAATAATTTAACCTGACAAAACGAGTGTGTAGGAAATATTCATGGGCATGTTGGATTCCAGTAAAATATAGTAGCATTTTAGTTTTCATATTAACTATAATGAATCTAAGTAAAAACTGGAGACTTAAAGTGGTACTTAGCCATCCTACATTTCGTTAAGTAATCCCCATCAAATAATCTTAAATGATTCAATTTGCTATCTAAATCAATATAAATAGATAGAAACAATGTCAGTGAAAATTACTCCAGAAATTTCCTTTCATTACATTTTCTTTTAAATCTATTGGGGTTGGGGAGAGTATAGAAAGAGAGATGCGGGGGTGGAGAGAGAGTGAAAGAAAAAGACAGAGAAAGTTTATGTGTACCATGTTCATTTAATGCAGGTGTCCACAGAGGACATAAGCTTTGTCCCCTTAACTGAAGTTACATGCATTACTGAGCTGCCTGTTATGGGTGCTACAATTTAACTCAGGTCTTCTGTGAGAGTAGTAAGCAATCGCAACTACTAAGCCATCTCTTCAGCCCAATAGGACCTCTTTGTATCATATTGCCAATTATCTATCAGGCATTCAAAAAATAATACTATCCTAGGATAGCTTAGAGCTATCCTTTAACATAGGTTTTAAATTTTTTTTCTTCTTTGCTGAGTGGGGTGGTACTTGCCTTTAATTCCAGCACTTGAGAGACAGTAGTTGACTAATCTGTGTAAATCTGGGGTCATGCTATTCTACATCGTGAGTACCAGGATAGCCAGGGTTACATAATGAGAACCTATCACCGTTTTTTTTCTCTTTAACTTGTTGAATTTAAAGCCTGTTTCACAAGACAATACCCATGCCTAATATTGTTAATGAGCTCAAAAATCTGTGACTAAATTGGTTGTAGACCCCAAGAAGAAACCGACTATTATTATTCTATAAATAGAGTATAACAGTAAACCATCTTCTATAGACTTGTTTTTATACTTGTAGATCAATGGATCATTTGATTCTTATTAGAGAAGCATCTACTTGCAGATGGCAGTTGACACAAAGACCCACAACTGGACCACCTGCAGGAATAAGACATTGCTGAGTACTCATATCTAAATTGGATATCTAATCACATGCCTTCCTCTAAAAGCTCCAGGGTTATTGCATAAGATGGACAGAAAACCAGTAAGAGGAACCAGTAGCTGAACACAGGGAAACAGTATTTTCTAGACATAGCAGGGCTATCATACATATGACTGCAGTTGTAACTGCATGCACAGGACATGTAACAATCCAGAAAAACCCAAGCATGGAGGAGGAAGGTGTTTAGATGGTCCCATTTCTAGCTGAGGAACTATTGCAATTAATAGCTGCTGGGAGTAAAAGAGACCATTTTCCCCCTGGAGTATGTGGCACCTGAGAGTCTAACAATGTTCCAATAGATGGCCCAGCAAACATGTACATACTTATGGAACTAAATGGATTCTGTACATGATGGCATGCATGGTGCTGGAGCAATCTTGAGAGTTTATATCTTGATCTTCAAATCAAGAGATATGCACTGGACTAGTGTGGGCTTTTGAAACCCTAAAGCCCACCTGCAGTGACACAGTTCCTCTACCAAGGCCACACCTCCTAATCCTTTCCAAATTGTGCCACTCTACAATGACTAAGCATTCACAAATATGAGCCTATTAGAGCTATTCCTATTCAAACCACCACAGTCTCTAGAGTGGAAGTGGATACTATAGACTCTCAAAGCAGGCGCCTAGAGATATATCTTCTTCAACAGACTGCTTCTCCTAAGCATCCTCAGACAGTACCACCAACTGGGTACCAAGTATTAAACTCTTTGAACATATGGGGGACATTCTCAGGTACCCACCTCAAGAAATCAGAACAATTCATGGTAAATGGTAAATAGAAATATTTATTTATTGTTCGAATTATTACTACAAATTTGCAAAGAAGTAGAAAAGTAGGCTAGGACAGTAATGGTGACAAAGATAAATGGGCACAGTTTATGGGCAACCAATTTACCGAAGTTTTGTTCTTCAGAGTTCACCCAGATAGTGCTGGGTGGGAGAGTGGGTGGGGATGAGAACATGATGGGAGGAGGGGTTGAATGGGAAAAGTGAAGAGAGTGGGAGAAGGGGTGGATGGTGGAAGGAAAGGGAGAGGGAAGAGGGATGGGGAGAAGGAAGGGAGAAGGAGTGAAAGCTTGGATCAAGATGTAAATTAAATAAATTACTTATCAACAAAAACCAGACCAAACAAACAAGCAAAGCAGTCCCTGAACTTAGCTTTTTAAACCATCACTGTCAAGTTATAAACCTGTAGTCTAGTGGAATCAAACTGGTACATTTTATGCATGAAAGATGTTTAGTGGTGTGCCTTTTAGTTAATTCTATCTCCCATGGTCCCATTCTTGTTTATCTCTCTTATGAAAGCATTAATATATGTATTCACTGATAAGTGGATATTAGCCCAAAACTTAGGATACCCAAGATTTAAGATACAATTTGCTAAACGCATGAAACTCAAGAAGAATGAAGACCAAAGTGTGGACACTGTGCACCTTCTCAGAATTGGGAACAAAACACCCAGAGAAGGAGTTACAGAGACAAAGTTCGTAGCGGTGATGAAAGGATGGACCATTTAGAGACTGCCGTATCCAGGGATCCATCCCATAATCAACTTCTAAACGCTGACACCATTGCATACACTAGCAAGATTTTGCTGAAAGGACCCAAATATAGCTGTCTCTTGTGAGACGATGCTGGGGCCTAGCAAACACAGGAGTGGATGTTCACAGTCAGCTATTGGATGTATCACAGGGCTCCCAATGGAGAAGCTAGAGTAAGTACCCAAGGAGCTAAAGGGATCTGCAACCCTATTGTTGGAACAACATGATGTACTAACTAGAACCCCGGAGCTCTTGTCTCTAGCTGCATATGTATCGAAAGATGGCCTAGTCAGCCATCAATGGAAAGAGAGGCCCATTGGACTTGCAAACTTTATATGCCCCAATATAGGGGAATGCCAGGGCCAAAAGAATGGGAATGGGTGGATAGGGAAGTGGGGGGGGCGCTATGGGGGACTTTTGGGATAGCATTGGAAACGTAATTGAGGAAAATATGTAATAAAAATATTAAAAAAAAAAAAAGAACCAGGGGAATGCCAGGACCAAGAAGTGGGAGTGGGTGGGTAGGGGAGTGGGAGGGGGGTCTGGGGGACTTTGGGGATAGCATTTGAAATGTAAATGAAGAAAATACCTAATTAAAAAAAATAAATTGGAAAAAAAAAAAAAAAGAAAGCATTAATACCCACCCACTTTTAGTTAAAAACAGGCAGTCTGCAAGGGTATGACATTTCTTCAACACCCAGCTAAGATTTGTAGACATTGAATAGACTTGGGTAACCCATTCATTATTTATAGACCCGCTCACATAATGGAAAAATATTTCTCTGCCTTTCCTTTTGTTAAAAGTCAGCTAAACAATAAAAATATTTAATTAATGACACGTTCTACACTTAAATAAAGAATTACTTGCTTTGTGGGTTTAACATAATTGTTCAGCCTCTTCGTCCCAGAGGCTGACATGATTGTATTCATCTGCTGTGATAGAAGTACCATGTATCTGGATTATTTCTGACGCAGTTCAGCAATCTCTTAAGCAAAGGACTTAATATCGTCAACCTTTTACCCATTACACATACACCCTCCAAGGGGAATATCAGGCTCTCAAGAGAGAGGATAGGTAAACATGTCCCGGCTTGCTGAAATATAAAATATGATGCCTTATATACATAGAAAGTAAATTTTGCTTTAAAATATTTTTTTACAGTTCATTTGTCCTCATTTAAAATATTTCTTTATTTTTGGTCGGGGGCCAGGCCTGGTATTTCATTAAAAATATCTGTTAACAAGTGACGTTTCTTATTTCTTAAACCAAGGACTCGCATATCTGCAATTCCTTGTGTGTGCACATGTGCATGTGTGTGTGTGTATGCACGTGCCTGTAGAAGAAGTTTGGAATGAAAAAGAGTCCTGGCAGGACTTGTTTAGAGTTGCTCACTGTTGGCAGTTTTCCATGGAAGTGGGATGGGACTTCCTCACTCTCATTCCACACCGACTTTCCCCAGAACTGGAACTGGCCCAAATCCTAACACCTGAGTCAACCTGACTGCTTAGATGCCCTGCCAAGCATCGCTAACAGCCAGAACAGATTTGTTTCTTATAGTTGTACTTCTACATAGAATATATTTATTTCTCAGAAGTATTCCTGATGTAAAAATATTTAACTGCAGAACTGTATGGTACCATAGAAATTAGGAATGAAACGTGTCTCAATCAAACATAAACATTCTACTGTGTTTCAAACATGAAACTAACCTAAAAAAAAAGTATGCTCTTGCTAACTTAAAGTAGCACAATATTGAAAACAAATAATAAATAGCAATTTAAAGTACTTTGCTTATGCTTTGGAGAAAGGGTGGAAACATATCCACATACTGGTCATTCAGTTTTTAATATTACCTTCTGTGAATTAAATGATCTCATAAAAATTGATATTTTTTTCATATTCTCATGTCAAAGTCAAGCTAGATTTATGAATTTATCTCAGTCTACCCTCACTCATACTTGAACATATTTTATTGATTTCAACTTAAAAATGTCTTTTATATGAAGCAATCAATACACAAATAATTAGGAAAAATAATTAATTTAAGATAAGTAAGCCTGACTCATGAAAATTCATTCTAACAATATACTATGGATATTATCATAATTTCCATGTCTCTTTTCTCTTGAGTCAGTTCTGTCAGACTATAAATTCAAATCTGCTGAAATATATTTAAACAGAAATAAGCCAGTCTACGTGGTCTTATAGAAGGTTAGGTCTACAGGAGTTAACTTCCTTTTTGTCATCTTTACAATCACTTCATTGCTGTTGTTCTCCACATGTCCAGATGCATGCATGTATCCACGCAAACACACATATGTTTATACACAGTGTTAGTCTCATTCTGTAGCCCAGGATGTCCTCAGATGTGTGGAAAGTCATTTGTGTCCACATCTTAAGTGTTGAGACTGCAGGAGTAAGCTACCACACCAGCTCTATCTTTATCTCCCTCAAGGGGAGATCTGGAGGCCTGACACTGTTACTAAGGCTATGGAGTGCTCACAAAATGGAACCTATCATGACTGCCCTCCAAAAGACCCATCAAGCAGCTGAAAGAGTCAGATGCAGATATTTGCACCCAACCAGTGAACAGAAGCATCTTACCCCTGCTGTTGAATTAGGAAAGGCTGAAAGAAGCTGAGAAAAAGGCCGATCCCAGAGGAGGACCAGCAGTCCCAATTAATCTGGACCCAGGAGATCTCTCAAACATTGGACCACCAAATAGGCGGCATACAATAGCTCATATGAGGCCTCCAACACGCATACAGTAAAGGACTTCCTGGTCTGTGTTCATTCAGTGATGATGCACCTAACCCTTGGGAAACTGGAGGCCCCAGGGATTTTAGAGGTCAGGTGGGGTAGGGGCTGGGGGCATCCACGTGGAAATGGGTGGGTGGGTAGGAGGTATGGGATGTGGAACAGTTGGAGGGTGTATGGAGGAGGGCATAAAATATGGAGTGTAAAAAAAGAAATTAATTAATAAAAAATATTTTAAAAGATATTATAATTTTATTTTTCGAGTTTTGTTGCACTGTAGTTGTATCTTGGGGCTTAACAATGCCTAGAGAACGGGTTCTCAATTGAACTAAATCTCTATTCCTGATCTGTGCTTAACTGCAGAAATATGTGGGACCATAGAGATCAGGAATGAAATGTGCCTACAGGAAAATTAAGCATTCTATGAATTCAAACAAGGGACTAACATAAGCAGGCTGGTGAAATGGCTTAGCAAATAAGACTGACTGCCACCAAGCGTGAGGACTGGAACCCAGTCTCTAAGTCTGCCACCAAACCTGATGACTTGAGTTCAGTCTCTGGTACTCATAAGATAGAAGCAGACAGTTGACTTTCACAAGTTCCTTTTTGGTCTTCATATGTGTGCCATGCATGACTCTTAGCCACACTATAAATGCAGAATAAGAGCTAAAAGTATGTCAGTTTAGATCTTAAATGTATGGACATGTGTATGTGCATGCAACATGCATGCATGCACACACACACACACACACATACCCCTTATGTAATTAAATTTTTAGGTAGCATCTCACTATATAATCCAGGGTTGCTGGCAACTTGGCATGGCCCAGGTTGGCATGCACCTTAAGACAGTCAACCTACCTCAGACTCCCAAGCACAAAGTTTACTTTTGCATCTGTCATAATTAGCAGTGTTTACTTTTAAATTCATCAATGGCTGGAGCAGTTGTTCAGAATTAGGGCCAACAAATGATTGCTTTTCACACGTAAGAGTAGTTTACCACTGACATTGTTTAAAAATATTCTCCAGATGAAAATCATTCGGTTCCATTAGATTTTTCAATTCCTTGAAGTGAAACTGCCGCCCACCCTCTGCCTCCCCCACACTGGTACCCAGCCACTGCTCCCTCCTGCCACTGGTGCTCAGGCACTGTTCCCTTCCTCTCTCTCATCACCCGAGAACAAGCTCATAGACGCTTCATGTTCTTGTATCATATCACAAACACACCAGGACTAACATATTCCACGTGAAGACATTCTCTTGATAATTTTTCAAACCTAGCAAACCGTGGAGGATGATTGTGGGGAATTTTAATGTTTTCAAGTAAATGAAAGAAAACTGTGTCTAAAATTGATAGCAAGTGGCAGAACTTAACAATAGGGTGGAAAGTTTAGACTGTTCCAGACAATACTGTAAGAACAGGGTAAACAGCTGCAGAGGTTGATTCAGGCTGCTGGGCTGGTGCAGGCTGCTGGGCTGGGGCAAGTTGCTAGCTACCCTTATGCATCTGGAGAATGATAGAGAGGAGGGGAAATGACTAAGCAATATGGGAAATTTTCACACCTCACACTATGTCCCTAAGCATAGGTCCCACTATTCTCCCACCCAGATACAGTGCACAGAAACAACAGACACAGGCAGCTGTGATGGGGATGGGGAATAATTGGTTATAAATAAGTGCACTTTTCTAAAATAAATGCAAGAGCAAATATTCGTAAGTGGACTTCTGCTAGGATGGGGCACTGAAAGGGCAAACACTTAGCTGAAAAAGAGAAAGTTTGAGTTCTTGAGGCATTTATTCAATACTTGACCTGATTCATCCCTTTCAACAAAACAGAACAGCTATTGTTAGGCATTGCCTCACAAGCTGAAAAACACAAGCATAAATCAACTTCTGCTGTGTGCCCACAAGTGAGCTTATGAGGTCAGAAGTCAATATTGGCTGTCTTCCTTGTTTGATCTCCAACTTCTTTTTGAGAGACAGGGTCTCTAACTGAACTTGGAGCTTGCCAATTAAGCTAGCTTCTTTGGCCAGAATGCCCTTGGTAGCCTCCTGTTTCTTTCCCCTCCTCCAAACATATATGGCTAGACCTATCTTTTCGACAACTACTAAGGATTTTAACTCAGATCCTCATGATTGCAGAGCAAACATTTCACCTATCGTTCTATGTCCATATTCCTGTGTGTTATGTCCATATTCCTGTTATTAGACTTAAAAGAATGTTATAAAGTATGATTACTATTTTTCTACCTGAATAGAGCTACATAGTTCTTTTAATCCCTTTATGCTTCAACATTATTTACTGTTTTCAAGTTCCAGGGCAGAACCTCTCTGCTGCCAATAGCTTGAACATTCTATGGGCAAGCTATTTCTTATGTCCAGGTCTAGGTTCCTTCCTTAAAGGCAAAATAAACTGAGGGACAAGAAAATCTCACAAAAACATTATACAGTATTGATGGTGAACTGGCACAAGCGATCTGATACCATGGAAAACAGGCTTGACAATAAAGCCAATGGAGGATTAGGTGGCAGCCACATGAATCAAGAAGTGCCTCCTAGATGCTCTCTTATGTAAGGATTGACCACTCGTACATGTTAGGAGTTTGGAATCTGTGGTCAGAGCACAGAAAGTGTGCATGTCTATAATGTGACAGAGATAAATAGTTGAATAGTCATTTAAAGAATTATCATCTCACTCAGGATGATACCCTCCAGATCCATCCATTTGCCTAGAAATTTCATAAATTCATTGATTTTAATACCTGAGCAGTACTCCATTGGGTAAATGTACCACATTTTCTGTATCCATTCCTCTGTTGAAGGACATCTGGGTTCTTTCCAGCTTCTGGCTATTATAAATAAGGCTGCTATGAACATAGTGGAGCATGTGTTTTTATTACAAGTTGGAACACCTTCTGGATATATGCCTAGGAGAGGTATTGCTGGATCCTCCAGTAACACTATGTCCAATTTTCTGAGAAACCACCAGACTGATTTCCAGAGTGGTTGTACAAGCTTGCAATCCCACCAACAATGGAGGAGTGATCCTCTTTTTCCACATACTCGCCAGCATCTGCTGTTACATGAAGTTTTGATCTTAGCCATTCTGTCTGGTGTGAGGTGAAATCTCAGGGTTGTTTTGATTAAGAACTCACATGATATGCACTCACTGATAAGTGGATATTAGCCCAGAAACTTAGAATACCCAAGATACAATTTGCAAAACACATGAAACTCAAGAAGAATGAAGACCAAAGGAACTTTGCCCCTTCTTAGAATTGGGAACAAAACACCCATTGAAGGAGTTACAGAGACAAAGTTTGGAGCTGAGACGAAAGAATGGACCATGCAGAGACTGCCCCACCTGGAATCAACCACCAAATACAGACACTATTGCATATGCCAGCAAGATTTAACTGAAAGGACTCTGATATAGCTGTCTCTTGTGAGGCTATGCCAGTGCCTGGCAAACACAGAACTGAATGCTCACAGTCAGCTATTGGATGGAATACAGGGCCCACAATTGAGGAGCTAGAGAAAGTACCCAAGGAGCTAAAGGGGTCTGCGACCCTATAGGTGGAACAACTATATGAACTAGCCAGTACCCCCAGAGCTCATATCTCTAGTTGCATATGTAGCAGAAGATGGCCTAGTCGGCCATCATTGGGAAGAGAGGTCTCTTGGTCTTGCAAACTTTATATGCCCCAGTACAGCGGAACACCAGGGCCAAGAAGTGGTAGTGGGTGGGTAGGGGAGGGGGGTATAGGGGACTTTTAGGATAGCATTTGAAATGTAAATGAAGAAAATACCTAATTAAAATTGGAAAAAGAAAAAAAATCATCATCATGTCAGATGTATTATCTTAAAGATATTTGAGGAAAATAATGCAGATTAAGAGTTCATTAATTTTTGGAGTAACTCTGACTGGCTGATGTGCTACCCAATAGTGGTGCTCATATGCATGCTGCTGTGTACACAATGCTAGGTCTTTAGCTGGTTGGAGATATAGGATCTGCTGATCCACTTTTCCTGTAGCTCAAAGTATGACACCTCCAAAATCTCGTGGAAGGATCATGAGTTACAGAGCTGGCAGCACACTTCTGAATCTCTTAGCTTCAAAGTTTGCTGGACTTCACAATGTTCATTGAGGTAAAACTAATGGGATGTTCATTATGAGTGCTGTATTTATTTTTCCAGGTTCATTTTATTTTTATTCATGTGTACGCATGGGCCTGTATGCACATGTATAGGCATCTGCATGATTTGTTATGTTCAAAGGAGACGCTTTCTCAGAGGAAATGACAGATCCTTTCTAAGGAATTCTGATGCATCAACTGTCCCCAGTAGAGTATGAATGACATGGAGACACTGAACTAGAAATTTCTAAGGCAATACTCATTTCCTGTATTAATGTATTTTATTTTTGAGTTCATAATATAATTACATCATTTCTTCCTTCACTTTCTTCCTCCCAAGTCCTTCCATGCATACTTCTGTGCTCTTTCACTTCCATAGCTTTTCATTAGTTACTGGTGTGTGTGTGTGTGTAGTGTATAACTCTATATAAATTATAAATTTTATATATGCTCTATGCATTTATTTAATATCCTCTGCTCTGATAATTTTTCTACCCCTTCTGTGATATTCCCTGAGACTATAGTGTAGGAATTGTTTTGTAGATGGGTCCATTTGGATCTACAACTCTGTATTTTGATGGATAGTGGATTTCTACAATGGTCTGTTGCAAAGAGAAATTTCCTTAATGAGAAATAAAGACTACACTAACCTGAATGTAGAAGCCCAAATATTTAGAGTGTAGTTAGGGCTTATGGTCATTTAGTAAAGAGACAATTTTAAGTTCCTGTCAAAGATTTATGACTTCGGTGGCCCTGAGTAGGTTTGCAGAATCAGGTATGGTTTTCCTCTTGGTACTACCCAAATCTAATTAGAGAGCTGTTGTTTACCATTGAGGTATGAGTGCCATATTTTTGAAATTTACTTTTTGAGATTTTCATGTATTATATTTGGATCATATTCAACCCCTAAACTCCTCCAAGTTCTACCTTTCTGTTTATACCTACACCACTTTGTCCCCATTTTCTTGAAAGTATATTAACCTCCATCTCATTGAATTATTCAAGAATCACCCTGCAAACAGACTCCAAGTGACAGACCTTATCTTTGCTCTGGGATGAAGACATGCTGATGGTTAATGCAAGACTGAATTCTGACATGGGAACATGAAGACTTTCACCAGTGACTATTATGAGCAATAGTTATTTTGATCTCATTAATGATCTACACACATGCCAGTATATATTATCCCTGTTCATGGTGCTGTAACTCTGAACTAATCCTATGAGGTATACTTCACAAGTACGAGCCCTCTAGTGACAATACATGGCGAAAATAAGGGTATTCTAGATGGACTCTTTTTCTAATATCAGACTTAAGTGTTTGAATATATATGTGAATACTCCATGAATCTAGCCCCCAAATACAGACCAAATGCCCAAAAGAAACACTGTGAACTTAACAGCATCTGTGAGCATAGCAGTTGCTATCTAACCCAGGATGCATTACTTCTGGTGAAGTCTACTTTGATTGAACTTAGCAGATGCTTCATGGTGAGTTTCCCATAGCCTGCCATGTGCAAGCCTGCTTTTTCTCTAGAAAATTTCTCAACTGTCGGTTATTAAACAATTTCCTTTCCATGCTAAAGTGTCTGAACTACTGAGGAGTTTCTGAGCAAGAATGTTTAGATAGCAATTACATAGATTGATGTATGCTGAACAGGAACTTAGCAGTGATGGTGGGTTAATTCCAGCCTTCCAAAGCTACATGTATGTCAGATCACTGGAATCTATTCAATTTGCGTTTACCTCAGAGTGCCTGTATGGAACCTAAATTCAATGACAACTGTCCTTAGACAGATTCCATCTGGTATGAACACAGTCTGAAAAGATAAATTATGCAATAATGACTATAATTAGAATTGTTCTATCACATAATTGAAATTTGATAATACAATAAATCTTAGATAACCCACCCTCAAACAAAACTGTGGGTAAGTATGTTAATTAATGAATGTGTTCATTAGTTTGATTGTGATCATTGTTTTATATTGAATAGGCATATCAAGTCACTACACTTTATACTTTGATATATAAAACTTTATTTGTTAATTATAATTTGATAATGCTGGGAAAGAAACAGGGAAAGTATAAGCTAGAATTTGACTGGAGCACATAGCAATGAGATACTCATAAGCTCTGGGGTCTAATGAACACAGGAAGTTCATGTTTAGGTGAATTTAGGTGAAGAGGGACTCCCGTAGAGCCCCACACAAAGCGTTCCAACACCTTGGTTTCAAATATCTAGACTCCAGACTATGTGGATAAGCATTTCTGTTGTTAGAAGCCAAACGTTAGTAAGAGCCTCTTGTGGTAAGCATAGAAGCTTAATGTTACTACTGACAGCATCAGGCTGTGTTGTATATATGAATAAATTTTCTAAAATAGTGTTATGTCAAGTTTTATGTTAACTTGACACAAGCTGGAGTCATTGGGAAGAGGCAGCCTCAATTGAGGAAATGTTTCCATAAGATATGAATGTGGGAAAGCCTATAGGGCATTTTCTTAACTAGTGATTGATGTGAGAGAGTCCAACCCACTGTGGATGGGGCCACCCTGGACAGGAAGTCTTGAGTTCATATGAAAGTAGACTAAGTAAGCCATGGGGAACAAGCCAGTAAGCAGTATCCTTTCATGGCCTTTGCACCAGTTCTTGCCTCCAGGTCTCTGCCCTGTTTGAATTCCTGTCCAGTTGTCCTTTAATGACAGACTACAATTATATGCTAAATAAACCCTTTATTATCCAACTTGCTTTTTGGTTATGGTGTTTTATCACAACAATAGAAAGCCAAACTAAGACAGGTACCATGGAATAAACTGTAGTTCCAGGTCGGATCTAGAAGACTGAAAAGCAAACGTTAACTTTCAATAGGAAAAACTTGATACAACTTCTCTTCTTTATTTCTATGTTTTTTTTTTCTTGTCATTTGTAGAAACATATATACACACTATTGTATAGTGGTAAATGCATTAAAAAAGGATAAGTCAGCTAAGATAAAAAGAGCTTCAATTATAACAATAGGAAGGGGCTTTGAAGGATGATGTCCCTTACTTTTGTGGTTTGTCTGTGTGATTAATCTGCCTTGCAAACTTTTCAGTATGCTTCTTATGTGCTAGTTGTTGATCTAGGCATAGTGGATAAGCAGTGAGCCAAGCAAAACAGCAAAAAATGCAAGCAAAAAATGTGCCATGTCATTCTTACATTTAAGTGGAAGTAAATGACATAACGGCCTCAGCAGAGTGTGAACTACGGGGTTAGACTTTCTTGGGAAACAACTTTAATTACTGGGAATGGTCTGTATTAGTCAAGGGTTCTCTAGAGTCACAGAACTTATGGGTAGTCTCTATATAGTAAAGGAATTTGTTGATGACTTACAGTCTGCAGTCCAACTCCCAACAATGGTCAGTCGAATCTGTGAATGGATCTAGCAGTTGCTTAGTCCCACACGGCAATCAGGCGAAGGAGAGAGAGAAAACCTTCCCTCTTCCAATGTCCTCGTGTAGGTCTCCAGCAGAAAGTGTAGCCCAGATTAAAGCTGTGTGCCACCACACCTTTAATCCCAGATGACCTTGAACTCAGAGATCTCCCTGTCTTAATCTTCTGGAATCCGTAGCCACTATGCCTCAAGATCTCTATACCAAGATCCAGGTCAGAAACTTCTATCTCCCAGCCTCCAGATTAGGATCACTGGTGAGCCTTCCAGTTCTGGATTGTACTTCATTCCAGGCATAGTCAAGTTGACAACCAGGAATAGCCACTGCATTGTCCAATCTACTATCAGAAGCACCAAGACAGCTACTGAAAATCAACTGGCCTCTGCTCTCAAAAACAACAGATAACTGAGAGGCAGAATAGATCCATGCAAACCTTTTCTTGAAGACTTCTTGTTGTTGGTGTTGTTGTTATTACTTCTTTTATTTATTTACATTTCAAATATTGTCCCTCTTCCCTGTCTCTCCTCCACAAATCCTCTGCTCCACCCCCCTTTGCTTTGCCTCTAAGAGGGTACTCTCCCACACACTCCCACCTAACCCTCTAGTATATACCTTATGTAGGACAATAATACTTCACAGGACCAAGCGCCTCCCCTCCCATTGATGCCAAATAAGGAAGTCCTCTGCTACGTATGTCTTGGGAGCCATGGACTGACTCAGATATACTATTTGGTTGGTGGTTTAATCCCTGGGAACGCTGAGGTTTCTGGTTAGTTGATATTGTGGTTCTTCCTATTGGGTTGCAATCCCCTTCAGCTCCTTCAGCCCTTCAACTAACTCTTCAATTGGGGATCTTGGGCTCAAGTCAATGATTGACTGTGAGTATCTACATGTGTTTTAGTCAGGTGCTAGCAGAGCCTCTTGGAGGACAGCTATACCAGGCTTCTGTCTACAAGCACTTCTTGGCATCACTGTCAGGGCTTGGTGTCTGCAGGTGGAATGGATTCCAAGGTAGAGTGGTCTATGGATGACCTTTCCTTCTTGAAAACACTTTAATTATCCCAACTATTTTCTGGAACATATTTTCTACTGACTGTAATTTGGTCCATTAAATACAATATTGCAGGAAAGTGAGAACCATATGCATAATGCTAGAAAGTGAGACTTTAGACGAGACGACATGGATCAGAGACCTACTGTGAATGCTTCAGCAAACAAAACGCTTCAATATTTTGCACATAGATTGAATTGCAGTCCCATAGCCTAAGGCTAGATAATATAACCACTGCAATACTGTCAAGTTCTAGAAATCAGTATTTCACTTTGTGCCTCAGTTCAGTTGTATATGTAAACATATTAGTTACTTTTCTGTTGCTGTGATACAATATCATGACCAAAGGCAACTTGTGGGAAATGGTTTATTCTGACTTCCAATTCCAGGAGTTAAGAGTCCTCTGTGGTGGGAAGGCATGGTAGCAAGTGGCACATATTGTAGCAGGAGCAGGGAACTGAGAAAACACATCTTTATCCACAAACACAAAGACAGCATAAACTAAATGTGAAGCCGAGATATAAACTTTCAAAGTTTGCCATCAAGGTCAAACTTCCCCATGACCTTTCCTCAAAAACTGGGGTCATGTGTACAAATATCTGAGCTACAATGGGCATTTTCCTCTTAATCCACCATTATATATATATATATATATATATATATATATATATATATATATATGTGTGTGTGTATATATATATATATGTATATATATATGTATATATACAAACACACATACATACATATGTGTGTGTGTACATGTTTCTTTTAAAATATATTTTGAATATCACTAATAACTTGAAATTTTTTCAAACACCAATCTCCATGGACACATAATTACAAGGTTTACCTGAGGTTACTCTCATTCTCTATCTTTGTCTCTTCAGAAATGTTAGATCACCCCAAATTGAAAGGGGGTTCTAATTAGCACATTGCATCTTTGTTTAGGATAACACATTTTAGTTTCCTTGAGCAAGCAATTAAAATAATGTCATGTTTTCAAGAGAAGAAAAACTATATAATTAGCTGGTCTTACAAAGAAAGTTGTAGGGAGATGTCCTGAAAGGAAGGTAAAAAGCAATAAAGAGACTTTATATCCACTGAAATGAGCAACATAAATGCTAAATATGTGCAAGTAATCAGGACAGAATGAAGAGTATAGCAAGTTAAATATAGACAGCCCAGATCCTGGGTGTATGGGTTAGATTCACACCTAACAGGTTGTTCTCCAAATTGTAGCTAAAGGAATAATTTGCCTGTGAGAACAACTTCCTAGTCCTTGGGATTAATTTTTAGGATGATGGTGAATGAATAATCATATCTAGTCATGTGTTTAGAAAGGTGGGCCTTGACTCTCTGACTAATTATAGATTTAACATGAGCAATCCATCATTAGCTTAATTGACACCAACCTAGGTGGCTCTTCTCTCCTTGAAGCTCTTCTGTCACTCTTGTTGTTCTGAATTATAGTTTTAATTAACTTGTTGGGTTTCATCAGATTTCATCTTAAATCCTTAGTTTGGGCTCACTCCCTGACTTTTCCCTTTGCCCCTGTCTCTAGCTTGCCTTAACCTTTTATCTAACATTTATCTCCCTGGGTTCTATCCTATGATATATTGTATCATCTCCTCTACTTTTATTTTATTCGGGTTGCAAGAAAGCATAGATTCCCCTACATTTTCCTCATGTACATTTAATTTTGTTAGTTTTTCCATTCCCCATGTCTGTCACTCCATTACCAACTTAAAACTTTTTACCTCCAATATTCCTTTTCACATTCACATGACCTATGTTCAAGTATTACCCCTTCCCTAAATGCATCTCCCTCACCTATGGCCCATTTGTAATCATGTGGATCCAGGTTAAAGCATGTAATGAGTGATTAAAATCTAGGACACACACATAAAAGGACATAAAAGAGGAACTGGACAACCTAACTCAGCATAGGTTTTATTTGTTTGTTTTGCTTTTTCCAAGTTCTCCCAATTTACAAGGTAATTAGGATTCTCCTAATGGAGGGTTTCTGTAAGAGAAAAGCTCTCCTTTAATTCTCCAAAGAATGTCCTCTCTCTCTCTCTCTTTCTCTCTCTCTCTCTCTCTCTCTCTCTGTGTGTGTGTGTGTTTGTGTGTGCTTATAGCATTCCAGTGGTTTTTGTTGTTCTTTTGGCTTGATTTTCTTTCTTTCCTTTTTTCTTTCTTTCTTTCTTTCTTTCTTTCTTTCTTTCTTTCTTTCTTTCTTTCTTTCTTTCTTTCTTTCTTTCCTTCCTTCCTTCCTTCCTTCCTTCCTTCCTTCCTTCCTTCCTTCCTTCCTTCCTTCTTTCTTTCTTTCTTTCTTTCTTTCTTTCTTTCTTTCATTCTTTTTGTAATTTTATAAACATTGTGGCTTCACAGTTGAACTTCTACTCTGAACTCAGTACAGACTGTTTA
The DNA here is from genome assembly GCF_978045245.1 of Mus caroli. NCBI lineage: Eukaryota > Metazoa > Chordata > Mammalia > Rodentia > Muridae > Mus > Mus caroli. Next base: position 11,746,252 of record NW_028227275.1, on the reverse strand, counting down.
ACTCATTTTTAACATCAAACAAATCGCTTTCTAGGCTGCCTTATACATAGCAGGAAGTTGGGTTATGTCTTCAAATGAGAAAAAGGAAAAATATAAGGGTCCACAAAGATGACAACAGGAGAGTACCTCTTTCCAATCTGGAATACTACAGGTAAATGCAACAAGAAAGGTCTATTTGAGGAATTCTATTTTCTCGAAGCCCTGCAAGCCTCTCCTTTATGCATGCAAGCTCCATTTGAATTTGTACACAGTGTAGGTTCATAGTTAAATTATGACTGAGTATGTCTAACATACCTTTCCCAAGGCAGATCTCCAAGCCATTCTGATCGCCCATCTCCTTATACAGAAGTCTCTAAACTACCCAATTCTTCTTAATTGCCTGGTCTCAAAGGATGGCATCTGTAGACAGGGAACCCACACATCTATAGCATTTCTAAAGAACCTCCTCCCCTTAGCGCCTTCTTTATAAATATTGAGACATGCAACAACAGATCATTATAACAAGCAGAATTTCTTTCCCCTCCAATCATGACCTGGTTATGTAAGATAAATTCAAAGTTCATGGGCAAGCACCTTAAGGCCATATCTCTATGGTTTCCCCATCATAAGACTTTGGGAGCTGGCAGACTCAATCCTTTAAAAGCAAACACACTAGGCACCTTAGTTCTTAGCCAAAGAGCTTGAAAATGACTGGGAAAGGAATCGAATGTGCTTAAACTTGTCGTTACTGCTCAGAGCCCATGTTTCCTACCAAGCTGACCCAAGGCCTCATAGAGGCCAGAAAACAAGTGCAGGCCACCTCCTGAGAAACATGTCTAGAATAGTTATTGTACTGCTCACAGGCAATTTGGTCCTCATGGTCACAGAGCCTCAAAGTGAGGCTTAGACTTGTTTAGACTAGAAGCCTCAGCTTTACTACTCCCTATGGATCTGATAAAGCTACGCATTTTTAACAAGCCCACAAGTGGGGAATACAGATTGCTTTGGGTACTTAGACCTGTAGTATTCTGCTGTAAACCTGAGAGAACTGTATAACATTAAAGGGCAAGGAAGTAACCTAGCTTCAATAATGTCTCAGAATTGTGCATTTTAAGGACCTTGTGGTGAAGGAGTGAGCCTCTGAAGTCTGAGAAGCTGCCTATGAACATTTGGGAATATATAGAATCTCTTTCCATGTATTTTATACAAAGAAAAAAAAATGAGAACCACAAGTTTCTTCCTATGAACTGATCACGCCTGGGGCTGGCAATGAAGGAATGGGTGTCAGAGAAATTGGACCTCTTACAGATTTAATGGTACCTACCCAGCCTGTCAGTTCCTCACCATTCAGTGTATCCCATAGAGTTTGCTTTTCAGTGTTCTTCACAGCAAGACATAAAAATAGCCACCTAAAACAAACATAAACAGACAAAACCCACCATCCACAGAAAAACACTAGCCTCATTTTAAGGCACTCTACCAAGAACCTTCCTACTGTATGTAAATATATTCCAGGGAAACATTATTTAGAATTCAAACTTAACTCCTGCATTTGGCATCTATTCTTGCTGCCACAACTACATCTTTCTCATATAATTATCTCTGCATAATGCAGGACTCAATACTTACTTGGAAGTCTGTGCATTCATCTTAGTTTTCTTTTAATTCAAGAATTTAAGCTCATTAGAGGAACTCTTTACATTTTTTTTCCCCTCAGAGAATCTGTTTAAAATGTACTCAATGGCAATGGTGTATGTTTTATTTTAGGGAATCTAAGCTCTCACACTAAATTTACATAAAGTAAGATTTAATCAAGCAACATTTAGGAGGAAAGAGATCATGGTCATATGGTTGGAAGTTTACAGAAACATTTCCTGGGATGCTACAATTTGAGAACATATACAGCCCCAGCTTCAAATGCAAGTAAAATCTAAATACTGGTTGACAGAGACTTGTATTAGAAACTAGAAAACTCAGATTCTACTCACATAAAAGTCTACATAGTCATTTATATGGAAACATTATAACATGCGTGTGTAAGTTTTAAGTGTGTATATTCTTTTTTTTTTCTGGGGTTTATCTCTTCACTGAGAGGCTGGCATTGATCCCATGTCAAGCTCAACCCCGTTTCTGCCAGCCCACATCAACTCATTCATTCCGAACTGGTCTTAAAGGAAGTACATGCAGTTGCCCACAGATGGAAGGACTTATATAAGGACACACTCCTTTCTCCTTTAATGATCGGCTATTCTCTGTCTGTCTGCATATTTCCCTGTGGATTGGGCAGTGAGCAAGACAGTTCATCTGACTTATAAACTAATCGGCTGAATTACTTCGAAAACAAAAATGTGACACTCTCGAAGGAGCACCTAGTAAAATGACCTAGTCTGCAAAGTGATGGGTTATACTTAAACCACAGACAGGCAAGTGGCTAACCTAGTGACGCTCGGTTAGTGGCTTTTTCTACTTTTTCCTTATGTATGTCTTTCCCAAAGGGAGATTTAAATTGACCTTATCCTCTGCCACTCTGACTTGAAGAGCATTGAGTTGTAATCTTTCCCTTTGGTTTCCTAACTGACCTCAGGGCTCAATTCAGATTTTTTTTTCCAAAGAGAACACTCCCACGGCATATTCCGTAGGCGGCTCTACTGAAGCGAAAGTTAGTTGTGAATCCTAGAACCATCAGGGAGAAGCTAACAGTCAACTCCTGGGCTGGCCTCTGAGCCTGTCATCTTACTCCCTTAGCCCTGGACTAACCAAGAAATGGTTCATAGACCCCTGTCTGAGCCGCAAGGGAAACAAGGAACGTGTGCTTTGCACCGGATGCTAGCCCTGCTGTTTCCATTCAAAATTTGCTTCTGAGCAGACCAAAGAAAACACAGGATGAGGTTGTGCTCCGGCTCAATTATACATTCAAATTGCCTGTATTTAAAAAACTCTAAAAACCGTAATGACTTAATTAAGCTGGTAGCTTTATGGCATGCTTCTCCTCACAGCCTAATTCCAAATCCTTTCGTTCCACCGAGAAGTGTGGCGATTGGGCTGCAAAGAGGCGAGGTCTAAGACAGGAAATAAGTCTTGGCAGGATCAAATCTCTAGCCCTTTGGAGACTATAAAACAAGGTTCTGGGGAAGGAGAAGGAATTAATTTAGATTCCAGGGGGATTAGAGTGAGTTCTCATGTGGTGAAGTCAGCCCTAGAGTCCAACAGCCAAAGAGGAGAAATTCAGAAAACCGAAGACTGTTCTGTGAAGCAGCAGTATGGCTCAGGTGTTAAGTTTGTCCAAAAGGCATCCTTCCTTTCCTGGCTCTCCGTGTCCATGTGCTTTGTAGCTAAGCATTTTACTGTCTTTAAATGGCCCTTTTGTCTTCACACAAAAGTGTTTGGTTCAGCTAAAAGGTGAACACAGGCCCAATGGATAGAGCTTATTGAGCTTCAAGCATTCTTTATAGGAACACTGTTGGATGTTTATAAAAATCTGTTGTTTGGGCCTCTGTTGGGGGTCTTTGTGTATTTTTATGTATTTCAAAATTAAGATTTTGAGAAATTTACTTCTGAGTTGGAGAGATGACTTACTAGGTAAGAAAATTTGCTTATAGAGACCCCTGGTTCTGTTCATCAATGAATTATATATTTTCTAAGATATCATGTCTTAATAATAATATAATATTAAGCCAGTAATTTCATTTTTCCTATGCTAAATTTGCACCATAATGTTAAGCTTCATCTCACAAATTTGCCAGGATTTAACAAAATAATGTATATAAGACATTTAAATTTCTTGCTTGATTCTTCATCATACACAAACGTTCGTTGAGAATAACAACAATGGTTCATGTTATTGCTCGGATCTTCTCTCCTACAAAACTTAAAGTTATAGTAACACCTGTCAATACTATATATACATGGTCCTGGGACAGATAAAGACATACTTTGCTTTTCAGGGTTACACAGGGGTGACTCTTAACTAAGTTTCACAAACTTCTACTTATTTGGCATTCTGGTATCGGTCATTTCATCTCTCTTTAGCATCTGTTAGTATTAGCCTTTTGGGAATCAAGCAAAAAGATTTTTTTTTTTTTGGAAACCACATGTTGTCTGACTTTAAATTACAGGTGAAACATAGCGTGCTATGGCAGTCATCCAAAATTTGGGGGCTACACCAACTTTCTGTTTAAATTCATTTTCTGTGAAGTCAAAACTCATCTTTCAAGTTTGAAAGCATGGGAGGTAATTAGCTGAGACAGCAGAGAGCAGAAATGAGGAGGAGGCCCCTGGTGGCCAAAATGAGGCTTCTCCCTCTCAGGCTTTTAATGCTATGCGAAAGGCATTAATCCACACTTTCATATCCTATTAGGTGAATAGAAATGTCTGGAGGTAATGTGAATACTTTAGTGTGTAAGTGACATCTCCAAGCATCTTATTAGAACTCTCTAGCTGTGTAAGTTAGGTAGCATCAAGGCTTGACAGCCAGGCGCACATCCTTTAAGACTGAGAGTTGGGAGTAGCACACACAAAAGTGAGTCCGAAGTATCACCAGGGAAACCTCAGGAGGACATGACAGTTGGTTCATTTCCTTTACCTTGTTGCCTGTCATGTCAGAATCTGGCGACTTCTTGGCAGCGGCCTTATGTAATGATGAAACCAGATTTCCTAGATGCCCCTCAAGCACAATTAGAACAAATCAGACTGCTGGGAGTAGAAGTCAGGATTAGGCTGAAGAAAACTGGGAGAAAAATCTTCCCCCTCAGTGAGTCTTCATCGTGCTTCTGAGAATGGCAGCACAGGTTTCAAGGGACTGTGTATTTGATTCACAGTATCTAAATCATAGAACCAACTAAGGTGTCCATCAACAAAGGGATGCATAAATAAAATGTGATATACAAATGAGGATTGTCTTGTCAGCCATAAGGAGAACAACCTCAGACCATTTGCAGAAAAAAAAATGAACAGTTAAGATAATCATATTGAATAAATTATGTCTATGTAAAAAAAGATACACATCTTCTACCTCCTTTGTGGTTCATAGATTTTATAATGTTAAAAAATATGACATAGAAGCAGAAGCAAAAATTTCTAGGGGATCAATGGAGAACCACAGAGAGGAGGTGAAGAGAATGGGGAAAAGTATAATATGGAGGATTTCTCTAAGCTTGGTACCTTCTTGTATGAAAATATCCTTGTATAACATAGTTTCATGCATAATGAATACACACAAAATGAAATTTTCAGAAGAATGCTCCTTCAATGGAAGTTTTTATAGATGATATAAATTATTTTACATGTGTTTATTATGTGTATGTGTCTGCTTTGGTATCCATTTGTAGGTCACCAGACAACTCTGGTTGATGATGATGGGGGGCAACTCAAATTGTCTGCCATGGTGGCAAGAGTCCTGTGTCTTTTCCTATTCTTATAATATAATACTGTTACAGAAGCAACTTTACGAGACAATTCCAGACTACGGTCCATCATTTTAGCAACGTTTAGGCAGAAACGTGAAATTGTTGTTCACATCTATATTTAAGAGCAAGAGAGAAAAGAATAACAAATGGTTTTCAGTGTTGACATCATTTTGACAATTCTTGTGTGATCAGGACCCAAACTTAGAGAGTGAATATGCATACGTTTAAACTGGGTTTTCTCACATCAATAATGAACTCAAGACAACCAGCCACCTACAAGGCCTCAGGCCAACGCGGTGGAACTCACTTGGAACTCTTCATAAATGATTTTAAATTTTGTCATTGTGACAACTCAAACTCATCAAAGTAACCTACTAAGACATCTCCTTGGCCCTGCTTTGCTGATTTTAATACAGGAAAGTCTAAATCACATCAGATATAAATTCTTCAAAGCAAAATACAATCAACCTCTATAATAGAAAAATCAAAACCAAACAAAAGGAAAACCCCCATGTATTTTCTGTGTTCCTTTACGACAGAGTTGCTTATGAATCTGACTTACGTTGAAAGAGGAAGAGCTGCAGTTCTTTGTCCAAGCCATGCTCTGCCTCTCTGTGCCCTTCTCGACTTGCTTTGCCCTGTGGGGCTGTATCACATTAAAGCTCACACTAAATCTCCTACTTCTGCTCGGCTTTACTTAAAACAAAGAGCTATTTTTCATTGTCTTCCCAGGAGACTTAGTTAGGAGCCTATCATGTTCATTGCCTGCCCTGTTTTCCTTTCTTTATTGTAAACTTCTACTTTATAGGACTACCTCCTAGAATATGTGTATTCAGTGATATGAATATATATCAATTCCTTTGAAAATGGATTCACCCATGCCATAAAGATTGGTTGACCTATATTGTCAGGACCAGCGTACTTCCATCACAAAGTCAAACCTGCTTTGTTTTCGGTTGTTTTTGTTTTTCGGTTTTATGATTCAAGTTGCTTTCTTAAAGTGTCATTTGATTTTTTTTTTAATGCTAGCTATTTATCTTGCTATATAAATCAATTCTTCTACTCTTCTCCCCGTCAATACTGCTGCATTCCAATTCCTCCCATGTATTCCAGGTAAATGGTTAAAGCAATGTGGCCACAGGGGGAGATGTATCAGATGTCTCCTGCTGTGGTAGAGAAGATGAGCACAAGTAATGGATAAATAATAGGCCAACACAGAGGTCAACGTTTACCTCATACAACAATACATCTTTTTCCTTACAAAAACTATAAAAAATTAGTGCTCAATAATTTCCATGAATATGCTAGAATAGTTCCATTATAATGATTCAGAAAATAAAGACTATAAAAATGCTATGCCATAATTTTTGTTCCAAAGAGAAATTATTCTTTATATTAAGGTAAAGATCTCCCTGATTTCCAAGCTTTAATATACATAAGAATCATCTGGGGTATACTTAAAGTAAGTATGACTTCTTGAATGCCAGTTATAAAGATTCTGCTAAAGTCTAGTTGGATAGTTGGATCTGATTCAGACAATCTGAACACTCTGCTCTGCGAAAATTCTTCATCACATTTAGAGAGTAATTACCTAAGTAATCAATCGAACAAATGCTTGATATATTAAACAGCTCTATTCAAAAGCCAATGTGCATAGGGATAAAATGAAGTACTAACTTGCTTGAATTTTCCTCCTTATTGCTATATCCAGAAGACAGCTAAGCTTGGTCTCTTACATTTCATGTTTTACACAGTAAGAACATGGCTTAATGGCATATTTTCCTAGTGAAAATTGCTAAATAAAAACAAACAAAACAAAACCTTTTAAAAACTCAATTGTTCACACCAGGAGACTAAGCAGTCTAAATACAAATGAAAACTAAACAAAATCAGAGCTCCATCTCACAAGACTTAGTATAGTACTGAAAAAAATACTAAAGTGCTGGCAAACCTATGGGAGAAGACAGTGATCAAAGTATTTTAAATACATATTATCAGAAAATTTAACATGAAATTATTAAACATATTGAGGGTAGTACACACACACACACACATTGCAGTAAGGCATTGCTCTAGTTTTCTTTTTGTTGTTGTTACTCTGAGCAAATGCAACTTGTAGAAGTGCTTATGTCACCATATGCATCTACTTCAGACCCATCCTTGAGGGAAGTCAAGGCAGAAACTCAAGGTAGGAACACAAAGGCAAGAAACGTGGAGAAGCATTGCTTGATGTGTTTCTCCCTAGCTTGCTTATTGGCTCATGTTCTTCTTCTATAGCCTAAACCCAACTGTCTAGTGATGCTGATTGATGCCCAGAGTGGGATGGGACACCTCTCATTAATACCTGCCTAGTGATGGTGCCACCCACAGTGGACTGGGACCCCTCTCATCAATCATTGATGCAAACAGGATTACATAGATATCACAACAGGCCAATATAATTTTAACAATTCCTTACTTTACATTTCTTTAGAGATCTCACGGCTGTATCAGGTTTAAATATGAAGCTAATTGGGACATATGTGTATCCTTAGTGAACTATTTAAATTTAAATATAATAATTATTCATTTTCTTATTTATTCTAGACTATTCAAGCATGACTACTATGAATGATATGTAGCAGAAACATAACTGCAAGCTATACTCAAACAAATTCAGTTTGCACTAATTTCCTCCTTAAAATCAGGGAATCATATTTTATTCTTCACTATTCTAGGAACCTTGTTTTTCTTGGTTTGCTTTGCACATCTTTCTGTCTGTCTGTCTGTCTGTCTGTCTGTCTGTCTGTCTCTGCTTCTCTCTTTGTGTTTCTGATGGGAATTATCATGTGATTATACAATTTCAAGTATTTTAAACAAAACATCATTTTTTAGCACTGACATAACCAAACCACAAGATTTAGTTAGTAGTTTCTAGGTACACTTTTGAATTTATTAAGTTCAAAATGCCCCTGGGAGAAATATATTTCTCTATTTCAACTTAGGTATTCATTGTTCATACCAGACATTCTCTTGATCTCATATACACCTACCACCCTAAAGTATGGTTATATACTTTAAGTTATATTAGACTTCATATTTATTGCTTTTAATTAATAATTTGTGTTAAACTTGTTTGTGGTCCCCCTAGATTTATAAGCCTATTAATGTTCAGTGAATATTTTCAACAATGAGCAGTCTTTCTACCAAACAAAATTTTGTTTTTATTTTTATTTTTTTAAATATTTTTAGATATTTTCCTCATTTACATTTCTAATGCTATCCCCAAAGTCCCCCATACCCACCCCCCCACTCCCCTACCCACCCACTCCCCTTTTTTGGCCCTGACGTTCCCCTGTACTGGGGCATATAAAGTTCACATGTCCAATGGGCCTCTCTTTCCAGTGATGGCTGACTAGGCCATCTTTTGATACATATGCAGCTAGAGACAAGAGCTCCGGGGTACTGGTTAGTTCATATTGTTGTTCCACCTATAGGGTTGCAGATCCCTTTAGCTCCTTGGATACTTTCTCTAGGTCCTCCATTGGGGACCCTGTGATCCATCGAATAGCTGACTGTGATGCAAATAATTCATCAGGAGTCTTGAGAAAAATGCATATTCTTAGTTGGACACGGTGATACATGCCAGTAGTCCCAGCATTCAACAGGCTGAATCAGGGGGATCATGAATTGCAGATCAACTTGGGCTAATCCTTGAAACCTTGCATATAAAGATAGGGAGGATGGGAAGGAGTGAGAGAAGGAGGGAGAGAGGGAGGGAGGGAGGGAGGGGGAGAGAGAGAGAGAGAGAGAGAGAGAGAGAGAGAGAGAGAGAGAGGTTCTAAAATTTTTAAGGAGCTTCTATGCATATGTCCAGTGCCTCCTGCTTGTCTATTAAGCAAAAGGTCGGCGCTGTACATTTGAGTCTCACTAAATGTTACATTCTATTATTGATGACATTTCCGGATAGATACCCTTTATACTCAACTGCATGTATTTTATTATAGTGGAGCTGTCCTTCACAATCTCTCATTGGTAATGATGAAGACACTCTCGACATCAGCCCTGTAGTTATTAAAATACCTTTCTAATGTCCAAAAATTCAATCCCAGGAAAGCATGCAGCAATCGTGTTCCGATTCGAACAAGTGTCAGCATGTGACAATGACTGAATCACTGATTTCTCTCAGGTCCTTCAGAGGCGATCCTGGATGCTGTTTGTTGTTATTTTGTGTAAAGTTACTTCAGGAACTGTTCAACAGGCATGGAAAATATCTAATTCACCATAAGAGGAGGGCAGGAAAGCAATTCAGCGATGGGTCCCAGCTTTTCAACTGGAGTGTTTCTGATGACGTTATAACAGAATTTTGCCCTTAAATTCTAAATATCTGTTTCTAAATGGTTCAAATAATAATTAAGAATTTTCAAAAGACTGGAATTAGTTACTTGTTTGTTTATGATGCTGTGATATAGATCAGTCTTTGGTTGCTTTTCTGGCATTACTTATGAACATCAAGTGTCTTAATGCCTTCTTAGGCAAATGATGGGTATCGAATATACCCACTGGTAGATATTCATTTCTCTGTTTATTGCATTTGTAAGTGAGTTGTGATACGGAAGGAACTTAAGAATGCTGTTAATCTACTTAAAATTACCAAACATAAGATTTGCGCATTCACTTTTATGTAGTTCCTAGAGTTTAAGTTTCAAAAATGATCATGGTTCTATGGCTTAGTGCATGACAACTGAAAAAGCTTGGCTGTATTTCTATGGATGATGGAATAGAAGCATTTATTATTTGTGACTCAAAACTCTCCATGCCCCAACTCAACTATCTACCCACTTGAAAACAATGAAAAATCTGACTGGCCTAAAGCACTGATGTGCGAGCACCTCATGGGTTCCAGGATGAGGAATGAATTATGGAGGAGATATGAGAGTGAACATGAAAATTACTTGTGGTAGCTTCAAATCACAATAATATTACTTCCTTTGTTTCTGCCAAATTTCTGCCAATATGTTTAGTGTGATTTACAGGGATAAGATGAAAATGGAAAATGTTAGAATCATAGCTATTAACTACTGAGAACTAAATTTAAAAGATTTCCTAATTAAAATGTCACAGTATACTAAATATAAGACTTGAACGATGAGACAGAATGAGCTTTCTATGTTATTATTTCTCCTTTTATAGAAATGAAAATAGATTCTTTCCTCACATAATATAACCTGATTATGGTTTTCTTTCCCTGTTATATTCCTCCCTACATCCCCTCCAGTCTAGATCCTCTCCTTTTCTGTCTCTCATTAGAAAAGATTGGGTTTCTAAGAGATAATATTAAATGTTAATAAAAAACATAATAAAATAAAAATTGTCACATCAATACCAGACTGGATAGAACAACAGGATAGGCACCCATGACAAGGCACAATAATCAGAGACACGCTTGTTCACACACTCGGGAATCCCATAAAAACACTAAAACGGAAGTCATAATATACATGAAGAAGACCTGGTTCAGACCTGGGCAAACCCTGCTCATGTTGCTTCAGCCTTTGTGAGTTCCTATTAGATCTGATTATGTTTCTTTAGAAGGCCTCTTCTCTTGGGGTGTCCTCCAGCCCCTCTGCCTCTTGCACTCTTCTTGTTCACCAAGCAGTGGTGGACATGGGCTCTAGCTTGTGAAATAAGCCTTAAGTCAAATCACTTATTGGTTGTTTGCTCCCACCATGTGTTTACCATTGTTGCCTTAGTAACTCTTGCAAGTAAGAAACCTCTGTAATTCAAAGGCTTTATGTCTGTCTTGGTGTTTAACTTTCTTTCTTTCTTTCTTTCTTTTTTTTTTTTTTTTTTTTTTTGGAAGCGGGCAGAATACCTTACTGTATTAAAGGTGCTAGAACATAGAAATGAAGGATCTTCATAGACAACAGCTCGATTTCTTCATGTTAAATGAGTTGTACAGGTGTTTTCAGCAATGGGAACATGCTGTCAGTTTGTGAAGAACCACCTGTTGGTTCAGCAACATTCTGGGTTGTTTGGGGGTCATATGGAACCCCATTTGCCAACAACTCATCTAGATGTAACTCAATCTTGTTACTGGAAGCTGCATTTTGGTGGCAAGAAATGGCAGTTGGGACTCTGTCTTTCCATTTAGATTATATATATATAATCCAGATTATATTATATAGATTATATAGATTATATTATATATTATATTATATAGATTATATAATCTATATATATTATAGATATATATAATATATAATCTATATTATATATAAATTATATATATATAGATTATATAATTCCATTTAGATTATATATATATATATATATATATATATATATATATATATAGAGAGAGAGAGAGAGAGATATTTCTGCTCTCTTTGGTTTCTATACTGCCCTTCAAGTGCCCCTTAATTTTAGCTGACTCTCCTCAGTGTCTTTTTCACTGCCCTTTACCCTCTTTTCTCCCCCTCCACACTTAATATTCACCATTCAAGCCTTCACCCAAATTCATTCATAATGCTATCTATTTTTTCTCTCTAGCCCCTTACTTTTACATACCTTCTGAAATTCTACATATTGTAGCTTGGTTATCATTGTTGTAACAGCTAATGTCCACATAGAAGCAAATGCATGCCATATTTCTGGGTCTGGCACACCTCATTCAGGATAATTTTTTCTACTTCCACCAATTTGTCTAAAATTTTCATAATGTCATTTAACAGCTCAGTAGTATTCCACTGTGTTTATGTTTTTTCTTTATCCATTCTGCAGCTGAGGGATATCTAAGTTGTTTACTATTCTGACTCTTATGAATTCAGCATCAATAAGCATGACTGAACAAGTGTCTTTGTGGTGGTATGAAATATCTTTGGGGATTTCTTTACAATAGCCTACTTGTTAAAGCATGAGTAGTATTCCCAGTGTAGAGAAGGGTTAACTAGTAAAAACTTATGTCAGGTACTTCTAATTATAAATCCAGCAGAGTCACACTTGGAATGGTTTTCAGTGATGAAACACATTGGTAATGTCCCATGTGCTGTATAGAGCCGCAGCATGGGGTTTAAGAATAACCTTGTAACATAACAAATAAGTTGTGGGTTTATTTATTTGGCATGGACTGATTGTTGGCTTGTTAGGTAGTATATATCAGCAAATATGATAAAAGAAATTACGTATTCTTCTTAAATCCACATAAATGCACATAAAAATTGACAAGAAGTATTTGTTAAATAAATGAAGAGCTGGTGAGACAGATCTATGGTAAAAGCAGTTGCATGCAAGAATGAGATCCTGAGTTCAAACACGCAGGAGTTATATAAAGGCCATACATGCTAGCACACATCAGGAACCCATTTGCTCCAATGGTGGGGTGGTAAGTAGAAATAGGAAATTCTCTAGAATCTTTCTGGCCAACAAGATTGCAGTTTGCAGAAGCACACTCTCCACGTGCCATAGCACATGTCCTCTCACACTCACATGAATGTATTTGCACAGAAATGCATGCACACACAGCATACACATGCATCATCGATTACCTTGCTCTAGATATGGGAAAATGGGAGGCACTCAAGGTCAGAGTAGAGTAGGAGGGAAGAAAATTGTTCATGAGATTGGTAGAGATGAAATGGATTACAGTAGAAGTACATCTAGTAATCCTTATCGAGTAGAGGCATTTTGTTAAAATTCTGGAAAACATGAGGGGTGATCCCCATAGCTATCGGGGGCATGCATTTTGGTTTTCTGTGCAAAGCCTTCATGCTGCTTGCCACACTCAAAAGACTTCAAAACCATAGAGCTAGCATGCAGGAGGAAGGTATTAAAGTCATAGAGTGTGTACATGTGAAATTAAGCAAGGCACTGATGCAGTAGTCATTGAAGACCATAGTAAGGGGGTTGGGGGGAAGGGTGCTTGACATAGGGTCACGTTTTGAAGTTTGTCTGCCCTGTCTTTTTACATTTCCTCTAAAGATTCATTCTAACAACTGATAATCTTCAAGCCTTGCCCTTTCTCTATGCCACACCTTTCACATTCCTTCAGGGAAATCTTAAATTTACACTTTGATTCAACACAATTCATATTAATTTTCTTTTTTTCTTTTTTCTTTTTCTTTTTCTTTTTCTTTTTTTTTGTTGTTGTTGTTTTGGGTTTTTTTTTTTTTGTGTGTGTGTGTGTGTGTGTGTGTGTGTGTGTGTGTGTTGCTTTTTGTTCATTTCTTTGTTTGTTTTTTGAGACAGGGTTTCTCTGTGTAGCCCTGGCTGTCCTGGAACTCACTCTACGGACCACGCTGGTCTCAAACTCGGAAATCTGCCTGCCTCTGCTTCCCAAGTGCTGGGATTAAACGCATGAGCCACCACTTCCCATCTCATATTAATTTTCATAGCAGATTTGCTCAACGGCATAGGCTTATTATTGCTTCTTAATTTAAGTCAGAACTCTCGATCTGGTTGAGTTTTTTCCCCTCTGTATATTTCATTTTGATAATTTCTTTTGCACTTTTAAATCATCGTCCATGATTTTAATGTCTTCCTGTCTATTGTCCAAACATAAACTGTTTTCCATTTCTCTTGTCAAAAACATATCCATTTTCAGTTCTTCCAAAATTTCAGTCATTTTATCATCACACCTGAATGTTACAACAAATGGCTTCTCATTGTTTTCAAATACTCAGCACTTTAATTCCCATAAGATCCAACCTGTGCTGTCAAATATTAATAATGAGTGGACTCAGCATACATTGGACAGTAGTGTGTGACTTATTCATGTTTTAATTTCTCCAAAGAAGAAGTAAAATGACAGTATACTGAAAAATAGCAAGAGAGAAAGTTTTAGTGTTCAGTATATAAGCATTAGGTTGGAAGTTTTAGCATTATTGACACAAAACCACTTGGAATTTAATGGCCAGCCTTTTCTTCATCATGACCCATGGACACTTAATTTCCTGATTATAGATACCTCTGGTGTCCTGTGACTTTCCATGTTTCAAGTTCAGGACAAGGAATGTGGGATTAATTTAGGAATCCATCATATTTTTAAAGCTATGACAACTAGTTATGCCATAAATACAGCAGATCGCCCAGCAGCATAAATAATGGACACTCTGCCTTGGGGGCCATAAAAGTGATTCATGCTGTGAATTGTTCCACGTTGATCTTTCCAGCCTGCCTTTGTGCCTGGGAATGGTACTTAAAGTAACACATGTTTAAAAACAGATTTTAGACAGTCAGGTGTGCATCTCCATTGCCATTTGCAAATGAAGAAGAAGGGGTCTAATCAGAGTAAATTTCATCCTTATAGAGGGATCCTTATTCAGATTCATTTTAATTGTCAAAGAGTCCTGAGGACACTTGAAGTATAGAAGAAGAGTTAGACCCCCTTGTAATTTACTTGAATTTTAAGCAATAAAAAATCTTTTTGTTGAATTTCCTTGGCCCGGATGTTATAGGTCAGTGAGTCTCAATCTTCCGAATGCTCTGACCTGTTGATACAGTTTCTCATATTGTGGTGACCCCGCCATAAAGGGACCACGACCCACTCGTCAAAAACCACTCTTTTCCTAACTTATTAGAAACAAATACATGATTTTTAACTGGGGTCTGCAATCTTCAAAATAGATTTTTTATTTTAAAAATGGTCCAAGGGAATCTCATCCTGAAAAGATGCCTTCTGAGGCCATTCTGACTCGCTATTTGACTGGTTTGTCTCATTTCTGATCTATTATATATGGAACAATAGACTGGATGGGACATAAGCCTGCTGGACTCTAGATACACTTTCACTGAAGAACATTCTACCAATGTCTTTAGCATCCACTGACATAAAATTTTACCCACTTTATAGATAAACAGATTGTAGTTCAGAGAAGCAGCGTAATTTTTCTAAGATTAGGTACAATAAGCAGAGAACTTAAATCTCACTCAGTCTGAATCTGAAGGTGATAGTAAGGGGAAATTGGCTATGAAAAGTCTTTAACCTTTAAGTAACTCCAGCAAGAGTCATTTAAAGAGCTTCTCCTGTTCTGGAGTTAGTAGTGACTGGTGACTGCCATCCTGAGTCCCAGTGTGTTGAGATTTGATGCAGAGACAAGTGTTAGGACTGGCAAATGGCTTTATCAGCTCCGGATCCCTAGTCAGTTTCTGTTGAAGGACAAACCTGTTCTTATACTGCTGCTCAGATCAGCTCATGCAGAAAAGATAATTCTAGTAGGCCCATTCCCATTTAAAGAAAATGAAATTTAGAATATTTAGCTTTCTTGAATTGAAATCATTTGGGGGTCTTCCACTGATCATAATTCTGACTTTGAGATGTTTCTACATCTAGACCCAAGGGACGTTTTCTTGGTTGTCTTTTCTACTGGATATTGTTACAGTGTCTGTGCTTAAGGAGAAACAGAGCCAATGCTCATATCTGTTCATTTCATGTCTGTTTTAGGCATCATAGCATAGTTCTGTTCACGCAATGTGTTCACACATATCTTCCTAAAGTTTATGCTGCCCTTCTAACCTCCAGAATATTTGATTATCATTAAATATGCTCATGAATCTTTCTTCTCAAAAATATCCCTGCATCTCCAAAAGCTCTTGATTTACTAACAAGGATAAACTATGTAGTGAGAGGAGAAAATATTCCAAATATCTGCAAAAGCATGTTTTCAAGGTCATTCCATTGATTTAGCCCAGTTCAAAACAAAAAAGAAAGTAGATAAAAATGAATATAATGTGATGTTTACTGTACTCTGGACACAAGCTTGACAATTACCATAAAGTAGATATCATGTATTCTTTAAAATTTTTGCCTTATTTTTCACTTTCCATGTAAAAACAAACAAACAAAACTTCTTGGACTTTACTATTTGAATCAACTAGCTAAATCAGGGGTCAGTAGCCTTTTCCCCCTGAAAAGAGACAAAGAGTAAGCATTATATTAACAGATAAGTGCACAAGTCTCTATCAATCATAGGGAGTAAGAAAGCAATTGGCCATAGGTGGCTTCTAATAAAATGGTGTTTACAAAGCAAGGTCATGGGCTACATTTGGCCTATAGGTCATAGCTGGTGAACTTATGCTTTCCCATAAGTGACTAACTGAGTTTCTTGGCTAGAACCAACAGTCTTTGAATTCCTGGAAGATATTTTCCATGTTCTAAAGATTCCATGGGCAGTACCCATTCTTGGAAAGCTGTTTTCACTCTTAAAAAGCACAGATTTCTCATTTAGAAAACAAAAACCGTCTGACAAGGCTTCCATAACTGAAGATTGATGGTGGAGGACAAGTGGAAAAAAATCAGTCGATAATCATGATAAAAATTATGCCCCTCTGTGGCTGAAGCTCCACAATCTCTGCTGTTTCTCTGCCTTGATTTCTGGGACTGTATGACATTATTCTTGCTTAACTACGGTGCATGAAGTTCAATATCTGGACGGATTTCTATTTGATGAGCTAGAAGAGCAAGTGGACAAACGTCCTAATCTGTAACTGTTGCTGAACAGGGTGATCTTCTGTGGGCTCACACATTTAATTGTGGTTATCACATACTAAGTGGGGAAGATGGTCTGTTGCCAAAGGAGCGTGGGGCAGCACTGTTTTACTAGAAATCACCTTTCAAAAACAGAAAAGCAATTATTTCTTTGTTGTGGCATCTGAAGTTCAATATCATGGCATTTTGTATAATCTAATACAGTTTGGGCAGTCAGTCATAACTTCTCAATTGAGCCGTAAAATCTGGCATATGAGACATGCTTAGCCTCTGTTTCTATAAATAAGCACATTAAGGCATGTGCATACATGGAAACCCCAAAAACATGTCTATATGAGATGAGTTTGAGGACAAGAGAAGAGGAGATTTGAAAACTGAAGGGTATGCACAGTACCTCATAAACTCAACTTCAATCTGTCTCTCTCTCTGGATTGTCTTTTCATGTCTAGAGACTAGGAACGGATGAAAGAATTTCAACAAATTAGTATGATTCTCTCCCATACTTAAGTAAGCTGCACATAAGAAAGGCACTAGTTAGTCCAAGTAATTATTTTTAAGTGTGTTTATTTAAGCATGTGTGTTGCAAAGTAGTAACTTTCAGGCACTCTGACTTGGAGATGAACAAACCTTTGTAATGTCAACACGACATTATAGAAGGGAAGATTCTCCTCTGACCATGAAAGGCATCTTCTTCCTTCATCAAACTAAGAGGGAAGCATAGCTGTGTCTCTAGTTGCTTTAAGATATCAGTCCAGAAACCCAATCAGTCTCCCTGGTGTATCACAGCCCAGACATCCAAACATAACTCTTGTTTAATACATAAACTGAACCTTTTCTTTACCATTTCTCCTTCTCGCTCTACCTCAGGGAAAGTCAGAGGAGGAAGAGTTTGATCAGAGAGCATCCATGCATATTGATAGAGCCTGTTGTCATTGGACACTGACGGTTGTAATCTTAGTGCTGATATGAGACCTTCTAGTGGCTGAATGACTTTGGGACTACATTGCAGTCCTTCAACCATCCCCTTGTCAGAAGAACCCTTGACATTGATTTAAAACGAAAGAAAGAAAGAAAGAGAGAAAGAGAGAGAGAGAGAGAGAGAGAGAGAGAGAGAGAGAGAGAGAGAAGGAAAGAAGGAAAGAAAGAAAGAAAGAAAGAAAGAAAAAGAAAGAAAGAAAAAGAAAGAAAGAAAGAAAGAAAGAAAGAAAGAAAGAAAGAAAGAAAGAAAGAAAGAAAGAAAGAAAGAAAAGAAAGAAAGAGTTCTATTCCAGGAATGTCTGTGGTGTGTAGATGGCACAAAATAAAGTATATTGACCCAGGATTATAAAACATCTTTGAATCTGTGAAATATATTTCATTTTCCTGTTGCTTTTCTTATTATGGAAATTGTAGTAGTCTGTTTGGTAGTTGCTGTTTTGTGCTAGACACAGAAACAGGCCACAACTGCTAACATCAAACTTGTCATCCAGTCCAAATTTTCTGGTTCCAATTTGTAAGGTCTAATTAGAAACACTAACCTGCTCTTGCAAAGGGATTTTCTCTACACACCAGAGACTGAGTGAGAACAACCTACTTGACTGGTTTTGTATCTCTACAAGAGTCTAGGGACTTAACTCCTCAAACACCCTGTATCGGTGTGTGATTAAGGTTTTCCCCAGACTTGTTCACAGTCCCAAGCAGTGACAGAAATGAGATGCCGCTGCCCTCTCTGGCCTTGAGCCCACATCCATTTTCATCACTAGGATGTGGAAGAAAATCCAGCAGTTCTTGATAGGAGAGATTTAAAGAATGCCCTTGCAATGTGAGAACATTGACTGTCATGAAGCATTGTCTTAGTTAAGATACATATGAGCAGCTTAAAGCATCCGAAGGACAGATTCTGTAAGCGGGAAACAAAAAAAAAGTCAATTCATGAGAAATATAAGTTATTAAAAGAAAATGAATCATAGATGAATTAAGGATTAGAAGGCATTTATTTGGGAAATGATCAGAGTTTAAGAGACCCAAATCTGTCATGTGCTCTAATCCTATAGATTTCAAACACGTTTTAAATGCAAAACCTGTAAATGAGGAAGGGTATTATCTCAGATTTTTTTCAAGAATTTAGAATGGTACAGACAAGCTTGCAGAAGTTCTAGTTCAAAAGCAACTGGTGATCTTAAATATATATATATATATATATCAATTTTTTTTTAATGAAGGGAAGAAAGGAGCAGAACTGGATTCTTGGGACATGAGAGGTGAGATGATCCTGTGGCTCTCTTTATGACTAGAATGTTCTCCTCTGATAAATGTGACAGCTCTCAGTATTTAGCTATAGGATGTTATAAGTGTGTCTCTCTTATCTTCTCAAGCTTCCTAGCATTTTGATGTGACCAGTCTGACTTTATTCCTTGAATTTAATTTTTTTCCTATGAACTAAATACCATGGAATGAGTTCCTACTATAAAGATGGACCAAGTTAGTCAAGATTTCCCATTGCATGTTTAATTTAGTGAAATATATTCACCTCTTGAGCAGGCAGCCAATAAAGAATGGATGTCTTGAATAGTTACTATAAAGAACAGGATGTTTGTTCCCCCTTCTAAGGACTGAAGCACCCACACTTTGATCTTCCTTCTTCATAAGCTACAGGGACAAAGTGTGGAGCAGAAACTGAAAGAAAGGCTATCCAGAGACTGACTGCCCCACCTGGAGATCCATCCCATATACAGTCACCAAGCACAAACACTATTGTGGATGCCAAGAAGTGCATGCTGACAAGAGCCTATTATAGCTGTCTCCTGAGAGGCTCTGCCAGAGCCTGAGAGATACAGAGGCGGATGCTCACAGTCAACCATTGGACTGAGCACAGGGTCCCCAATGGAGGAGTTAGAGAAAGGACTAAAGGAGCTGAAGGGGTTTGCAACTCCATAGGAAGGACAACAATAACAACCAATCAGAGCCCCCTCTAGAGCTCCCAGGGGAATGTGAGGGCAGGGAGGTGAGATTGGGTGGGTGGGTGGGGGAACACCCTCATAGAAGCAGGGGGAGAGGGATGGGAGAGGGTCTTGGGGGGGACTGGGAAAAGGGATAACATTTGAAATGTAAATAAAGAAATCCAATAAAAAAAAAAGAATGATAAAAAAAACAGGAAATTTGGAGGGGTCTCCTCTTGACTCTTTTGATCCTTATGCATCCAGAACCTTTCCTCTACTAAAGAGACTCCAGCTACTTCTCTGTGACTTAAATTTTTACTTCCTATATTCGAGCATCTACTTATTACAAAATTATAGGAGAAGATCTTAAATTTTGGTATCCTGAAGTTGCCTCAGTGCCATTCTTAAATGGCTCTCATTGTGTCCTCTATTGCTGTATACCGTCTTTGCACAATATTTATATCTAAAGCAGCTCACATGAAAGCAGATCTAAAATACAACTTAAATGTCTTTGTTTTGAAATCATATAGATGAAAAAGTAGCCTAATTTTAAAAACATTCACATTGATGTAAACATTTTTTAAAGGCTCATGAGATCCCCTCCACAATTATTTCATGTGTCTCATTAATTTGCCTCACAGGCATTAAAAATAAAAAAAAAAATAAAAAAATAAACTCTGGATCCTAATTTCCTTCAGTACTTTGATGTTTCCCATAGTGTTGCAAAGGTAAAAATGCAAATGTTCTTATTATAAAAGAGAGATGACGGGGGAATGTCTAGAACAATGACAATTTGCTTTCTTCCAGAAAAACAAACTCACAAGGCTACAGACATTGACACTGGATGTGCAGGCTGCTCCTGAACTCTGTTCTACAGATGATATTGGATGGTTTTAACTTAAACTGTTCTCTATTAGAAAACCTGAAAGGGTCAGTTACCAAGTTTCTCCTCCAGATTAAATAACAATAAAATCCATTGATATTGATGCTTAAGATTGAAATTTACTAATAAAAGGAAGAGAAAATAAAAAATGACACCAATAAGTAACATAAAAGTGGATTTTTTTTTATCAAACCATAAGATCTCTGGCCAACCACATGAGATACTATAATAAACCCTTTATTTAGAATGGCCCACCTATAATTACATGAAGTAGAAAGAACAGTTACTGTAATAATTAAAGCCAATTACCTTTACTTCAGGATCAAAACCAAGCATTATCTACTGTGCTTATGTACTCTAATTTCCATAAATCTAGCATCCTTTAAAATTGCATATTAAGCAAAGGACACACAGTTAACCCACAGACCAGTAAAAGGAAATTAAAACTGGATGCTTTGTGTTTCTTTTCCTCAAAAGCAGCAGACTGTAGGCTGAATATTGGGTGGAAAATAATTGGACTTTTCTCTTCCCTAATTAATTAGGGTTTTCAGAGTCCCAGAACTTTAAACAAGGGAGAATTCGAGCTGTCACTGGCAATATTTTTTAACTAAAAAGTATAAATTTTGGCCTCAATGTGACAAGCTGGCACTTTGGGTTTAATCTGCTTATTTGAGGCCACCCCATGATCTCCAAAAAGTATTGATTTGGGGGAAGAAAAAGAAGAAGAAGAAGAAGAAGAAGAAGAAGAAGAAGAAGAAGAAGAAGGAGGAGGAGGAGGAGGAGGAGGAGGAGGAGGAGGAGGAGGAGGAGGGGGGGGGGAGGGGAAGGAGGGGGAGGGGAGGGAGGGGGAGGGGAGGGAGGGGGAGGGGAGGAGGAGGGGGGGGGAGGGGAAGGAGGGGGAGGGGAGGGAGGGGGAGGGGGAGGGGAGGGGGAGGGGAGGGAGGGGGAGGGGGAGGGGAGGGGGAGGGGAGGGGGAGGGGGAGGGGGAGGAGAAGAAGAAGAAGAAGAAGAAGAAGAAGATCTACTACCAATGTCCAAAATTGTTTATGCTCAATATGTGGCTTGTTTTGCGACACCAGCCAGTTGAAATATTTTTAGTACAAATGCTACATACAGCATTTATGTGAGTATTAAATAGACAGCACGAAGAATGTAAGGATGAGAGAGAACTTACCTATTAAATTCCTCCTTTAAAGGCAGCTGGGTGATTGTATCTTTCTTCTTCAGAGCAAGGGCTCAAATTCTTTAAAAATTACAGTACCATTTGTGGATCTTGTTTTTATAAATAACAATTATTGAGTTGGTACAGGTGGTTTTAAAATTGGACTTTATGGCTATAATCAGGACCCTTATTTAGAAATCCCTATAATGATGATGTTAGTGTGCAGCTCTTAAAACAACTTCAGAGAACATAAAATACACTTTGCTAGTGTTTTAAAATGAGAGGACAGAAGATTTCAGAATTTTGGTGAATTTGTTGAACTTTTTTGGCTGAAATATAAGCCAGAACTTGAATCTAAACCTTTAGGAAATTGAATTGCATTAGAGAGTTCTCTAAATTCATCCTGCTTTGACTCTACCATGTTTTATATTAACAGAAAACATAAGGCCACAGGTCAAAATACTCATGAGTCCTTGAAGAACGAGGACATTTTACTGTTTGGACAAGACCTGGGTGATTGGGGGGTAAGCCTGAATTCTGAGTAACTTCCCTAGATTATGTTTGAGGGAAGTTTGTCACTTCACCCTTTAGAAGAGAAACTGAGGTAGGGGGGTTGATTATTACTGGTTATAATTCTCATCAACTAGCAATATAATCTACAAAGTGTCCTCACTTGCCTGCTGATAGGCCCTTCAGAGGGAAACACACATTTAAAACAGGGAGTTCAATTCTTTGTTCTGGGCACAGAATTCCATTGGTCTTCCTGGTGTTCTTTCCAATAATCTTAAGATCTAAGTTTTGGATGATTGGGAAATATAACGTGTAACACCAAATTAAAAACTAAAGGTGGGACCACCATTTTTAAATAGTATGGATATCCTCAAATGAATTCATTTGAGAAATTCTTACACACTCAGAAATTCCTTGCTGCACGTGTAGAAAAATGAATTGTCAGAATATGGAACTTAAAGCTTCGAAAAGCAAGATGTGTTCCTGTGTTGACAATTCTTTTCCCACTGTAAAGTCACACTGAGGGAGTGTCTCTAAAAGAGAGTTCTTCTTAGCCTGTTCTTTTTGACTATTATTCATCTATTAGCATGCCCATGTAAGTTGCTGGAAGATTTCTATCTTAACAATGTGAACCATGACACTCTTTGCTTTTACTCTGCTTTGAGTTTGTTCCTGGGGATTACACATTAAGAGTGAGAAAGGTACTGCTGGTAAACCTCACATTATTTGTGGCTTGAAACCAACACACCAGCATCCAGACTTGATGTAGCAAATACATTTTGGAAGAATGAAGCTATCAGTACAATGCCCTAGAGGATAATAAAATCCTGGGATGTAGAAGAGTGTGTATGAGATGATGGATCTGTGACCTGCAAAGAAGACACTATAAATTTTGGCCATCAACATCACTGTAGGAACAGTTCTCCTTCCCTAACGAGCTCGGTGCCCTCTAATGAAATGGCTGGTCCTCGAAGCCCATCAAATAGTGTTGGGGCTCTGAAAATCTAGTTCAATGGAAGTAACTCACCCATGAGGCAGAAAGATCTCTAAGGAAACATAAAAGGACAAATTCAAGCTAAAGAATCTCAAAAGGCTTTTGCAAAGAGAAGAGGCAGCTGTAATTGCAACTGTGAAAACAGGACACAGAGGGGCTGCTAGGTGCCCTTAAAGAGTTGCATGGGTGGCAAAGGCTGTTTCTCAATTGACTGTGATAATCAAGACAGGATATTGGTGTGTATCAAATGGATACATTGTATAACTTGAACACAATCAATATTTGTCAGTGAAGTATTTTAAAGTTATAAAGGCTTATATGACTTAAAAAATAAAATCATAGACCTTTAATAGGTCAGGGAGAACAGGATCATAGATTACTCAGATAAGCAGCAGGCAGCAGGGAGAGAAAATCTGAGACTCTACTTCACTCTTTATGGATTTTATGATGGTGGAGGATAGGTTTGAGCCAAAGAAGGAATATAGCCTGTAGAAAGAGGAAAGTTCCAGGGAACTGACTCATCCAATAAAGCCTGCAGAATGTAAGTACCATTCCCAGAACCTTGGTTTTAATCATGTGAGACCCATGTTAGGCTTGTTAGAAAATAAATTTGCATTGCTTTAAACCACAGAGATTGTGGCAATTTATTTCAACAGCCAGAGAAACCTAGCACAGATGGCTAACCTGCTGGCAGAGAGATGAATGAGGAAGCCACTGTAGTCCAGATCAAAGTATATATTTTATGGAAGGAGGTCATTCATTCTGACAAGTGTACAGTTTCCCTAGAAAGAGTAAATATAGATAGAATTTGCCCTAATGATTAAATCTTCCATAAAGACATGAAACATAATTTTCCTTGAACAAAGATGAATTGCATACTGCAGTCAATATCTCTCAGTGAAGAGCAATGTCCTTTTGCTTCCAGGATGAATGGGGGCATGAGAGAATATGTGGCAAGTTCCCTAGACCTTAAAGCCCAGATGAATATCCCTTCTAATTAAATTAGTCTTTAATTTACTTGATATTTTGAGAATATAATTATTTTAATTAGCTATTAATCAATGTCATTATTAGTTTATAATCAGTCTCTAAAGGAGAGTATTTTCTCCTAGCCTGACTTTAATGGAGCTTCCATGGTGATTTTTTTGTTATAAGTCACAGGTTACCAATTTATTTTTTTCAAAGACTATTTTATTGACTGAATTCATAATGTCCATGAAGAGAAAGAATTCAGCAATTTTGAAAACCTGGATTCTGATTTTTGCTTTCTTATATAGTCTTTGTGCGGTCCTTAGCACAGGTGCTGGACCCTCACTGTGTGCTTTTTCCTCTAAGAAATGAAGAAAGAGTGAGAAGCTCTCTTGTATGTGACTATGAAGCATCCATATAAAGATTGTTCAGGGGAGCAGGTGGTACGATATCTTGCACATGTAATAACTTTCCAGTAACATGTAGTGATCATCACCATCATCATGATGCCACAGGATCATATACAGGCACACAAAATGTCAACTACAAGTTCATTATGCTTCTTGCCTGACACCCTCAGTTTTCTTTTGTCTGTGTGAGGCATGACTCCGCTTACTACTCGGTTGTGTATTTCTTTATAGGTGGGGCGACGTGGTTCCACTTTGCTGGGATAGCCAATAATAGTGGGCTAATATTTTAAATATTGGTATAAAAGATGAAATGAAGGATTAAAAATCCCCAAGCCAAGATGTCTAGAATTGTATTCTTTGGCATTAGAGATAGTCAGCATTTTGCAATAAATGAAAATTTAACTGGAAAAACACTTTGCTATCCAGGAAAGTCTGAAGTTTGGTTAAAAAATGAGGGAAGTTCTCATGACAAGAAGAGATGGAGCATTTAGCTGTTAGACTTAGAAGGGAGTAAGTGTCCTCCTCTATATTTATGATGAAGGAGGGCTCACCAGTCTGGCACTTTCTGGTGTTGGTCACAGTATTTAGGATGTTAGAGATCATGGGATTAGAAAAAAAAAATAGCAATCCATGCATGGTTGTCAACATTTACTGCTGAGAGCTACAGAACCCTTTACTGAGTTAGATCTAGAGGCCATAAAATATGAAGGTGTTTAATTAATGATAGATGTAGATAAGAAATTATATAAATAGAAAGCTAATTATTATCTTAAGGAGGAACTCTAGTCATTAAATGCTAGAAAAAATCTTTTCATATTTAAAATGGGGAACTGTTCTTTCCTATACAGCAAAGAAAAACAAGATAGAAAATCTTATGAGACTATGCCAATGTCTGGCAAATATAGCTGCTACAGTCATCTATTGAATGGAACACAGGGCCCCTAAAGAAGGAGCTAGAGAAAGTACCAAAGGGGCTAAAGGGGTCTGCAACCCTATAGGAGGGACAACAATATGAACTAACCAGTACCCCCCAGAATTGAGTCTCTAGTTGCATATGTAGCAGAGGATGGTCTATTCAGCCATCAATGGGAGAAGAGGCCCTTGGTCTTGCAAATATCATATGCCCCAGTACAGGGGAATGCCAGGGCCAGGAAGCGGGAGTGGGTGGGTTGGGGAGCAGGGCAGGGGGAGCATATAGGGGGGTTTGGGGATAGCATTTGAAATGTAAATGAAGAAAATAGCTAATTAAAAAAAGATAGAAGATCAAGTGGGTCAGATGACATCATTAATGTAAGATAATTATGTAACCATTAAAATTCCTTGGAATACAGGTGAGGAGAATGCTATTTTAATTCCTATAATAAGGTTGCTTATTTAAAAAAAAACACAATAAAACCATAAATGTGAAACAACGATGAGGTTGGTTACTAAAGAATAACGATAATATAGATATTCAAGCCCACACAAAGGCAAAGAATTTTATTTATATAGCAAAGCCTCTTGTTTACTTTTTCTCCATTGATTTAGTTATTCATTTTACATCATGATCACTGCCCTGCCTCTCACACACTCCCTCACAGAATCCCTTCCTTCATCCCCTCTTCCTTCAACTCTGAGAGGGTGCCACTCTACCTCCCAGCCTGGTGCTTCAAGTCTCTGCAGAGTTAGGCACATCTTCTTCCACTGAGGCCAGACAAGGCAGCTCAATTGGGGAATGGATTATTTGACAGACAAGCAATAGCTTTAAAGACAATTCCTGCTCCAGTTGTTGGGGGACCCACAGGGAGACTGAGCTGCATATATGCAGTTCATGCTGGAGGCCTTGGTCTAGCCTCTATTGGTTTTTCGGCTGGTGACTCAGTAGTTGAAAGCCCCCAGCATTCGAGGTTAGTTGACCCTGTTGATCTTCCTGTGGAGTTCCTAACCTCTTAAGGTCCTTCAATTCTTCTCTCAACTCTTCCATAAGAATCCCTGAGCTCTGTCCCATGTTTGGCTCTGGGTCTCTGCATGTTTCAGTCTGCTGCTGTGTGGATCTTCTCAGAGAACAGTTATACAAGCATAACAGAATATCACTAGTAGTGTTGGGGTTTGGCCCTTGCCCAAGCGATGAGCTGGGACAGTTATTGCTCAGCCATTCCCTCAGTCTCTGCTCCATCTTTCCCCCTGCATTTCTTTTAGAGTTTGGGGTTGAGAATTTTGTGAGTAAGTTGGTGTCCTTTACCCTCCAATTTGGGTCCTGCCTGGCTACCAGTAGGTGGCTATTTCAGGTTCCATATCCTTACTGCTATGCATCTCTGCAAAGGGCATCTGCATAGCCTCCTGGGAGACTCCCTTATCCCATGTCTTTTGCATGTCCTAGAGATTCCCCCTAATATCCCATCTCCAGCAGCTGCACATTTCCATTCATTCTCCTGGCCCTCTGGCCCTCTCACTTGTTTCTAACCATAGCTGATCCTGACCCTACTTCCCTCTCCTCAATTTCTCTCCAATGCAGTTCCCTCCTTTCCTCTGCCACATATGACTATTTTATTCTCCTCTGGGCTATCTCACTCATTATGGTATTTTCTAGTTCCATTTATTTGCCAGCAAATTTATGATACCACCTTTTAAATAACTGAATAGAATCCCATTGTGTAAATGAACCACATTTTTAGTATGTATTCTTCAGGTGAGGAACATCTGGTTACTTCCAGCTTCTGGCTATTATGAATAAAGCTGCTATGGACATAGTAGAGCACGTGTGTGTGTGTGTGTGCATTCCGTTTGTTTCAGTGGAGCCCTTTTTGGGTATATGTCCATGAACAGTATAGCTGTGTCTTCAAGTAGAACTACTTCTAATTTTCTAAGATAGCTCCAGATTGATTTCCAGTTTGCAAGTTTGTACTCCCAACAGCTTAGAAGAATGTTCCCTTACTCCATGTCCTTGAAAGTCCATACAGTCACTTGAGTTTATTATCTTAGTTATTAGTATGGGTATGAGATGGAATCTCAAGATCATTTGCATTTGCATTTCCATAAGGACTAAGAATTTGTACATTTCCTTGGGTACTTCTCACACCGATTCCTCTGTTGAAAATTCTGTTTAGCTCTGTGCGCTATTTTTTAATTGGGTTATTTGCTTTGTTGACTCACTTATATATTTTAGATATTAGCCCTCTGTCAAATGTAGGGTTAGTGAAGATCTTTTCCCAATCTGTTGGTTGCTGTTTTGTTCTATTGGCAGTATCTTTTGCCTTACAGCAGCTTTTCAGTTTCATGAGCTCCCATTTATCAATTCTTGATCTTGGAGCATGAGTGATTAGAGTTCAACCAGAATGGCTAAGATCAAAAACTCAGGTGACAGCACATGTTGCTGAACACGTAGAGAAAGAGGAGCACTCCTCTATTGGTGGTAGGATTGCAAACTGGTACAACCATTCTGGAAATCCATCTGGAGATTCCTCAGAAAATTGGAAATAGATCTACTTGAAGATCCAACTATACCACTCTCAGACATGTACCCAAAATATGGCCTACCATACCACAGGGGCACATGTCCCCCTATGTTCATAGCACCCTTGTTTGTGATAGCCAGAAGCTTGAAAAACCCAAATGTTCCACAACAGAAGAATGGATACAGAAAATGAGGTTCATTTACACAATGGTTTACTACTCAGCTATTAAGAATGAGGCAAATGCATACAACTAGAAAATATCATCCTGAGTGAGGTAACTCAGATCCAAAAGGACATGAATGGTATGCACTCACTAATAAGTAGATAATAGCCAAAAGAGTAGAGAATATCCAGGATATAATCCACAAAACTCAAAAATATTAACAAGCCAAAGAGCCCAATTGGGGATGCCTTTGTTGAGTCTTTATGTGATATAGTCATCACTATGACTGTGGCCTCACAGAATCAATTTGGCAATGTTCCTTTTGTTTCTATTTTGTGGAATAGTTTGAGGTATTTGGTATTAGCTCATTTTTGAAAATCTGGTAACATTCTGTGCTAAAATCATCTGGCCCTGGGCTATTTTTGGTTGGAAGACTTTAATGACTGCTATTATCTCCTTAAGGGTTATTGGACTATTTAGATAGTTTACCTGATCTTGATTTAACTTTGGTAAGTGGTATCTGTCTAGAAAATTATCCATTTCGTTAAGATTTTCCAATTTCATGGAATACAGGCTTTTGAAGTAATATCTAATAATTTATTTTTAATTTCGTCAGTTTCTGTTATGTCTCCCTTCTCATTTCTGATTTTCTTAATTCGGATACTATCTTTCTACCTTTTACTTTTGCTACAGTTTTGTCTACCTTGTTGATTTTCTCAAAGAACCAGCTCTTGGTTTCCTTGATTTTTTGTATTTTCTCTATGTTTTTAATTGACTTCAGCCCTGAGTTTGACTATTTCCTACTTTGTCAGGAGCCATAATAGGATAAACTAATAACTAGTGGATGATCTTCCTGAGATGGTCTGCTTTGAGTTGATAATTTGTGACAGGTTTGACCTTATAGACAAGGCCTAAGAGAATTCATTTTAGGAAAGATTCCTGATCTTAATATACTTTTCATGTTATTACTAAACATATATAACAATCACTAGATATTATCTCACCCCTTTTGAGCAGATCTCTGCAGATCTACAGATATGTACTGTCTTGTAGTGATGCTATATAGACAAATAGATGGCTTCTTAAGCCTTAATGATGATCCTATAAGAATTTCTACTCTTCCGGTCAGAAAAGCACCTGGGAAGCTAGGGCGCAGGGTCAGCAGACACTCGCCAGCTACCCACAACACCCGCCACAGGATCTTAAGACTTCTGGTGAGTGGAACACAGCTTCTGCTCCAATCCAATTGCGCGCGGGACCTGAGACTGCATTAGTTAGGGAAGCAGAAACCGGCCTGAGTAGGGCCACAGGCCTCATCCGGCCGGATCAGCACCAGGGGAGCTAGAGCGCAGGGTCGGCTGACACCCGCCAGCTACCCACGACCCCCGCCACAGGATTTTGAGACTGCTGGTGAGTGGAACACAGCTTCTGCTCCAGTCCAATCACGCGGGACCTGAGACTGCTCTGGTTGGGGGGAGAGAAATCCGGCCTACATAGGGCCACAAGCCTCTTCCAGTCAGAAAAGCACCTGGGTAGCTAGGGCACAGGGTCGGCTGACACTCGCCAGCTACCCACAACACCCGCCACAGGATCTTAAGACTTCTGGAGAGTGGAACACAGCTTCTGCTCCAATCCAATTGCACACAGGACCTGAGACTGCATTAGTTAGGGAAGCAGAAAACCGGCCTGAGTAGGACCACAGGCCTCTTCAGGCTGGACCAGCACCTGGGTACCGCCAGCTACCCACGACCCCAGCCACAGGATTTTGAGACTGCTGGTGAGTGAAACACAGCTTCTGCTCCAATCTTTAAACAGTGACAACGACAACAACTAACCCCAGAGATTACCAGATGGCGAAAGGTAAACGTAATAATCTTACTAACAGAAACCAAGACCACTCACCATCATCAGAACCCAGCACTCCCACTTCGCCCAGTCCAGGGCACCCCAACACACCGGAAAAGCTAGACACGGATCTAAAAGCATATCTCCTGATGATGATAGAGGACTTCAAGAAGGACTTTAATAACACACTTAAAGAAATACAAAGGAACGCTGGTAAACAGGTAGAAGACAATAAAGAGGAAGCACAAAAATCCCTTAAAGAATTGCAGGAGAACACTGCTAAAGAGTTACAAATCCTTAAAGAAAAACAGGATAACATAATCAAACAGGTAGAAGTCCTTACAGAAAAACAGGAAAACACATCCAAACAGATGATGGAAATGAACAAAACCATACTAGACCTAAAAAGGGAAGTAGACACAATAAAGAAAACCCAAAATGAGGCAACACTGGAGATAGAAACCCTAGGAAAGAAATCTGGAACCATAGATACGAGCATCAGCAACAGAATACAAGAGATGGAAGAGAGAATCTCAGGTGCAGAAGATTCCATAGAGAACATCAGCACAACAATCAAGGAAAATGTAAAATGCAAAAAGATCCTAACTCAAAACATCCAAGAAATACAGGACACAATGAGAAGACCAAACCTACGGATAATAGGAGTGGATGAGAATGAAGATTTTCAACTCAAAGGACCAGCAAACATCTTCAACAAAATTATAGAAGAAAACTTCCCAAATCTAAAGAAAGAGATGCCCATGAACATACAAGAAGCCTACAGAACTCCAAATAGACTGGACCAGAAAAGAAATACCTCCCGACACATAATAATCAGAACAACAAATGCTCTAAATAAAGATAGAATACTAAAAGCAGTAAGAGAAAAAGGCCAAGTAACATATAAAGGCAAGCCTATCAGAATTACACCAGATTTTTCACCAGAGACTATGAGAGCCAGAAGATCCTGGACAGATGTTATACAGACACTAAAAGAACACAAATTCCAGCCCAGGCTACTATACCCAGCCAAACTCTCAATTAACATAGATGGAGAAACCAAAGTATTCCACGACAAAACCAAATTCACGAATTATCTCTCCACGAATCCAGCCCTTCAAAGGATAATAACAGAAAAAAACCAATACAAGGACAGGAACCACGCCCTAGAAACAACAAGAAGGTAATCCCTCAACAAACCTAAAAGAAGACAGCCACAAGAACAGAATGCCAACTTTAACAACAAAAATAACAGGAAACAACAATTACTTTTCCTTAATATCTCTTAATATCAATGGACTCAACTCCCCAATAAAAAGACATAGACTAACAAACTGGCTACACAAACAAGACCCAACATTTTGCTGCTTATAGGAAACTCATCTCAGAGAAAAAGATAGACACTACCTCAGAATGAAAGGCTGGAAAACAATTTTCCAAGCAAATGGTATGAAGAAACAAGCTGGAGTAGCCATTCTAATATCTGATAAGATTGACTTCCAACCCAAAGTCATCAAAAAAGACAGGTAGGGACACTTCATACTCATCAAAGGTAAAATCCTCCAAGAGGAACTATCAATCCTGAATATCTATGCTCCAAATACAAAGGCAGCCACATTCATTAAAGAAACTTTAGTAAATCTCAAATCACACATTGCACCTCATACAATAATAGTGGGAGACTTCAACACACCACTTTCACCAATGGACAGATCATGGAAACAGAAACTAAACAGGGACACAGTGAAACTAACAGAAATTATGAATCAAATGTATCTGGCAGATATCTACAGAACATTCTATCCTAAAACAAAAGGATATACCTTCTTCTCAGCACCTCATGGTACCTTCTCCAAAATTGACCACATAATTGGTCACAAAACAGGCCTCAACAGATACAAAAATATTGAAATTGTCCCATGCATCCTATCAGATCACCATGGACTAAGGCTGATCTTCCATAACAAAATAAATAATAGAAAGCCAACCTTCACGTGGAAACTGAACAACACTCTTCTCAATGATACCTTGGTCAAGGAAGGAATAAAGAAAGAAATTAAGGACTTTTTAGAGTTCAATGAAAATGAAGCCACAACATACCCAAACTTATGGGACGCAATGAAAGCATTTCTAAGAGGAAAACTCATAGCTCTGAGTGCCTCCAAAAGGAAACTAGAGAGAGCACACATTAGCAGCTTGACAACATACCTAAAAGCACTAGAACAAAAGGAAGCAAATTTGCCCAAGAGGAGTAGACAGCAGGAAATAATCAAACTCAGGGGCGAAATCAACCAAGTGGAAACAAGAAAAACTATTCAAAGAATCAACCAATCAAGGAGCTGGTTCTTTGAGAAAATCAACAAGATAGATAAACCCTTAGCCAGACTCACTAGTGGGCACAGGGAAAGCATCCTAATTAACAAAATCAGAAATGAAAAAGGAGACATAACAAGAGATCCTGAAGACATCCAAAACACCATCAGATCCTTCTACCAAAGGCTATACTCAACAAAACTGGAGAACCTGGATGAAATGGAGAAGTTCCTAGACAGATACCAGGTACCAAAGTTGAATCAAGATCAGGTTAATGATCTAAACAGCCCTCTATCCCCCAAAGAAATAGAAGCAGTCATTAATAGTCTCCCAACTAAAAAAAGCCCAGGACCAGATGGGTTTAGTGCAGAGTTCTATCAGACCTTCAAAGAAGATCTAATCCCAGTTCTTCACAAACTATTCCACAAAATAGAAACAGAAGGTACTTTACCCAACTCATTCTATGAAGCCACAATTACTCTGATACCTAAACCACAAAAAGACCCAACAAAGATAGAAAACTTCAGACCAATATCCCTTATGAATATTGATGCAAAAATCCTCAATAAAGTTCTTGCTAACCGAATCCAAGAACACATCAAAACAATCATCCATCCTGACCAAGTAGGTTTCATCCCAGGGATGCAGGGATGGTTCAATATACGGAAATCCATCAACGTAATCCAGTATATAAACAAACTCAAAGACAAAAACCACATAGTCATCTCGTTAGATGCGAAAAAAGCATTCGACAAGATCCAACACCCATTCATGATAAAAGTCTTGGAAAGATCAGGAATTCAAGGCCCATACCTAAACATGATAAAAGCAATCTACAGCAAACCAGTAGCCAACATCAAAGTAAATGGTGAGAAGCTTGAAGCAATCCCTCTAAAATCAGGGACTAGACAAGGCTGTCCACTTTCTCCATACCTATTCAACATTGTACTTGAAGTCCTAGCCAGAGCAATTCGACAACAAAAGGAGATCAAAGGGATACAAATTGGAAAAGATGAAGTCAAAATATCACTCTTTGCAGATGATATGATAGTATATATAAGTGACCCTAAAAATTCCACCAGAAAACTCCTAAGCCTGATAAACAGCTTCGGTGAAGTAGCTGGATATAAAATTAACTCAAACAAATCAATGGCCTTTCTCTACACAAAGAATAAACAGGCTGAGAAAGAAATTAGGGAAACAACACCCTTCTCAATAGTCACAAATAATATAAAATATCTTGGCGTGACTCTAACTAAGGAAGTGAAAGATCTGTATAATAAAAACTTCAAGTCTCTGAAGAAAGAAATTATAGAAGATCTCAGAAGATGGAAAGATCTCCCATGCTCATGGATTGGCAGGATCAACATTGTAAAAATGGCTATCTTGCCAAAAGCAATCTACAGATTCAATGCAATCCCCATCAAAATTCCAAATCAATTCTTCAACGAATTAGAAAGTGCAATCTGCAAATTCATCTGGAATAAC
Source organism: Mus caroli (assembly GCF_978045245.1). Classification (NCBI taxonomy): domain Eukaryota; kingdom Metazoa; phylum Chordata; class Mammalia; order Rodentia; family Muridae; genus Mus; species Mus caroli. The sequence goes on along the minus strand of NW_028227275.1, from coordinate 11,712,315 downwards.
AAAAAACCTAGGATAGCAAAAACTCTTCTCAAGGATAAAAGAACCTGTGGTGGAATCACCATGCCGGACCTAAAGCTCTACTACAGAGCAATTGTGATAAAAACTGCATGGTACTGGTATAGTGACAGACAAATAGACCAATGGAATAGAATTGAAGACCCAGAAATGAACCCACACACCTATGGTCACTTGATCTTCGACAAGGGAGCTAAAAACATCCAGTGGAAGAAAGACAGCATTTTCAACAAATGGTGCTGGCACAACTGGTTGTTAACATGTAGAAGAATGCGAATCGATCCATTCCTATCTCCTTGTACTAAGGTCAAGTCTAAGTGGATCAAGGAACTTCACATAAAACCAGAGACACTGAAACTTATAGAGGAGAAAGTGGGGAAAAGCCTTGAAGATATGGGCACAGGGGAAAAATTCCTGAATAGAACAGTAATGGCTTGTGCTGTAAGATCGAGAATTGACAAGTGGGACCTCATGAAACTACAAAGCTTCTGCAAGGCTAAAGACACCATCAATAAGACAAAAAAACCACCAACAGATTGGGAAAGGATCTTCACCTATCCTAAATCAGATAAGGGACTAATATCCAATACATATAAAGAACTCAAGAAGGTGGACTCCAGAAAGTCAAATAACCCCATTAAAAAATGGGGCTCAGAACTGAACAAAGAATTCTCACCTGAGGAATACCGAATGGCAGAGAAGCACCTGAAAAAATGTTCAACATCCTTAATCATCAGGGAAATGCAAATCAAAACAACCCTGAGATTCCACCTCACACCAGTCAGAATGGCTAAGATCAAAAATTCAGGTGACAGCAGATGCTGGCGAGGATGTGGAGAAAGAGGAACACTCCTCCATTGTTGGTGGGATTGCAAGCTTGTACAACCACTCTGGAAATCAGTCTGGCGGTTCCTCAGAAAATTGGACATAGTACTACCGGAGGATCCAGCAATACCTCTCCTGGGCATATATCCAGAAGATGTCCCAACCGGTAAAAAGGACACATGCTCCACTATGTTCATAGCAGCCCTATTTATAATAGCCAGAAGCTGGAAAGAACCCAGATGTCCCTCAACAGAGGAATGGATACAGAAATTATGGTACATTTACACAATGGAGTACTACTCAGCTATTAAAAAGAATGAATTTATGAAATTCCTAGCCAAATGGATGGACCTGGAGGGCATCATCTTGAGTGAAGTAACACAATCACAAAAGAACTCACACAATATGTATTCACTGATAAGTGGATATTAGCCCAAAACTTAGGATACCCAAGATATAAGATACAATTTGCTAAACGCATGAAACTCAAGAAGAATGAAGACCAAAGTGTGGACACTGTGCACCTTCTTAGAATTGGGAACAAAACACCCAGGGAAGGAGTTACAGAGACAAAGTTCGTAGCTGTGATGAAAGGATGGACCATTTAGAGACTGCTGTATCCAGGGATCCATCCCATAATCAGCCTCTAAACGCTGACACCATTGCATACACTAGCAAGATTTTGCTGAAAGGACCCAAATATAGCTGTCTCTTGTGAGACGATGCCGGGGCCTAGCAAACACAGGAGTGGATGTTCACAGTCAGCTATTGGATGTATCACAGGGCTCCCAATGGAGAAGCTAGAGAAAGTAACCAAGGAGCTAAAGGGATCTGCAACCCTATTGTTGGAACAACATGATGTACTAACCAGAACCCCGGAGCTCTTGTCTCTAGCTGCATATGTATCAAAAGATGACCTAGTCGGCCATCAATGGAAAGAGAGGCCCATTGGACTTGCAAACTTTATATGCCCCAATATAGGGGAATGCCAGGGCCAAAAGAATGGGAATGAGTGGGTAGGGAAGTGGAGGGCGCTATGGGGGACTTTTGGGATAGCATTGGAAATGTAATTGAGGAAAATATGTAATAAAAATATTAAAAATTAAAAAAAAATAATTTCTACATTTATATCAGTGGTTATTATGCTCTTTTATAGTGGGACTGCTATTAGGTCCTTTTCTGATAGTCAAATCTGCAACCAGTCTCCTATGTGTTACCAATTAATTGCTCTTAGATCCTAACCAGACTTTCTCCTACTCAGAGCACATTCCAAGGGATTGTAAAACAATTAACCAAGGTCATATAAAGAGAACTAATGATTTATTATAGGTGCTAGGACAGAAGATAAAATATTGACTGGGTTTAGCTATACAAAGCTTCACTAATAACGTAGTTATGGTTTTCAACCTTCCATGAACCTGTGGATCTGTGACTGGTGGTGGATGTTTAGCCAGCATCCCCTAATGGATATGCATGTAAACATTCTCTATTGTAAACTTCCTTTTTAATGTATAATTTGATTTTTGTGTGTGTGAACTTGTGATGAACTTTTTAACGTGATTGTGATCATGTATCCTGAAAGATGTTTTATGTGCTGAGGACAAAGAGAAGAGCTGGAACTGAGCTAATAACTGAGCTGAGGAGAACTTTTGTGGACAGAACACTTCTTAGATAAAGAAAAAAATGTCGTCCCCCCCCCCTTAAAGGATTTTTTTTTCCCTTTCCTGCTTAGCATCTTTCTGCTTTTCCCCTTAGATAGCTTCCATAGGAAACTTTTTTACAACTTAGTAATAAATGCTATAACCACTTTTCAAAGTGTCCCTTTTTCTTCCTATGACTTCTGACTAGCAGGCTGAAAGTTAGAGGCATGCAGTTCCTGCTGAGATAGAATAAAAGCCACCTTACTTAATCCCCCACTCTTGCTGTTAGGCTACAGATGTCAATCGCCTAAACCAGCAGCCTTTTACCTTCAGGAAGAGCCAGAAAGTTAGCTTCAGTATTTCTGTATAGTTAGAGAACTACAACATCTGGAGACCCTCAGACTTTAAAGCCACACCAGAGCCCTACTCTGTGCCTTAGTCACTACCCTCTCCAGGTTCCTCCTCCACTACCCTCCCCAGGCTGGGAGGCTCCTGGAACCACCTGTACTCCTCTTGGGTATGTTTAATTTTTATTTATCATCATCATCATCATAACTTTCAGGTGTTAGTAAGAGATCTCTGTAGTTTCCTTATGAAGGCCCTTAGTGACTTAGTGCCATGACCTTTTCTCTTAGGATTGCTTTCATTGTGTTCCCTAAGTTTGGTTACGCTGTGTTTTCATTTTCATTGAATTCGATAGAGTCTTTAAAATTTTTCTTTCTTTCTTTCTTGTCCAAGTGATCATTGAGTAGAGAGATGTTCAGTTCCCATGAATGTCTGGGCTTCTTGTTGTTCCTATTGTTGTTGCAGTCCAACCTTAATCCATGGTGATCTAATAAGACGCAAAAGGTTTTTTTCAATCTTCTTATATCTGATGAAGCTTGCTTTGTGCATGGCTTATGTTCAGTTTTGGAGAAGGTTTCTGGTGGTGCTGAGAAGAATGTATGTTCTTTTGTTTGGGGATGGAAAGTTCTGTAGATATCTGTTAGATCCATTTGAATCATAACATCTGTTAGTTTCATTATTTCTGTTTAATATCTGTTTTGATGACCAGTCCATTGGCTTGTTGAAGTCCCCCTACTATTATTGTGAAGTATTTGATGCATAATTAGAGCATGATTCATGTTCCTTTTATGAATGTGGGTGTCCTTGCATTTGGGGCATAGATATTCAGAATTGATATATCATCATGGCGAATTTTTCTTTTAATGAGTATGAAGTGTTCTTCCCTATCTGTTTTTGATTACTTTTGGTAGGAAATCTATTTTATTCAATACTAGAATGACTAGTCCAGCTTGTTTCTTGGGTCTCTTTGCTTGGAAAGTGTTTTGCCAGGACTTAACTCTGATTTTTATCTTTATTGCTGAAATGTGTTTCAAGTATGCAGCAGAATGATGGATCCTATTTACATTTCCAGTCTGTTAGCCTGTATCTTTTTGTTGGTGAATTGAGTTTATTGCTATTGCTACTGAGAGATATTAATGACCAATGATTTACTGTTAGTTCTTGTCATGTTGATGTTGATTGTGGTTCTCTGTCTCTCTGTCTCTGTCTCTCTGTCTCTGTGTGTGTGTGTGTATGTATGTATGTTTGTGTCTTCTTTTAGTTTTGCTGTAAAATGATTGTTTTCTTGTATTTTCTTGGATGGTTACCCCTGTTATGTATCCTTCTGGTATCCTCTGTGGACTTGGATTAGGAGAAAGATGCTGTTTGAATTTGCTTTTGTCATGGAGTATTGTGGTTTCACCATCTATGGAGTTTGAAAGTTTTTCAGGCTATAGTAGCCTAGGCTGACACCTGTTGTTTCTAGTGGTCTGTGAGACATCTGTCCAAGACAATCTGTCTCATATTTTCTGAGCCTCACCCTCTTCTATTTCTATCATTTTTAGGTTTGGTCTAGTCATAGTGTCCCAAATTTCCTGGATGTTTTGTTTTAGAAATTATGTTTTTAGATTTAGCATTTTCTGTGACCATTATACCAATTTCTTCTATTGTATATTTTACACCTCAGATTCTCTCTTTCATCGCTTGTATTTTACTGGTGATTGTTGCGTCTGTAGTTCCTTTTGTCCTAGGTTTTCCATCTGCAGGTTTGCCTCTGTTTATATTTTCTTTATTGTTTCTATTTCCACTTTTATGTCTTGGACAGTTTTATTTATTACCTTTACCTATTCTATTGTATTTTCCTGTATTTCTTTAATGGGATTTTCCCCCCTTTTTAAAGGCCTCTATCATCTTTATAAGATGAGATTTAAGGTCATACTCTTTCTCTTCAAGTGTGTTTTGGGTATCAAGGACTTGCTGTAGTAGGAGGGCTGGGTTCTGATGGTACCATATTACACGGGCTTTTGTTGACTGTGTTCTTATGCTTGCCTTTGACCATCTGGTTTTCTCTGGTGTTGGTTGGCCTGGTAGTCCCTGGGTGTAACAGGCCTCTGGGACTGGTTTTCCCAGTTGGCAGTCCTCTCAAAAGGCAGGCAGAGTTGTAGGCTAGGGTGAGAAGTGCAGATCTGTGGTTGTAGATAGAGATGTGGACCAGAAGAAAGATAGAGCCCAGAAATAACAGGATAGACCTCAATTCTGTGGTGGCCTGCTTAGGGACCAGCAAGCCAAGATTAAGGCATGGGTGTCTCACCTGGTTGTCCAAGTTTGGAGCAGGCTTTCTGGGTGGCAAGCAGAGATGTGGGCTGCTGATCCCAGATTTCGGGTAGATGTAAAGACCAGAAGCAAAACCTCTTGTTTTAAAAAGAAATGAATGACCATACTATAGAATTAAGAGAAAAAAAGCAGGAAACCCAAAATAATTCTTTATCATAAGAACTGATTTTGTCAACACAAGTCTTTATAGATTACCAGAACATATATTAATCAACATGTCAGTTATTTTAGCTGTCACAGGGGACTTTCTTTTTTCTATGTTAAAGAAAGGTAGAGAAATTATCCTGTTTATTCTGCCCTATCCAAAGTCATCTATAAATGTTTACAGTACAAAGCCCGAGACTTTGTGTTCTGCTATTCTTTTTTTTTTTCACATAAACTGAGAGTTGCTGTAGTAAAAGTATACACTTGTGGCACTGCAGTAAACTCAAGTCTTTCATGGGTACAATACAGACATTGTGAAGCCTGGTTGTCTTTTTGCTTTTTACACGTCAGTGTTCCAAAAACAGTAGTGTTCGAATTATTATACTCCCAGGAAAATTTCACTTTACTTAATATCAATCTCTGTAGAGTTACAGATATAATAATGAATTACAAAACAATTATAGATATGATTTTTATGATTTCTATTTCTTTACAGATCTGTCACTATGGAAACAGTCATAACCTTTTATTCATATAAATTCTCTTCTGCCAACCTACTCTGACACCCAAACCAGGGTTGCAAACATCATGCAACTACATAAACACCCTTCATGTGGCTTCAACATCAGTTCTCTGGCCATTGTCTAACACATTTACTAGATGTCAGTCTATTTTTGACAAGCTACAAAATGATAGCTGTTCTCAAATCTTATCACTTAATAGTCTTAAAATGTCCACAGGGCAATATTTACTGTACCTAGCACTAAATTAAAAGAAGAATCTTAAATAGAACATCCAAATGAATGTATCAAAGTAATTTAAAAGGAAACTATTTTTACCCTCAAGAAAGAAAAAAAATACATGGAAAAGATATCAGAAACAGCCAACTAAACTAAGTGTGGTGTTTTCCTCATGTGTCCCCTACAGGAAAATAAAATAAAATGGCCTCTTGCAGAAAGCAGCTTGCCTTTTTATTTAATTTTTTCATCCACACTTGTACGCACAAACAGCGTGAGTTACTAGAGTTCACTCACTTGACAGCATGCAGAGAGCAGAGAGACTGGAGAGGACTCTGGGCTCAGGAAGGTTACAATAAAGGAGTGGCAAGAAAGCCATACACACACATCATTAAAGTGGAGTGTTAGTGCTGAGGACTTCCTTAAATACTCCAAGAGAAGTGATCTTCTCCCTTTGCGATGACCTGAAAATCACTTCTTCCTCACCACTGTCATTAACTCTCTCCTGAAATCTAACTATAGGAACATATCCTTTCTTGGGTCCATTGGTGAGTGAGTCATACTTCTACATGAGATAATTGGACCAGAGAAACAATTTTAAATTTCTTTCCTTCCACAGATAGCATTCTATGTATTTCAAGATCATGTTACATGTTACAAGCAACTTCACTTCACAAATCAAAGGAAACATGAATAGTAATAATAATAATAATAATAATGCACTAAATATAGTGCCAATTACTCTAAAATGAGATGCCCATAGCACCCTCTTCTTTGAGAAACAATTGCAAAGATTTTTAGATAGCTTTGTTCTTCACAGTGATTTTAAAGTAATAAATAGACCATATTTACAGCACTATTTCCTCTTTTCACTTGATGCAATCCTGTAAACAATTACCATATTTTTGCAATCTCCCCAGCAACACAGGTTTCTGGCATCATAAAAATACATGTAAATGAATGTATTAGTTTTATATAAATGATCCGTAGCTGAATTCATTTCGGTACTTTTGAATATATCACTGAAATGTTGTAGTGACCACTTTAATATTAGAAACAGTGTTGGACATACATCATAATCAGAAACACAGCAAATGCTATAAGCACCTTTGCATGTTCTTTCAATGCATGGTTAAAATACCTCTCAGTGTCAACCAGGCAACTCTTGATAAGTGTCTGTGAAATACACAAAGTTAAGAGTACAGAGTTTGTTAAAAGCAGACTCTGACACCTAAACAGTGGCATTTTAATCATTCCAAGACATTCTCTTTGTTTTCCACAAAGAACCTCATTTTCTTCTCTCTAGACCTAAAATCCCATCACATACAATTCTGTAACATATTCCTGGTTTTTGCCAGTTTCATACTTTATTTCTAGGTTCCTGGTGTATGTTTTCTCTTAGACATCCCTATGTGGTTTCACATGTCATCCTTCCACTGCAGATCCAGCTCTGATCCTCTCTTCCTTCACTTGTCCCATATCATCTCTCCCAGAGACCTACTGAGCTTCTTTTCACCTTTCTACAAGTCACACTGTAATCCTAGCAGATTAGTGTTTTCAATATTCTCTAGTATTGCCTAGTCTTTGGTGGCATCATATCCCTTGAGCAGCATGACTGGAACACTCTGTGGCTTATCGCTCTCCTTGGCCTCTATAAGCATGTTGTCATGCTCTCTCCTAGATTCAAATATTCAATAACTCACATTTACATTCTTATCTTATATAGGTACAAAACCTTACAATCTAAGCACCTTCTAAAAGCCCAGCCTCAGCTTTCTTTCCATTTTATCTAACACACTGATGTATTCACTGAATCCTGCCACCTTTATGGACGTTCACTCTTCAACATTCTTAAAACCCACGTATCTTTTAGATTTATTTTCGTTGTTGCCTCTCTGTCAAAATTACTCTTCATTACATCTTCTTTACCCATTTCTGATGAGATTCTAAATCTACCCACTCAGAGTGTTACAAGGTTTGTATCAGTGCATAACCATACACTGAACAACAAATTTGAATCTCTTTCAATTACTACTCTCGTCTCTGTACTCATTTTCTTCAATGACGGAGTTATTTCAGTCAACCATACAAAGCTGCCAGGAGTCTTTGTTACCCAATACATAGAAATTAACTAGTTTTCCTTATCAAATACTATAGTTGTTTATAAATATTTTCTGTGAACCATATTAAACATAATCCACCATAAAATGATAAATACTGAGGTCAAACAGAAATTTTGATATCCACAATGATATATTATGCAGACATATCAGAATAAAATAAGCTTGCCTCAAAACTCAGTGACCTAAGGAAGAATTATATCAGTAACTAACCAGGACACACTGCCTGTGTCAGCCCCAGGAATTAAATTATGTTTAAAGAAAGAGAAGACATTATTTGGGTCATAAAAAAGAAAGGGTAGAGATTTGGTCAGCCATCACTGCATTAGCTTTTGGGAGGTTGCTATAACTATTGTTTGATTTCTCTGAAGACTATGTCAAATATTTTGTAAGAGCTATTTATTTATTTATTATTTATTTATATTTAGATAGTATGTGTGTGCATGTGTGTGTGTGTTTATGATATGTGTATATGTGCAACAGAGGGCATGTGCATGCCACATGTGAAGGTAAGAGGACAACTTTCTTGGGTCAATTCTTTCCTTTCACCATGTGGATTTTAGGGATGGAACTCAAGCCATCAGGCTTCTATACCAGAATTTTAACCCACTAAGCCACCTCCTTGACCATTTTTTTCTTGCTGGGGAATTTTAATCTAGAAACATGGCTGGTCTGGCAAGGGATAACTGCCAAAGATATGATCCAGCTGGAATGCAGACACACCACACACCTTTGATCTGTTACTGCTGGTATGAACACATTTAACCCTACTGGCTGGAATAAAGAAATACCTTTAGTACACACCTTTATTCCCAAATAAAGACAACTAATCGAGGTGCAGATATAGTGATGAATCAGAAAAAGATTTGGCAGAATGAGTCAGAGATATGATATGCCCAACTCTCACAAGAACAGACAGGAAAAAGAAGCTACTTAAAGATCAGTGAGGCAGAGGAGAGTTTAGTTCAGTTCAGTTCAGTTTGATGTAACTGTACTCAGTTAAGTTCAGAGCAGTTTAGTTCATAGCAGTTAATTTATAGAGTTCAGAGCCACCACTTCCAAGCAGAGCAATTGAGTCAGAAGCTGAGAAAAGCCACTTTGAATCAGTCAGTTTGGAGAAGAGTTTAAGCCAAAACATCTAAGTTGAACCAGCTAACCAGAGCTCAGAAAGAGCTAGAAAAGGTGAGTTAAATCAGCAGTATGTCTTGGAGACTGAAACATTGTATGACTTGGTTAGCAGATGGAGGCTGAAAACTGAAGCCTTCAAGGTTCAGATCTGCAGATAATTAGTTTATATGGAGGCTAGAAGCGTCCAGATCTAGGACTAGGAATATTTTGTACAGAGAAAGAAATGCTCTGGGCTACGATCAAGCTCAGGTATTTGTACAGTTTGGGTATGGCTTTCATTTCATCCCTTCTTCTGATTAAATAAAAGCAACATTTGCATCTATTAAAATTAAATTTGTTATATTATGTGTAAAAATATGAATGAAGTTAGGTAATCAATACATAATATAAAATAAGAAATTTGTAGATAAATAGATAGTACCTGTGGGTAACAGAAGAGCAGTATTTAGGGAGCATTGCCTTTGTTTATGTATAAGGGGTAAGAGAACTTTGGAAGTCATCTCTCCAGTATTATTCTTCCTAAAGTAACTTTCCATTAAAAATGAAAAGGAGGTAAGACTTTAGAAGATTACCTTCATTCAACATTTGTAATTAATGACTATGCTTTCATTTTTTATTTCTTTTAATTGTGTAAAACAGGGTGTCTAAAAGTTCACTAGCAATGTTTGTCCTAAGATCTGTTCAGGGATACAGAAATAATAAAAATCTCTATATAAATTAAAATATATTTCAGAATTATAAACATCTAGGAATTTTCTATTTTTTTATATACTCGATAAAATACAAACTAATTTGGGGTAAATTAAAAAAGGACATTGAAATTTGGGCTGATTATATTATTATAAACTAACAGTATAAGTAACTAGGTAAAAGCATAGAAAATTAGCTATGAATTTGGTCTTGGACTTATAGGAAACACTGATAACGTCCAGATTGATTAAAATATTAATTTTCAAAACTTAACTTATAAAAATAAATATAATATTAGAAAATGGTATTTGCCAGTGTTAGAGAGGAATGAAAATATTTGAAATAAAAGAGAACTCGTAAAGGACATATTTGTAGATTTTTTAATAGTTATCATTTAAAATAATCATCTTTACTTGAAAATAAGTAATAATATCAAATAAAGAGATATATTAACAACTTAATGAGAATATTTCCTCTAAACATGGAGCAAAGGCATTTTGAAAAGACATAGTGTGAAGGCAATGAGTCAATAAGTCAATACATAATAGGTAGAAACGAATAGTATGAGAGGATCTGAGACTAATAACACAAATGGAATGATATATTAATGTCTATGCTATGTCACAAAATTCATATCACTCTTCTATGTAGTAACGATATCAGAAAATGGTCTACTATGATTTCTACACAAATACCAAATGTTCAATACATAATTAAGACTTTAATTTATAATTAGCAATTTATTCTTTATAACATAAAGCACAGATTCCATTTTTAAAATGCAGAAAAAAAAATATTCCCCTAAAGTTGACAATGTGGTCATGATCAATACGTTCAAACAAAGAACTCAACTCCTTCTCTGAATCCGCTGTCCTTTAACCACTTATGTTCTTCAGCTAATCAAATTTTTCCTTTTTATGCATGGACTGTACAGAACTCTGTGGTGTGCTTAGCTTATCTATGATCCTTGTTTTGGGGAAGGTTTCTATTTTTTTAAGACAACAGATAGACTACAAGTCAGGACATACAAAATAAGAATCAACATGTGGTCCTTTTGAATCATAACGAGGCATCCAGTCAAATGAACTGCAAAACGTGCTCATTATTTTGCCCGTTGGGCATAGCAATCCTGGATTGATTACTGGCCAACAAATAAAGCTTCCCTCTAATGACTATGCTCCTACTTCCAAATAGGAATGATACTTGAAAAGCAGCTAAGCAGTTCACCCCAAAACAAAGCAGGCAGTTAGCCAGACAACTGCTTCATTTTCAAAATTTCTACATTGAATGTAAATGTCATTCGAGGTTCACTGCCATTCAGATTAAATTGACATTTAGAAGGAAAATATGCATTCTCTCCTAACCTTTAGAAATAACATTGGTTGTAGGCATTTCAATCTTGTTTCTTTCTCTCTTACTTGTGTTTCTTATCCATTTATTCAATGCTCAAACAATTATGTCTTAACCTTTGATAGAAAGTGATGAGCTACTCCAAGAACAGCAAGTGCTAGAGATGCTTCCAGATTGTAAGTGATCCATTCCTTATACTTTTATTTATCTCTATTTTTGAAAATAAATTAAAATAGGAATACCCAAAGGTCACCTTTTTTTTGTGAGCCAGAAAAGAGCAAGATTCAATATTCTCTTAGATAAGACTTTTAAAAAACAAAATAAAGCTGCTATTTTAACAGGTATACAGTGATATTAAATTATTCTGCTTAAACTTTGACAGAGGGTAAATAGAAGCCAACATTTCTTACTTGAGATGCTAGCATATGGCTGTGACACTTTCTGTGTAGAGGGGAGGTCATAAAATTAAGACTGGAGAATGCTGGCCAAGTATTTTATCTGGAGTAAGCATGAAGCATTGACAGGTTTAGCATTTAGGTATCCTGTGAAGTTTGCTGACAGGGTATTCATGTGTGAGATTGATAATGTCACAGTCATGTGGCAAAGGACTCATACAGACAGAGTGATGTTCTCTATGAGTTAATGAGAAGGGGACTGTACAGCTCTGGAGCCCACCTAGACAGCCATGTGCAGTGATTCAAAGGTATTTTCTAAATATCCCTAAAGCACAGAGACATACTGTTTTAAGGCATAAATTAGAAGCCATGGAGTACATAGATGGAGAAGTACCTTCTCAAGAGGATGTCTGACTGAGCACTTCCTTTTTTGACATGTAGATGAATAGAAAGTGGCTAAACTAACAGAAATTTAAACTAGAACGTGATGTTCAAATAAGCTGTGTCTTTAAACCTTAGTCTCTGTACTGGCTAGTTTTGTGTCAACTTGACACAGCTGGAGTTATCACACAGAAAGGAGCTTCCGTTGAGGAAATTCCTCCATGAGATCCAACTGTAAGGCATTTTCTCAATTAGTGATCAAGGGAGAAAGGCCCCTTGTGGGTGGGACCATCTCTGGGCTGGTAGTCTTGGGTTCTATAAGAGAGCAGGCTGAACAAGCCAGGGGAAGCAAGCCAATAAGGAACATCCCTCCATGGCCTCTGCATCAGCTCCTGCTTCCTGACCTGCTTGAGTTCCAGTCCTGCATACTTTGGTGATCAACAGCAGTATGGAAATGTAAGCTGAATAAACCCTTTCCTCCCCAACTTGCTTCTTGGTCAAGATGTTTGTGCAGGAATAGAATCCCTGACTAAGACAAATTGGTACCAGGAGTGGGGTATTCCTGTGATAACCTGATCGTGTTTTGGGGAGGACTGTGGAAGGACTTTGGAACTTTGGGCTTGAAGATCCATCCGTTGTTAAGAGCTCTGTCAGATGTTGTGTAGGAGCTTGGAAGATAATGTGGAGAACACTGCAGAAGATGGAGGTCTGGTTTGTGAAATTTCAGAGGGAAAATTAAAGACTACTTTCAGGGCCATTGCTGTTTTGATTGTGAAGATTCTGTAGCTCTGGTTAGCTGGGGCTGAAGAATCAGCTGTGATTAACAAGATACCAGAACTACCAAAGCAAAAACTTTGCTTTCCTGGGACTATTGATGCTGGTTAGCTGGAGCTAAGAAATTAGTGGTGATTAAGAAGAGACCAGCATCATTGAGGTGACATCTTCTGGGAAGTGTTTTCTGAAAGCACAAAGAGGCTGTGTTCCAGACATGGCCAAGGTTGTACTCCTGCTGCAGCAGGACTTGGTAATATGTAAGGGTCACCCAGGTGGTACTGGTTTTGAAGGCATGAAGGGGTCATGCAAAGCAGCTGAGGCTCGGCACTGTGAGAGGCCATGGAAGGCCATTGGTGAAGGTGCAGCCTCAGTTGCAATTTAAGGCCCAGGACTGAAGGGGTCATGCAGTATTTTGGAGATGCCAGTACCATGAGATGACCACCAAGAACAGCAACAGCAGTGGAGTACAGGCATCTGGAGCCTAGAGGATGATGCGTGTGCTACAAAGGGCATGGCTGGAGAAGTGACCCAAGCCCTTGGAGGAGCCCAGAAGATCATGAGTTGGATCCTAGACATTGGACGGTTAGAGATTGACTTTTGCTTTTGATTATGACTGTGCACTGATATTTTCCCTCTTGAAGGAAGAAACTGTTTTAGTGGAGCCCACAGTTAAGAGACTTTTAATTGTAAAAAGACTTTGGATTTTAAAAGAGATGGATATTTTAAAGAGATTGAAATTTTAAGAATATGTAAAGACTGTGGGACTTTTAAAGTTATGTAGATCTTGGGGATGAATAAGATTGTAAGGGTTGAGGCTTACTAGTGATGTTTTTGTGTGTCAAGTTGACAAGGGGTCAATTGTACTGGCTAGTTTTGTGTCAACTTGACACAGCTGGAGTTATCATAGAGAAAGAAGCTTGAGTTGAGGAAATGCCTCCATGAGATCCAACTGTAAGGCATTTTCTCAATTAGTGACCAAGGGGGAAAGGCCCCTTGTGGGTGAAACCATCTCTGGGCTGGTAGTCTTGGTTCTATAAGAGAGCAGGCTGAGCAGGCCAAGTGAAGCAAGCCAGTAAATAACATTCTTCCACGGCCTCTGCATCAGCTCCTGCTTCCTGACCTGCTTGAGTTCCAGTCCTGCATCCTTTGGTGATCAACAGCAGTATGGAAATGTAAGCTGAATAAACCCTTTCCTCCCCAGCTTGCTTCTTGGTCATGATGTTTGTGCAGGAATAGAATCCCTGACTAAGACAGTCTCTATTCTGGATCCTGTAACAAATTATGTATTTAAGAAATAACCATGCATACCAATCTACTGCCTTCTTTTTTTTTCATTAATTGTTCTTGTTGTGTTATGTAAATAATTAAATAAGAAGGTACAAGTTTTTTTGTGTGTTTTTTGTTTGTTTGTTTGTTTTAGTGTGTTACTTGTGTATATGTTTTCTTGGTTGACTATTTGGTACTGGATAGGCAATTGGTATGGTCTTCCTTGAAGAAGAGTATTTATCCTGATCTTAGCATTCCTTTGTTGCCTGTAGTTTTTGTCTAAGGCCAGGGTCTCCTGCAATTTCCCTCTTTGATGTTGTCTATTGATGTCATCCTGTTCAGCTCCTGTTTAGGCAATCATTTTTGGTGAGTATATTAGTCAGGGTCCTCTAGAGTAACTGAACTTATAGGATGAATCACAGAGCACTATCAATTTACATAATCAACTCTGATTTTACATATATATTTAATGAAGTAAGCATGTTATACTGATTTATGCATACATACAGTAATAAAAATCAACAATACACACACAAACACACACAGGGATTTAGTCATGATTTACAAGCTATGGACTAGCTAATTGAACAATGGATGACTATAAAGAGAAAGTCCAATAAGGCAATTGCTGTTCTACTCAGTCCACCAGCTGGATATCTCAGAAGGGCTTCAGTATAGACTGGAATCCCAAAGACGTAGGCTCTGTTGAAGGAATGGAGTTGCTAGCAAGGAGAGAACAAGAAGGTAAAAAACAAAATCTTTCTTTTTTTTTTTTTAATATTTTTATTACATATTTTCCTCAATTACATTTCCAATACTATCCCAAAAGTCCCCCATAGCGCCCCCCACTTCCCTACCCACCCATTCCCATTCTTTTGGCCCTGGCATTCCCCTATATTGGGGCATATAAAGTTTGCAAGTCCAATGGGCCTCTCTTTCCATTGATGGCCGACTAGGCCATCTTTCGATACATATGCAGCTAGAGACAAGAGCTCCAGGGTTCTGGTTAGTACATTATGTTGTTCCAACAATAGGGTTGCAGATCCCTTTAGCTCCTTGGGTACTTTCTCTAGCTTCTCCATTGGGAGCCCTGTGATACATCCAATAGCTGACTGTGAACATCCACTCCTGTGTTTGCTAGGCCCCGGCATAGTCTCACAAGAGACAGCTATATTTGGGTCCTTTCAGCAAAATCTTGCTAGTGTATGCAATGGTGTCAGCGTTTAGAAGCTGATTATGGGACGGATCCCTGGATACAGCAGTCTCTAAATGGTCCATCCTTTCATCACAGCTATGAACTTTGTCTCTGTAACTCCTTCCCTGGGTGTTTTGTTCCCAATTCTAAGAAGGTGCACAGTGTCCACACTTTGGTCTTCATTCTTCTTGAGTTTCATGCGTTTAGCAAATTGTATCTTATATCTTTCTACTTTCATGCCCGAATATAGGGTTCCAACAGAAGATGTGGATTAGGTTAGAGGTGGATTTCCCAGGTTAAATGATCTGGATTAAAGGTGTGTCTTTCTAAATCAAAGATCCTGATTATTAAGTGGATCTTCCTACTTCAGATTAAACAAAAACCCCTCACAGGTGTGTCCACCATTTTTGCAGTTTAGTTAATTCAAGATGTAGTCAAGCTGACAAGCAAGAGTAGCCCTCACAATTCTATCTCCATATGTTGTGATTAATTTCCAAATGAAAATAATACTCAGGCCATAAATAATGCCTGAACATGATATAACTATCCCGCACACAATTCCAAATGCATTATATGTTTTAACAGTTTATACTTATTTAATGCATGATTCAACTATTCTTGTACAACCCCAAATGCATTATAAATTTAGAATAGGTGGCAATGTCCCTTTAAAGACATTCTTTTAATGTATAAAACTTAAATATGATATCTATCAATAGTCTCTTAGTTGATTTTATGTCACATGATAAATTTAGAAAAGAAAATACAAATATCTGTACAAATGTGTTTTTAACAAAATACAACAGAAATATGTCATATCAATTATCTACTTTTCTGTAATCGGTCAGATGATCTTAGTTCATATTTATAACTGTCTTCTTCTACTATGCATTCTGTATTTCCTGCACCCTTGGAAAGAATCCCAGCAGGGTTTTTTCCCTGAAGGAATAACCCATATCTTCATTCTTAATGGGTTCTGCCCTTTGCTGTCTTGCATGGATTATACTGTTGTGTCTTTTCATTTACTTTAATCACAGTACATGTTATTACCAAGAGCTACCCTAAAGGATTTCTTGTGCTCCAGATATAATCTTTCTTACCTCTATTGTGATGAAGCAATCCAATTTCCCCACAGTAATCTTGATCAATTATCCCTCCTAACATTGTTTTTCCTTTCCTAGCCTATCTCTGTAAGGGTATCAGAAGCCAAAGGTGTCCAGGAGGATGTCAGAACTTCTAGAACAATGAAATATTTGTTGTGGCCATTGCAAAGTCTGACATTCCTCAGAGACACACTCTTACAGCAAATTCCATGTTTCTCTGGCTCTTAGAGTCTTCTCATCCCCTCTTTGATGTAGAAGACTGAACTCACTAAGAAAATTGCCTATAGGCTGGTTGTGAACATGGACATGACTGCCTCTGCTATGTAATTGGAATTTAATGGCCTATACCTTGTGCACGTAGCTGTGATGTTGTTACTTTCATTTGCCATATAAGCTACTGTTGTGACTAGAATAAATATTGACTCACTTAACTCTTTATAGAATCTGCTAGACTTAAAGAAGCAAAACTGTTTTATCAATTACTGTTTCATATGATCTCTCAGGAAATATCTGTGAAAAAAAAGCAGCAAGATTCTGTATATTGTTCAACCAAAGAAGCCATCTATGCATACTAAAATGACTGAAAGTATTTATGTATCAATAATTCAAATGAAGAAATCAGTCTAGGTTGGGTCCATGTTGTATATGGAAATGTCTGACAGGAATCTATCACCTGTGAGAGGACTATGGAATTTGTACTAGAATATTACCAATGCCAACATACACAGCATAAAAGGACCACATCATGACTTGCCACTGATGACGTTTAGAGTTGTTTACTTATGTAAATGCATATTTGTACATTAGTGCCTTCCATTTGTGCTCCTGTGGGGGTGGGGCACGTGCCTAGTGACTGTCATTTATTCAAGTACTCTCTCCATTGTACAGTTTCAATCTAGGATCTTTCACTGGCCTAGAGCTTGCCAATCAGGTAGACTATTTGGCAAGTGATCCTAGAGTTCTACCTGCCTCTGACTCACCAGCACTGTACTCCATTATAACCAGCATACAACACTTGAATCTTTTTTCTGTTATAATTCTATAGGTTCTAGGGATCAGACCCTAGTGGATGGATATCCATGCTTTCAAGGCAAGCACTTTCCTGCAGGGGCCCCCTCAAGCTCTCAATTTTAAGTACTTAAATGTCAGTATTCTAAACTGTATTAGGGGCTCAGAATGTAGTATCCAATTTTATATGGCTCTAGACAAAAATAATATTATTCTTATGTAACACAAACATGAAAAAAAAAAAAACCCTCTCTAACCGAGGACTGAAAAGATGCCTTTTCTGATCGATTTAGGTAAACAGATAGAAAAAAATTCACCAGCACTGTGGAATAAAAAGGTGAATACAGTCTGGCAAGGAAGGTTTTCAAGTGGAGTTTGTTATATGACTTCATACTTTGGGCTGTTCACTGATGCTCCTAGACACACTGCCTTCTTGGTGAACATTCTAATGATAACTGAAAGGCACAGGGAGACAAAAATGACTCCTAAGAAAGATAGAAATGGGAATAAACTGCACCTCTGAGTGTTAAGCAATGAATTCAAGTCATAACTGTAAAACAGTTAAAATCTCCATCTCTGAGGCAGAGTTGAGTCATAGCTCTCACTGCTTCTGCAGTACTCGGTTGCTGGGAAGGATATATAAATTCGTCAAGACACATTGTATGATTTCTGAAACAAGGATTAACACAACTCAAGGGTTGTTGAGAAAATTAAAATTTTAAAGAGGAAAATGCTTGGTGCAGTGTGTGGTTTATTGCTTCAATAAATAAACACTCATGTTGTTACAATGGTTAACAGTAGAGATATTTAAAATTGACTGCTTTGTGAAGATTCTTGTCCAGAAAAATATGTAAGGAGAAACTGGCTGAAGATAGTACCATACAGAGAGAAAGACTACATCAATTAGTAGGATGGTATAGATCACCAATGTTGATAGAGGCAAGCCTAAAATAAGACAATTTGTATCCATACTGGAAAGGATGCTACCTGAAACTGATGTCAATATCTGGGCTGCCTGGCAGTCAATTAGAACCCACAGCATCAACATTACAGCTTCACGCTCCCTTTATCTGATTCTGATTAGTAAGTAGACATCTGCTATGTGGAGCTTTATGCAACTAATATAGAGAGAAACAATTTTGGAGAAATAATTGATGTTGATGATCCAGAATGTTAGGTGACTCCTTCAAGATTGGAAAATCATCATTCTAGTTCTATGTATTGACTTTTGAATTTGTGTGCTATTAGAGTAAGCTAGGCTCATGGAACACAGTATATTGTGAGGCTTTCTGTGGCAACAGCTAGATTTGGGGACTTTTAGTTTGTGTCACTTTGGCTTGGGTACATATGCTATTCAGTATTTACTGGAGTAATAGAATTCTAAACCAAGGCAGGTAAAAAAAAAAAAAAAATCAAGTGTGTCTGGGGAGATGGCTGAGTTGGTAAACTGTTTGCAATGTGATTCTGAAGAACCAAGTTTAAATGCCCAGAACAATGTAAAAAACCAAGGCATGAGTGGCTCATGGTGGGATGGAATGTAAGTGGAGGATATGCACAACAGACCAGTCAGATACCCAATCATTTAGCTCTACATCTCAAAGTATAAGATGAAGAATCCAGGAAGGAGAAGATCTACATTTGACCTCTGATCTCCATTTGCATGTATGCTGTGAGCACCCAACTTGCCAGCAAGAAAGACGCCACAACAGGATTCTTCTGCACATGTTTATTGGGAGAGCTGATTGTAGAGGCGAAAAGACCCCGAGCCCCAGAACTGGCACTGCTTATATAGGCCTAGGAGAGGCGAGTCTACACCCGATTGGTTATGCTTTTAGTACCTCATTTGCATGCCTCAGGCCAGGCAGTGACTCAGCAAAAAACTCCACTGCACATGCGCACATTGGTTGTTTACCCAAACTTATGGGTGGTAGCCAGTGCCACCTTGTAATGGCGTGTGTGGTTTCTCACATCATGCATTTCACTCATATGCACATGAACTCCCTTCATCATGCCATCAAACCTACATGAACACACAAATACATATACATGTATAACACACACACATCACATACACACACACACACACACACAATCATGCATGACTGAGTATGTGGAGCTATAAGAAGCAACAAAGAAAGTAACATAAACCTATACACAGTTCTTGGGAAGGTGCCACATGTTAGGAATCAGTTACGTTCAGAGTCTTAAAGAACTGCATCTTCAGGAAGAAACATCACCTATAGCAGTGGAACAGAATAGGGCATTTACCCGGGCTTTACTTGTGTTGGATACAGTGAAAAGTCGTTCTTTTTTAATTTGACAGACTATGATACACTTAATAAAATACTATCACTATCATCTCTATGGAGTAGCAACAGGTACAGAATCTGAAGTCTTATCTTGTATTTTCCATTGTAATATCCACATGGTGATTGTGTTAATGAATTTTCCATGGCAAAATCAGAGAATCCAATTAGCAATATTTGTATATTAATTACAATTTGTATGTGTTATGCACGATCTCAATTCTCAATGTCAACTAAATTTTTCTTGAAATAAGATGGAAAAAAATTGCAATGAAAGATGGCTAACAGGGCCTGGAGAAGTCAATTGAATTTGTTATCATCAATACAGAGGTGTTAGGAATACATAAAAACAAACAGATTAGAGATAAATTAATGAAGGATAGAAATCATAGGAAAATAAGGTAATATCAATCTGCCTGATAACTTAGATAACTTAAAGATGTACACCTAAATTAGAAACTTGAGTAACTGATATGATTCCAACCTATTATGCAACTTGGGGAACACTGAGAAATTTCTCCAAGGGTATCTTGTCACCATCATTTCAAAAGCGACAGTACCCATTGCCATCATTAATCTTGGCTTTCAGCACTTCCACACAAGAGATAAATAGACTAGGTAAAATCAGGAGTCATGATTGATGAGACTAGGCTATTGACAGGAAGACCTTGAATTGTGGTTGTGTGTGGAACCCTACTCCTCATATATAATTTCGAAATTATCCACACACATTGTTCTCCCTGATTGATTCCTTTTGCCACACAAAGAACAAGAAATTCATGTACGTGATTTAGAAAACATCAAGAATACTCCAGGGAATTGCCTGTCACCAGAGCCATGTTGATAATTAACCACTCTCGTGTGAAATGGGCTCCAATAAAGCAAAACAGTTCTCCAGTTAAAATTTAACAATAGGGTCTAGGTTCCAGAAATGTGTATTTCCACAGACATTACGTATCAGAAATTAGAAGAAGGAAAAGCACAGCCCATTCTGGTTGTTGACAATCAGGAGAAGAGAATGTGTGCTTACTAGAGATGCTTTCGATCTTCTAAGCTGCATCACTCAGTGACTTCCCAGAAACCAAAAACTAGAAGCAATGAAGTAACAATTCATTTGGAATATATATATATATATATATATATATATATAATATATTTATATAGATATATTATGAATATATTTTATACATAATATATACTATACATGTATGTGATACAATAAAATACAATACAATAGAAAATAGAATAAGTTACCAATAGGAACTTCTTACTCCCTCAGTAAAATTATTCATTCTGTGGTAATGATATTTGAAATCTAATGTTAAGAGATGCAAAAAAAAAAAGGACAATATATCCTCCTGTACAATTTTCTACAGATACAAGGTGAAGGATGGCTCTTCCACAGTGAAGAAGGGGTGATTGTTGTGGCAACTCCACCACAAGGCTGGGGATATGGCAAAAGTTTCCGTGTATAGCTACTTTTCTGTGGCTGTGATAAATGTTCTGAAAGCAACTTCAGAGAGAAATATTGCAGAATATTTGATGACATTGTGAATTCTAAGATTGTGAACTAGAAAAACCTTGTTGTGGTGTGGTTCAGCACTAGTCTTTAATCTGAGAGCTTTCTGTAAACAAGAGCAAAATGAAGTTGACAATAGGACAAGAGGTGGAACAGGTAAGGAGTTGACAAGGAATGAAAATAAGGAAGTGGAAAGGAGGGACATTGAGTTGAAGGGTCTTTTGGACAGCATGGAGAAGGAGAAAGCTTTTCCTTCTGGGATGTCAGTGGAGAAGCAAGGTCAGCTGGGTGTTTTCCCTACCTCTCTGAGCTAACAGGTTTTCACCCCAGCACATGACTGCTGTGTTTTCATTGGTAAAATCAAAAGGCAGGAATTTGTGGTTTTAAAGCAAAAGAGAAAATGTTAATTTTCGGCTTACCATTCTAGAAAGGATGCGTTGCATCGTGGCAAGGCAAGGAAGGCTTGACTGTATAGGTGTGAAGCTGACCTGCCACTTTGCATCAGTAATAAGAAAGAAAATGGTGAAGTACAGTAAATCCTTAAACCCCACAACCAACTACCTAATTCCCCCAGAATGCTTCCCCTGCTAAAGTTTCTTAATCTTCCCAAATAGCATCTCCAAGTGGGCACAAAATGTTCAAAACCATGAGCCTATGGGGGACATTTCCTACAAACAATAACAACCAGAGACTAGATCAGTCCAAAATGTTTCCTGTCTCCCACCCTAAGCAAATGTTGCATAGCATCACCCGACAAAACTGGGATAAAACATCTGAAGTTGAGATGGTTAGTGAGAACTGAAGGTGAGGGTTGAGCATAACGATTTGTGAAAAACATCTTCCGTGATCAGAGCCCCCTTTACAAAACAACAAGCACTATTAATAAGATATGAGATTTATTGCGACTTTACACATAATATCAATAAACTGGGTATGTTGGCACATAGGTACAATCCCAGGTCTTGGGGTGAAAGCCAAATAATTATGAATTAATGGTTATCATGGACTACGTAGGTAACTCCAGGCCAGTCTGTAGTACATAGTGAGACTCTGTCTCGGAAAAGGTGAGCAACTTTGCATATAGCTTACTGGTAGAAAGGTTGCTTTATCAGCACAGGGCCTTGGCCTTGATCCCCCAAATTGCAAATAAGCAAATACATATACAAACACATACAGACATAAATAAATAGTAATAAATAAAAACAATCAGTTTAAATTCTAAGTGAAATTTGTACAATTATATGCAACAATTTTTCTAACAAATATTATGAGATAATACAATATCTGATACTGATTTAAAACTAAATGTGATAGAGACATTAAAGAAAACAGAACCAACTGCCAATGTTTACCAAGAAAATGCCAGCAGGGTTGAGGGGTACAGCTTAGTGATAGATTACTTGGTCAGTCCATACAAGATCATGTGTTCAATTGTTAACAACTAATGTACAGATAAAGAAAAGAAAAGTTCTAATCTCAAAGTGGTTCTAGTTAGGATTTATAACTATTAAATGGACCACTTAAAATAATCAACATGGTCAACATTAAAGAACCATTTAGAAAAAGTTATAACATTCATAATGATTTGGGAAATGTATCAGAGAACTAGGAAACGAATGAACTAAATCTACACAATATCGCATAAAATTTTATTAATAGATTCAGCATATTTGAAAATAGTAAAATGGAATAGAGGACAATAATTTCAAATGCCAAGAAAAATGAAGTTCATGTGGGAGGAGAGAGGAAATATATGAACTCTTATCTGAAATAAATACATGTAATAGTTATCAATACTGTTATGAATCTACAACTCATTGCATTGATACTACTGAGTGTATTTCTCTGCACGAATATGGCATGTATCTTAACTTATTTAGTTCTTTTATGGTTCCTTTCATGTTTGTTTTCTCAGTGGATGAAGAGACTCATACCTACCATCCCAGTACATGGGACAGTAGAGAAGATTATGAATTTCAGGACAGCCTGGGATACATAGCCACATAGTGAGTCCCTGGCCAGTCCGGACTAGGAACAGACACCATCCCAATTAAGCAATCACTAAACAAATAAGTTTTACAGTTTCTCACATGTAAATCTCATACATGTGTCTTTAATTCATATCTAGATACCTTTTGGGAACAAAATAATGTAAAGGGTTAGTCACCTGGTAATCCAATTCGAATTATTTGTTGATTATGTATAAGAAAGCAATGGACTTTTATCTATTAATCTTAAATATTGTAACTGTGCTATAGTCCCATAAAGTTTCAAAAAGGTTTTCATGTTGATTATTAATAATGGCATCTATGAATGGTGATAGCTTAAACGTGTGCTTTAAATATTTTTCTTGTTGTATTGCATTATCTAGGACTTCTTTTGTCTAGGTTCTGATATAAGTATAGGAATATAAACACCTTTTCACTGCTAACTAGGAGGTTAACTAGTTCCTTTGCCAGTGTGTTCTAGGTGCACATTACTCTTCCTACTGGGCTTAGTGTTTTTATGATAGATGCTGGTCAGATTTTGACATATTTTACTGCATCCATTGACATGATTATAAGTTGTTTTCCTTGGACTGGCCTTGAGACAAATCATACTTGGCCATGGGTTATAACTCTTTTGTTAACATTGTTTGAGAATGTTTGCAATCATAATCATATGATATATTAGTCTGTAATTGTCTTTTCTTTCAATACTTTTTTATTCTGGGTGTTTATGTTAATATATGTTGATCTTAGAAGTAGAATTAAAATGTATCTCTCTGTACTTTTTAAGTGGAAAGCATCAATTCTTCCTTAAATATTTAGTAGAATTCAACAGTAAGATTTTCAGAGCCTGGTTTGTGGTTTAGGAAAATAGATATTAGTAATTTATTAAAAATATGTATGTAGAGTTGCTAAGATTATATTTTTTTCTTATACATGATTTCATACATTGTACCTTTCTTGGGTAATGTAGATTATCCAATTCTGGGATATATGCTTTTATATAATAATAATTTATTATTATTTAATATACATGACATCAATATTGATGCTATCTCAATCATTTATATTATCAGTTTCCACTTCTCTCATCCATTTTTGTTCTTCCATTTTCTATCATTTTGGTTTGTTTTTACCTGTGTAAATACTTTTCAATGTTTTGATATGTTCAAAGAACATGATCTTACTTTTATTGATATTTCTGTAATGATTTTTCTGCATTGATTTTCTGTTACTAGATTCAGTTATGGTTTTGTCTATATTTTCTTACGTCTCATTTATGTCCCACAAGTTTTTGCTTAACCATGGTACATGTTCTGATTACATGGCAAATAGGATAAACTGGTTCCCAGAAGCTGTCTGTCCTGACTGCCACAAATACACCATAGGAAGTACATGTGTATGTGGCCCTAAACCTAAAAAAGAGTTCTGAATTTATATAAAAACTGAAATTTCTTAATAATCTGTCAAGTCAATGGAGAGACGAGCATAGCCACCTTCATGACCTGAAGCATCCTCCTCTGATTCACTAGAATCAATGCGGCAAGTTGAAGCAAGACCTAGTCCCACACTTCTGATGTACTTCCATTGGCCTCATCTGGTCAGGGGCTGAGATCAGAAGTCATCAATGCATCTCTCTGAGTTCACACATCCCAGGTGAGTTTACTCCATCTTGCCATCTTGCCTATCCAGCTTAAAGTCTTATTGCTTCAATCTTGTCCCATCACGCATTCACTCTGGAGTGTTTGCCCCAGCTTAGCAAAGTGAGTTGCTAGATCAGCAGCCCTGAAATTGTAATGCAAATGAATCACCTGTCTATTTCTTAAAATAGAGACTCAGACTTAATGTATTCCAAGGTTGCCACCCAAGGTTCTGTATCTGAACTCCCAGGTGCTATAAAAGACTATCTGCAGGCATTTGCATCCTTACTCTTTTCGGGGTTTAGCTTATCTCATTTGCGTGTTGTAGATCTCATTATAATTTAGTTTATAGGAGCAGAATTCTCACACCAAAGCGATTGCAAGTTATATCATCCCAGGTGGATCTTCTATTGTTTGAAGATCATAACTCTTTGGTATCACCTGGTTTCGGGTTAAAGGGCAAACACAGTACCCTGACTCTTCTTCGCCAGTCCATTGTTCTGTTTACCTAAAGCCAGTGAGTTATGAGGTTGTATTTTTAGCAGTTATATTTGATGCATTGCCTTTTCAGTAGGTAAGATTTATTGCCCTGTGAATTCTATCTATGGTTCCTACAAGAATAGTTAAGTAATTTCTTCTTTCACCTTTTTTTCCTCAGAGAAGTTCCACCAATTATTTTGCAGAATGTTCTTCAATTGTCAGTCCAATGCTACGCTCCCATGAGTATAATAGGAAAGCAGAAGGCAGGAAGAAAATAAAAGGATGCAGTCAACAAAACCTTATGGAAAGGGAGAATTTTGAAATAACAGCCTGCTTTGAAAGCTGAGCCTGTGAAGGGATCCCAGTCCAGCCATTTGTTAGGTTTAAGATCTGCTGTGAGAATTAATGAGTCATTTTATATATGTGCATTGCACCCGGGTTGACACTCTGCAGGTTCTCAGCCCATGGCAGTCCTTTCTTCCTGAGTGGCCACTATTGTCGTAGAATGACAAAGGGAAGAATATTATCATGTAATGGATTACATATGAGTTGATGGGCTTGTGTCTCATCTAGTCTCATTTCTGATAATGAAGGAATGTTCTATGTCCACCCCACAAATTGTCAGTTAACAATGGAATGGCTCTGGAGGGGACAGCTTTTCTCTTCTGAAATAATACAATGCATGAGACAACACATTTACCAATGCTTTCCATGTGTTCACTTCCGCGCATCGATTAACTGAAATTATCCCTACAGCAGAGACTATTATAAAGTCAGTTCATGGGTGAGGAAACTGAGGTTAGAGATATGAAATGATGCATCCGAAGACAGGTGTAGAAAACTTTAGCACCAAAATGCAAGCTGAATCTGCCTGGTCTTTGAAACCCACCCACTTAATCATTTCACTAGGAAAGGGGACAGATCCACCTTCCTAATTACGGTGCTTTGGTAGAGCTCCCAGTATGTTTGCTGAACATGGTATTCTGCAAAAGGCATATTGGTGTCAAACTATTATGTGCAGGCTCTAGAATTTGAAGCTTGCATTTTATAAAATGTACCTGTGTACTTCTTTCCTTCCTATGAAGGAAAACATCTACAACCTTCCTCGCTGGATAATCTGGGACTCCAGAAGGCTGACAGCAAAGTCGGACACTAGTAGTACATCAACTATGATGATAATGAACCTCTGACCACTCTGAAAAAATCCTGGTGCTTCTATCTGTCTGTCTGTCTGTCTGTCTGTCCATCGTCTGTCCGTCCATCTATCTATCTATCTATCTATCTATCTATCTATCTATCTATCTATCTATCTATCCATCTATCTATCTATCTATCCATCTATCTATCTACTTATGCATTTATTTATTTATTTATTTATTTATTTATTTATTTATTTATTTATGCAAGCCTGTTTTGGAAAACATGTGGCCTCAGCAAGTCTCATAATGTCATGACCAATGAAGGGTCATTCACTATGCGATCCTCTCTTCTGAACCATGATTGTTTTAAAGTTCTCAGAGGAGCTGCTGATGTTTCTCCAAATATTTACTTTCAGCTCATGGTTACTGAGCATAAGCGTAAACAAATTGTGCAGTGTATCAAAAGTGCGTGTCTTAAAAGAGGGCCCTATACTATAAATCAGTCAATTTTTCCTAGGATTAAAAACATTTACCTGAAGATGCTAAAATGTACTTAGTATAATCATAGATTGTGTTATGATAGAATTCTATAAAGGAAGAAAAATGTACAATATTTAAGTGAGTTTTTAGGGTTTGGGAAAAGCTATTTAATTCTATATGACAAATAGCCCCATCTTATCAGTGCATGCCATGATGGCCATCTGTTTCTGAATCTAGCATCTTGCATCCTCTGAATGCTGTCTAATTTGGCTGGGCTCAGCTCCAAACTGCTGAGTTCTGAGTTGCTTTAGTTCCACTTACATGCCTTTACTCTCCTCAGCTCATGGGAAGGTAGTCTCTTCTCTTCGTAGAGGATTGTTAGCAAAAACTGAATAGAAAGAATCTGCTGAATCTCTTAATGCCAAACAGAACCATAGATTCATCCGTCACCTTCACATACAGTCTTCTGTCCAAAATCACACTCTTACAATGGCTTATAGAAGATTTATATTGACTATTCTCGTCCCTTATGGTCTCTGAGTTACCATTTTCAGTGAATTCTATTAGCTTCTTTTCACTCAGATATTAAATACATTTTTCTTCTTATTAATTTTTTATATAGTATATTTTGGTCAGATTTTTTTCCTCCTTCAACTTCTCAACATTCGCACCTCCATACCCATTCTACTATAAGTTCCTGAACCTGGACCACCCTGGAATGTGTATGATAGATCCAGTAACACTGCCCTGGAGAAAGTGGATTTCCCCTTTCTAGTAGTTATCACTTGCCAGTATCATCTTGGCTAAGGGTAGTACTTAGTGTCCACTTTCCTTCTTCCTGCTAGGATTTTTTGACTAGTTTAAACTTACTTGTATATGTCTTGTGAGTGCTTCCACAGTCTTTGTGAGCTCATATATCACACCTGATACAGTCTTTTGTTGAAGTTATCTACCATCTCTGGTTCCTTCTGTTTTTACACAGATCCCAAAACCTTGAAAGGGGGACTAGGAATAAGTGCTCCAGAGTCTCGCATTCTTTGCACACTGTCCAGTGTGATGCTCTGTGTAAATTACTTGTCACCTACTACAAGGAGCTTCTCTGATGAGTACTGATCAATGTTCTTATTGATAAGTATAGCAGTATGTCATTAAGAGATGTTTTACAGCTGTGTTCCTCTAGCGAAACAATAGTTTTTTTTTCCCCCTAGTGCTCATGACCTACCTAGTCTCCAGTTTTCCTAGTCATTTTAACAATATCATGCATAAGTTCCATCCCATGAAATGAGCCTTAAATCCAACTTTAAAGAACTTGGTTACTGCCTTTTGCTATGATTACATGAGAATATCTTATAGCAGATGGCTGTTGCAGGTTGCAGGGTTTATTGCTGGATGATATTGATTATTTCTGTTCTGTTTCCATGCCAAGTACTTTCCTAACCCATGAATGCTAGTCAGTAAGGATAAAGCTTCCATTTGGTCACGGGTTCAATTTATCCTTATTAAATGATAGAAGTAAGTGATTGCGGACAATTCTTTTCTGCTCTTGTCAAGTAAATGAATCAGTGTATTCAATAGAGTTTGAACCTAATCAGTATTGTACATATTCACTGTGTTATCTATTCTCTAAAATAAGTGTGCTGACAATCACCAAGGATGTAAACTACCGAGGACACTGGAAAGGAGGTTAGCCATGTACATATCACAGCAGAATGTGTGAGTGATAAAGAGGTGAATGTCTTAAGCTAAAGTCATTGCAGTCAATGGATTCTGGCAAGGAGGAAATATGAGAACTTAGAGTTTAAAAAGCTTAGCCCACTCATCTTGTCTTTCAATAACATTACCATGACTCTGTTTATTATCTTTCTGAACTGAGAAGTTTCGATATACTTTTACAGATATGCAAAATAAAAATTAATGTTATTATGAGGGAAGAAGATGAATTTGCATCTCAACCTGAATGCTATTTATTTATATAAAAGTCAAGTCCTTTACCTTGGTTTTTATTTGTCTTTCATTGACAAGCAAATACCATCCTCAGTGAATGTAAGAAAGGAGTGTGGCAAGCCTAGCATTTATGCCAAGTTAAGAAAGTGTTTATAGAATAGTATGTGTTATACAGAGAGAGAGAAAGAGAGAGAGAGAGAGAGAGAGAGAGAGAGAGAGAGAGAGAGAGAGGTGTATGCACACATCATGCCTAAGTCAACTTTTGTATTATTTCACATAATTTTATGATATGAATACTCAAATCTTCCTCATAATCTTTAAATATGAAGCATTAGTTGTGTGCACTATGATCAGCAACATCTTTCTTGAGCTTATAATTCGCATCCAATTGAAAGTTATGTTTCTTCACAAGCATTTTCATAGCCTTCCTATTCTCCAACCTCATCTATCTCGAATATTTTACTCCATTTAAACATTTTTAGCCTACCCATATAGATAGAAAGCATCATGTCTTTTTCAGGTTTGAATTTTCTTCTTTTTTAACATTCCATAATATTCCATTGTGTATGTCTATTGGTTCATTCTATATCAATATATCTGTTGATAGAAAAAGGATCTTCATTTGCTGGGCTCTTGTAATAATTCTTTAACAAATAAGGAAGTTGAAAGTCTCTTCCACTACTCAATTCCCATTCTTTTGATATGTTCCAACTGGGACTGTTATATCGTGGTTCTGTTATTAACTTTGATGGTCCTTAATAACGTATTCCATACTTTTACTAAGTTGTGTCCCTACCAATAATGTAGAAGGATTCCGTTTCTTTTAATCCTTCTAGTACTGTTCCTTTATTTTTTCATAGAATCTATTCTCACCATTGATTTAATCACCATCTATCTCATGGCTATGTATAATGAAAACTTCCATAGACCTAATGGCTATTATATAACTTTTCTAAGGAAAAGTCTTTTCAGTGTTCTCCCACTCAAGATCATTTCTTCAGTTAGTATTGTTTCTCTCATACACACACACACACATACACACACACACATATGCCTCTCTCTCTCTCTCTCTCTCTCTCTCTGTGTGTGTGTGTGTGTGTGTGTGTGTGTGTGCCCTGCTGAGTTTGTTTTGTGTTGCTCATATGTACATATGTTTAGGGTGACCACTTGGGATATAATAAACTATCAAAGAGCCTGTCCTTAGAGAAAACTGATACTCCATCATCATCCAATGACTGCCTATAGATCTATAGATATTCATCTAGGTCGGAGCTTGTGAGATTTCCCCCATCTACACTGGCATGCCTGTTACCTGGTACTGTCATTACACAGAACTTGTTTAGATAGCCAGGCAGTTGAGATTCCACGGGTAAGGCTTCCTTCTTGTATCGAGAATACACTATCGTATACCAGATGACCTGGTCCACCGGCTCCTGTGACCTTTCTGCCCCATCTTGTTCTGTCTTCTGAGCTACCAGTATATCAGGTATGTTATAAGTCTACAAGTTAGGAGTCGCCACCTTATAGTCACTTATTTTCTGCACTTTGATGGGTTGTAGAACTCTGTAACAGTTTTACTATATAGGAAAAATGTAGGAAATGTGCATTTCTAAAAATGTTTTTAATGCACTTGGAATTTAGACTGAATTGACAAGACCTTATGAAATCAAAAGGCTTCTGTACAGCACAGGAAACAGTTGAGTGAAATATAAACCCACTGAGTGAAAGAGAATCTTTTCCAGCTATATAGCCAAAAGAGGATTAATATCCATAATATATAATGACCCTCCCCAAAATTAAGGAAACAAATGATCTAATTAATAACATGGGCTATAAATCTAAACATAATATTTTGAAAAGACATAATAAAAGTGGCTTACAAATATCTCACAAAATGTTCAACACCCTTACCAAACAGGGAACTACAACTTAAAACTACTTCAATATTTTTGTGTGTGTGACCCAATCATATTGGCTAGATTCAAACAATCAACCAACCACAAATGCTGGTGAGGTATAAGGAAGGAAAAACCCACACTCACTATTGTTTGAATTACAAACTGGTGGGTCCACAGAGAAAAATCAGTATATGAAATTCTCAGAAAATGGAAACGCTGATCTTTTCATACGACTCATCTACCTACTCCTCGGAATATGCCTAACCAACTTACCATCCGACTCCAGAAGCACTTGCTCAGTCGTGTTCCCTGTCACGATGGTTACAATAGCTAGGGAATGAAAGCAACTTGAATGTCCTTCAGCTGGAAAATAGATAATGAAAATGTGGTGCAGATGCAATTGAATTCTATGCTAAGGAAAATGAAATCATGATGTTTGCAGGTAAATGGATGGAACTGAAAAATATGACACTGAGTGAGGTAATCCTGATCCAGAAAGACAAACACCACGTGCTCGCTCTCTCTGATTTATGGCTCCTCGCTCTACATCTCTGTGTGGGAATATATAACCTGGAGTAACTGCAGAAGCCAGGAAAGTATTTCTCTCAAAAAAGGAGTTGTTCTTAAAAGTGGAACTGCAAGGTGATCAAATGAGATGCAGTTTTTATACTTATGGTGAGAGAGGAGTATGATTAAGTTAAACTCATCCTGGCCCTAGGTAAGTAGTGTCTGTCTGAAGGGTTATATAGGAAACCATGGATTATCTCTGTGAGTCATTCACGTTTTATTAATCCTGCTGAAGTGTCTGATGTGCATCTTGCAGCATATGTGTACTCTGTCCCCGAGTATGAGGTCACACTCCCTCCCCTTGCCACTCCCCACCTCCCCCTGGCTTTATATGCAGCCTCAGCAGGAAACGCCTTTAGTTTTTCCCAGTGTCATATGACATAAACTGT
The DNA here is from genome assembly GCF_978045245.1 of Mus caroli. Classification (NCBI taxonomy): domain Eukaryota; kingdom Metazoa; phylum Chordata; class Mammalia; order Rodentia; family Muridae; genus Mus; species Mus caroli. The sequence goes on along the minus strand of NW_028227275.1, from coordinate 11,680,536 downwards.
GGATTTATCTTGCACAGTGACAATTATTTGGAGGTTATGCCTTCCATACTTCTTTTTTTTTTCAGTGTTTCATTATGAAGGAATATTGAAATCTCTCAAGTTATTTTTTTCCTCTTTATATTGAAATTATATGGTTTGAATTTTGTTCTATTAATGTGATATGTCTCATTTATAAACTTGCATGGTGTGACTCATTCCTGCTTCCTAGGGAAAATACTTTTAATGTGCGGGTGATTTGGGTGTCCAAATGTTTTTCTGGGGATTTTTTTTTATTTTCTCATCAAGAATATTTGATGTATAATTCTCTGTCTTTGTGGGACAGCCATGAATCCCAACAAGATCTGTGTACTGTTTTCTGAGATCTGCAGTGGGATTTCTGAGATATGAGGCAAAGATGGCCCTGGTGGGTGGGGAGTGGTCACAGCCTTCACCATCTTGACTGCAGTCTATGAAGCTCAGATGCCAAGAATTGATGGGTGGGCATACAGAAAGAAAGTGTCTCCAGGGTCAGGGCTGGGTCATTGATATGGTTTTGAGAGTATGGGTTAAATAATTTTGGTTTCAGTGCCTGGGTTGTTAGAAGGGGTGATGCAACCTTGGAGTAGGATTTTAAAGCCCACTTGTGTGCAGAATAACTGCAGTTTGACACTGGGAACAACTTTTTATGGTAGCCGAGTTGTTATTGTTGTTGCAGGCATAGGCATTCAAAATAAGAGCTTGGATTCTGGACAGATTGCATACTAGTTCACTATGGTAATGGCTTCAGTTACTGAGACGTAAGGATGCAGAGCTTAGATGCAGAACCTGGGTCTAAATGGAGATACTCTTAAGGCAATCTTGGTTCTAGGATCAGAAGGTTTGAGTAAGGGGTAAGTGGTGATTCCTCTGTTGCAGTCGCTCCAGGAATCTACTTCTTAGGGGAGGTAACTGAAGCTGTTTCATCTTCTCCAGGACTTCTCAGAAGGGGTGATTTGTAACCTCAATCACAAGAGAACTGATGTTTTCTTCAAAACAACTTGCTGGGTACCATGGTAACCAGCACCACTGGGGTTCTTCTTCCTTTCCTCTCTCTGAGCATCTCGGTTATGACAGTCTTACCAGACATATTTTAACATAGATTCTTTTCCTTTTTTTACTTTATTTATTTACAGGGAGGGGTGTAAGAAGCCTATTTATTTTAGTCCTCCACCTTGAAAACTTTAATCTCTGGACTCCTGTATCTTCAATGATATAGGTATATTGTCATAGAAAAGAAAAAAAATGGAAATATCTGTACATTTTATAATGCTGAGTGGAAAAATATTATATTTAATGCTTTGGGACAAACAAAATTCCAGCCCTTTTTCCTTCCTCTGATTTAGATACTCCCCAGTCCAGCTTTGGTACATACCACAGGAAGGAAAACATGAGATCTTAGGTGCTAATCCTGACTTGAGTTAGTCTGTTTGGGTGGTCCAGGTAGAAGTTGGAGGAACAGAGACTAAATTAGTACTCACTGCCTTCTGAGAGACTACTTCATCTCTCCTCCAAATAATTCACCAACCACATGGATCTCTGTCCACATGGCTCTATGTCTGTGGGGAGTGAAGTAGATGTCAAATGGTAGGTCCCGTAAATAACTCCTGCATGATTCTAGCACAAGTGTATACTCCATTGAAGAGTAAAGATATTGCACCAGTGCAAATTGATAAATATTCATTCCCCCCATTTTCACCTTTGAAACCTGACATAAAAGCTGGCTGCCAATGTTAAAACTACACTAAAAATCAATTGGCATCACTTATGTCCTTGTAGTCCTTGCACATTTTGATTGACAGTACATATTGATTTCTGCGACTACACTGAACATGAGTTACTGTCTTATGCACAGCAGCATGCAGCCATGTGTGTCTTCCAACAAGTGACTCTTAGAAATGCCCTTTAAGCTTATTTCTCCTCATTTTCGGTTCCATTGATGTTTTCTTTTGTTTTGTTGTACTCTGATCATTCGGGGCCAAAGGAAACTCAGGGTGAATTCTAAGAATCTCAAAAAGGGAAGGAAGAAGTTTTCTCAGAGTATAGAACCTGGAGCTATCCATCAGAAACTCCTGCAAGTCAATGGCGTCTTTCGGCTTGTCACCTGGATGTGCTCAGTGTGGACCCAGCATTCAGGGGAGCAGCAGCAGCAGTTGGCATGCAGTGCAGATTCATTCTCTCTCACACACTTTGGGTCTTTAATTAATGTCTGTTTCCCTTCAGGAGAAATCTGCCTATGGTAACTCCCTTCTTCCAAGAATGAGAGTTTGAGCCAAGTCAAATACTTGCATCTTTTCCATTTACTTTTGCTTACACAGGTAATTAGAATGCTTAATGGCAAAGTTTAGTTCTTTCATGCAAGAGGAAAGGACCAATGACTCCCCCTCAAAGTCAAAGATGAGTGTGGTGAGTAGGAATCCCAAATATGCAAAAGTTTACTCTTGCCCCTTGAAACTTGTCTCTTCCTAAGAGTTAAAACCAGGGATACTGCCTCCACAATATAAAAAAAAAATTGGGGGAATATACCAAGACGTTTTGTAGGGCTGTAGAAAGAAAATATTTCATTTTAATTCATCTTGGCTTTGCGGCCTTATGGTATCTCCTGGTAGCTCATGTAAATCATTCCAAACTCTTTGGCGTGGACTTTCCTGCCCCTCGCAGCTGGGTTTGTTTCTTCTCTTTCATACTCATTTGTAAGAATTCATACAGTGAATATATTTGCCACTCAACAACAGGCGTTAACTTCTCACAATATTTATGCCTGTACTATTTTATCTTAAAATATCTGAAGTCTTTTTGCATTGCTGTTTGTCTGTTCATCCGAGAAACTCCTATGCCATCCACTATACCCATTTCAGGGGCCGTTTTTTTATTAGATTTCTGCAAAAGAAGATCCTTTCCTTCATCTTAAGGTAAACTTGATTTACATCATCCTGAAATTTCCTGAAATCTGCTATTTGCTTTCATTGTAACTTATAATAAAGGCATCTGCACCCTTTTTGATTCCTTTACTCCACTGTGAGTTCCACAAGGACAAGATCAGTCCCCAGGAAACTTCAGTGCCAGATGCTCAGGGGATACTTAATATAGGTCAGCTGAATTAAATCAAACAGCAAAATAATAATGTCATATAAAACAGTGCATGGACAGGTGAATAATCACTGCTGAGATATGAGAATTTTTAAATCCCAAGAGGGTCAGCCACTTCACAGGCTCTACTTGCAAAGTACTATATCAATCAAGGACCTATTTTCAATTGCATGGTGACAGGTTTACTCTCCGGCTATAACGATATGAAATATGTTGTATGTATAATTTATTGGAGTTCATAAAAAACTGAACTCAAATTCCTGACAACAAAAGATACATTCACAGAGCATCAAATTTGCTAATATGAAGGATGCTGACAATGAAATGTGTTAATGCAGGTGATGTTATTAGAGAGCTCCAGTTTACTCAGAAATTCTAAAGCTAACTTAAATACACTTTTACATTGGCCAAAATTTTTAGAGGAGAGACAAAGTGTTGCAATTTAGTCAGGACAGAGAATAATTATATTCTTCAACTATATATCTGTGTCGAAGGAAAATGCAAATTCCTCAGTGGCACAGTGAATTTCCACATTGGCCAGAAAGGAAAATGGATAAATTAGATTTTTCCCTCAAAGACATGATCCAAGCCAGCTTGCTGGTATCATCATGAAATACCTGAGATCATTAAGTTACAAATAGAATATTTCTTTTAGCTAGCAGTGTTCAAAGTTTAAGTCCAGGGCAGATCTGAGAACAAGTAACAATGGTTGGTGTTTGTCGTGGGTGAGGGGTAGGACTGGCTGCTCAGGCCGTGAGGAGGGAGCAGAAGCTGGGATCACTAAGGTTTTGTTGAAAAGACATCGCAATATCCAAAGAGCTGCTCATGTTCCCAACTCCATCAATTTCTCCCAAACACTGCACTTCAAAGCGGATCCTTGAAATACAGACTCTTAAAGGGTATCTAAATTTAAACAAGGGCAGAGTGCATATATACATATGAGTATCTCTTCTTTGCCTGATTTCCAAGTTATCTGCATTTTCTCCAAGCTCTTAGAAGGAACTTGATTATGTTAGATTGTTCCCAACTCTAACATCTAGCTGTAACCTTCATGTCTGTTGTTAGTCCAGAGAGTCATTTTTATTCTTAATTTTGCTAGTACGTACAATCCCAGAGAGCATAAAGAGTGATTTTCCAAAACTCAGTATGTCTTCCTGATGGTCTCTCATTCTGCTCATTCATTGTGTTTATTGTGGGGCAAGAACAATATCTCACACTCTTCTGATATAACAAGGTCACCCAAGATGTGTGTGAGTGTATTTGCATGCCAGTACATGCAAGTATGTATGAGGTGTGTGTGTGTGTGTGAGTGCATGCAAGTGTGTGCAAGTTGTGTGTGTGCATATGTATGTGCATGTGTATGTGTGTGTGTATATGTGTGTGTATGTGTGTGTATATGTGTATGTGTGTGTGTATGTGTGTGTGCATGTGTATGTGCATGTGCGTGTGTGTGTGTGTGTGTGTGTGTGTGTGTATGTGTATGCGTGTGTGTATGCGTGTGTGTATGTTGAAGAGCATTCTGCTCTTTAGAGTTCCACTTCTTCCCAGTCTTTATGAATATCCAGTGTGGAGAACAACATTTGGTTTTAGAAAGTGTAGCATTGCATTAGCTTATGGATCTTCCTCGGAATTGCCAGTATAATCCGATTCTGGAGATGAGTTTGCTGAGGGGCAACTAACATGTCTGTTCCATTACTTTCCTTTGAGAATTCTGTACATGTACACAGTGTATTGTGCTGACATCCATCCCTATACCTCCCTCTCTCCTGTGCTCTGATGGTTTCATTAGAGTGTGCCACTAAGGAATTAATTCAAATTTCCCGATGTAGAACCCAACCGTTGCTCCCTGTTCAACCTAAATTGTAGCACCTTGTCTATCTTCTAACAATTTGGGCAAATGTAAGAATGTGTGTGTTAGTGTTAAAATTCCTCAGCTACATCAAAAAACAAAACAAATTATCCAACAAACAAAAACAATAGCTTAATTTCAAGGTTGCTGGCCTAGATATCTCTGTGTATATCACCAGTACTGTTCAAGGCAATTTTCTTCATACTTCTTCGCTCTGACTATACTACCGGATGCTCATTACTTACTCGTAGTAATTATAATTCTACTAGTTATAATTATTTTTTTATTGCTACCAGGAATTTTTTCAGATCGGTTTCTCTGCTGAGAAAATACTTACTGTGATACTTCCTAAGGGGGGGAAAAACAGATTAAAATGAAGAACAAGAAAGAGACAGAGAAGACTGACACCCTACATTGGTGTGATGACACGTATTTTTGAGATATCATTTTTAGAATCCAACTGGTTGAGCTAGAGAAAAAGATTGAGACTAGGGGAGAATTTTCATTTTTCATGACCTACCATCAGGCTGGCATTCAATTTCAAAAGGGCAACTAATTAGCAAAGCCCATTTGATTTGAGATTAGAAAGTCTGCCATCAGTGACCAGGACACTCTAGTGGACTGCACATTCTTTTACCATAGCAAACGTTTTCCGGCATTCTCAATAGGCATTCCTAGCCTCAGTTTCTGTAGCCCGCTTCATGTAGGTTTCAAGCAGTTCTTCTGCAGAGGCAGCTTGGTGCATTTAACATGAGCTGTGGATCTGTTTCTTTTATTTCAGCCATGGCAGCTCTGTTAGTGCAACTTTAGGTGACAACTGGAACTCTATAGTACCGACACCCCAGATTTTTAGTTAGTGCAATTTTAGGTGACAATTGGAATCCTGCTGTACTGACCCCCCCCCCCCAGAAGTGTCTGAAAAATAGTAATGTCAAAGCATCCTTGTCCAATGGGTGAGAGAAACCACTAGATACGTGGACTCTGGTTTTGCTCCTCAGTAGACAATTCTAAAACTAATTTAAAATGCTCTTAACTTTTTGAACTAACACACATCCAGTTGTGCCTTCCTAGTCTTGGTTTTCATTTCCTAGTGTAACGTCTCTCTCTTGTGCCAGTTCTCTGGTACCAATCTCCTCTTATGCACTGTGGAAAAGAAATAGGAAAAACAATTTGCATGTAAGTGTTTACCTACGGCTTTGTTCTATGAGAACTCAGGCTGAGGCTAAGACACCTGTGCAACGGTTTTTGAAATAAAGAATAAATACATATTTCTTGTGTTACCAGTATTTGTTTTCACACACTGACAGACCCTTCACTTTAAGGACTATTGAGGGAGATATTTTATTTCTTTTATTTTAGTTTTTAAACCTCAATAAGGTTTTCACTGGGCTGCACTTATCAGAGATGGTGTTCATTGTTCAGGTCATGTTGACAACTGTGTTCTTTCTTCCCCAAGCTACATCCAATTCAGGTTGCCATGGGTTCTGAGTGCATTTGTATTGAAATTAGATTCGGCTGCAGAATGATATGCAGGAAACTTCAATTTTTGTAGGAAAGTTACCTTCATCAAGGTCATCCGGTTACTGAACCATCAAAAGTTTTCTTTTGAGTTATCTTGAAAACAGTTTAATAGTTTGATTCGTTATCTTTGAAATTTTATGTCAAGAAAAATGTGAAATCACCAAGTGCATTCAATTATTCTTGATGGGCTTAAATCTAAGGCAGAATAGGAGAATCACAGACAAGGACTGCTTTAGCTCCCTCTTACTATATTATATCATTGAAGGGAAGACCCATTTTTTGAATATAACTGGTAGAATAAACATGTATGTGCATTTTGGTGTTAATATTCTTATCATCTGTTGCTGCTATTGTTGTCATAGTTGCTTGCAACTAAATAATATAACATACTAATGAATGTGATAAGGCCTCTACTCCCTCTTCAAAAACTTGGACATTTAATATCCTGTGCTTTCAGGGTGACTGGAGCAAGCACTGTAGTTTTAAAGATATCAATTATTCATGCTCTGTGATCTAGGCAAATGGTAAACATGAAGAAATTTTTATAGCAAGGATGAATATGGAACTTTCTATGAAGTTGACATTAAACCTTGAATACATTCACGAAATTATAATTAGAAACATACAAACTGCAAAATACTAATGAAAAAAGTTTTTAAAACACTCAGAAATTAAATGCTATACAAGTTTTAAATATAAAAATAATATTATAAGTTCTATTCTTAACTACTTGTGTCAAAGTGTCAACACATTCTCACTCATAATCTAACAATTGCCATCTGAAATATTAAGAAGATTCTTATTGGTTAAGCACAGAGTGAGTTTTTAGAGATTTCAGTAACAGTGGTGTGTGTCTGGTAGGCCAAATCTCAAGTCATTAAACACATGACTTTGCAATTACATGTAGTCTTCAGAAAATTTGACTTTAGGGTAAGTTCCCTCTCAAAACCAGAAATGCCTATGTGTTCCATACATGAATATAAATGGGTAAGGGTGGTAAATTAAAAGTAAATTAATAAGGAGATGAAAGAAGTGGATGATGAATTTGGAAAGATCAAAAAGAAGAAGATTGCATCCGCATAATCAAGAACTACATAGTAATTGAAAGTAGTTGCTGAGCCTTTGAGATAAGTAGGTTCCATGTGCTTGCTTCATGTGGCAGATGACCTGACGTCAGCCCTTGGATTCATGCTCGAGGGAAAGAACCAACTCCACACAAAAAACCAAACCAAACCAAACCAAACAACAGCAACAACAACAGAAAAACATACCCTGACACTTACACACTCCTCGTGCCATGCATGTGCCTAAAGACACCCTTCAGATACACATATATCACACACACACACACACACACACACACACACACACACACCACTAAATAAGTGTTTAAAAGCCAAAATCATTGCATGTTTACTCTTTGCTAATAATTTTTAAGTTGAAGTCACTTTCAATCTATACCAAAATGTTATAAGGTCTTGTCTATTATTAGTCCTATATGTAAGCAAATGGAAACAGAGAAAATTGTTCAAATCATATTGTGTGCAAGCCTCAGAATTTTTATCTGTAAATTTCATGCGTCTAAATGCTACCTGTTGCTGTCATTAACACTATAAGCCTCCCATAGAAATTTCAGATTCATTAATTTATGTGTGTGTACAAATTTTACCCTCTTTAAAGATTTTCTCTTTCTTTCTTTCTTTCTTTCTTTCTTTCTTTCTTTCTTTCTTTCTTTCTTTCTTTCTTTCTTTCTTTCTTTCTTTCCTTCCTTCCTTCCTTCCTTCCTTCCTTCCTTCCTCCTTCCTTCCTTCCTTCCTTCCTTTCTTTCTTTCTTTCTTTCTTTCTTTCTTTCTTTCTTTCTTTCTTTCTTTCTTTCTTTCTTGTGTACATGTGTTTTGCCTACATCTATGTCCTTGTACCACATGAATGCCTAGTACCCAAGGAAGCTAGAACAGTCCCAGAAACTGAAATTACAATCAAGTGTTTTTAACAGCTGAGACATCTCTCAAGTCTGAATTTTACTCTTTATGTGACTCATGAGCTAATATTTCAAATTAAGCTCAACATTGCTCATAAGTCCAAATGTTTGTACGTCACAGCCTACAACATTTTTTTCTAATTTTATACTAAAGATTACGTGAGCCTTTTGGTCCTCATGGATGCTTATTATACAGTTTCTATACTTTTCTTAGAGGCAGCAACTCATTTCCTGAAAGAGCTAGATGTCTCCAAACCTCTGAGCAATGAATAATATGAATTTATATTGTTTGGGACTGAACAGTGTATTGACTTTTTCTCTTAGCAGAAGCACTATGCAAATTTAGGATCAGGGGAATTTGGAATAAAAATGCTTAGCATGCATCAACAACCATGAAGCATGTTTACCATCTGCATTGTATCCTGGGGTCAGCTCTAGAATAGTTTGCTCTTTTGATCATATACATAGTCTCATTGGGAAGTTGCCCATAGCTTTGGTTGCTACCCATTAATCCTCAGCCTATTAAGTTAGGAACACATGAAGGTAGACTTCTTTTGCGTATTTTATTATATTCTATATATGTAGTTAAATCAAATACATTGGGATTTAGAACACTTTAAGACAGAAAAAAATGGACATTTCCTCTCCTTTAGTTTCTGTGTTTATGAATCTGTCACTCAGAGATTTGTGCCATTTAAAGAAATAAAAATCAAATTCCATTGTCACTGTTTAGGTGACAATGCCAGCACACTTATAAAGTTCCATACAACTGTATTAGTCACCAAAAGAGACATGTAGATCGAAAAGTTTTCCCCATAAAGGCAGCAGCATCTTCTCTTGAAGTACAGCTTTCCTAAAGAAGAATTGATTTGAGATGCAGAGGAAATGAGACTCAACATAAAGTATGGTATCACAGGAAGGCATGCCACATGGATCCATCCACCTGCCCCTCCTCTCAAGAGGGAAGCTGCACTCCTAAAAAGGAAGCCACTGTTCAGCTGGGTTTCAACTATTGTACTTCCCTATGTGTTTAAGTCTGTATTCATAGTGCTTTTGAATATGCTATATATTTATATATAGCGAGCTCTCCATACTGGGCTGGGCTGTGTTCACAGGTACATTGAAGTTTCCATGAATACCCACTTTATTCCCACAAGCAATTTATTCAGTGTCATCAACTAAAACTGAACACACTGTGCCAGCCGTACCCCAGCATTACACCAGTAATGCTGCACTCCATGCACCAAACAAATCTATTTTTGTGATTTTGCAGAAAGGCATATGTCACTTAGAGACAAAAATTCATAAAACACTCAACTTTCTGAATCCAGCTCGGAGTCTCTTTAAATTGCATTTTGGACAATCTCGTGGGGGGAAAGCACACATATAAAAACAGACCTTGGAAATAGGTATTTGATGGCCTCTTTCTGCCATTATGTTCTTGCTGTAATTATTTTCTCAGAAAAATCCCCATATTCTGTTCCCTGAACAACGTCTGCTAATTTGGAACTCTATAAAAATATGTACCACGGTTGGTGACTCTCCGGAGAACAGAATGTTAAAAAATTTCCAGTCAGATTGATGGACTTAGGGAAGCCCAGGAGAGTAATCAACGTATTCCTGATCATTCTCAGACGAAGAAACAAATGCCTAGAGAATTAGGGAGGCTTGCCTAGCTAGTGTTGCAAAGACAGAAAGCAGAGCTGTCATAAAAATCAAAAGTAGTACCCAATAATAATAATTCTTTAAGGATAATGATGTTTGCTATGTTGGGACCTTAATAATTATGGTAAACATAAAACCAGTGCTATTATTTTATTTTAGGTATTACAATGTCACACAAAATAGGTACTGCATGAATTTAGAATATGTAGAAAATTAAATCGTGGACTACAGGTCACTGTAATAAGTACCAGAAGCCAGGAAGTAGCTTGATAAGCTGCCAACCTCTGGCCATGTTCTGGTGGCAGTTCATCACTCAACCTGAATCTGTTCTCTTCTTTGTTCTACATTTTGTTTCTCTACCAAAACGTTTCTGAAAATGCATTACTGAACAATGTCGAAGTCAAGATGGATTGAATCGCCCACCTTGCTTCTTTATCGCACTTTGCTCTCTGTCTGTATTGAGGCTGTTTTCTATCTGAACCATAGAGTAAGTCAACATTACACTGTACCATGAAGAAACTTCTACCTCCCTGGAGTAGTCACAGAATATATCCTGGCTTTTTAAGTTATTTCATAATTGGTTTATGAACCATGTAGAAACCTCTAAGTTGTCATATTATAGATCACAGCAAAGTTGAGATGCATTATGGAAAACATACCTTGATATGTGGAGAACAATCATGTTCTTTGCTGAAGCCAAGGATAAATGCATATTTTATATTCTGTTTGGTTATCATTTGGGCAAATTTACTTTTTCAGAAATTGGAAAAGCACATCGATTTTAAAATGAATTTAACTTTTTATTTTTATGTTGGTGAAACTTTAGATGACTTACGTGTCACCCCACTGACAATATTGAAGGTAGCACTCTACACACTTAAGCATTTCTAAATTTACATATTTTGTGACCAGAGACTAAACTAGTTGAGCCTCCTATATCTTCTTTTATGGAATACATGCGTCTATAGAAAGGCATACCTATGGCAGTGTTCACTCCTCCAAAATACAAATATTTTTTTAAAAAAATTTAAATCAAATTGGATGATAACTTTTCCAAGGATTTTTTTCTCATGACTATATGAAAAGAAATATACATTTTTTCCCCTTTCCAATTACAGGGGATAATATCTTCCCTGTCGGCATGAATCACGCAGAATCTCTCTGCTATTCTCTCAGAAGTCATTCATCTTTGACATTCTTTTTTCAGCATTCACAATATTTCAGATTTATGTTTCCACATGGATCTCTATTGTAGATTATAGGGGGAAACCTTATTTTTATGTTCAACATAAAAAATGTATCTGCCTGCAAATGTTAACTTCAATAATACTGTGATGATGCTGAAGGTGCTAATTCCTGTTCCAAGGAGACACTCAGCCCTACAATACTGATCAAACAATTCACATTAGTTTCAGATTGAGTGTTGAGACTGGTGCCACCTCCCCCGATTCCCAGGGCCTTTCCATCACCGGTTTGAAGCACCCATCACTTACAGGAGCTGGGTTCATTTAGAGGCTAAGTACATTTGTCATCGTACCAGCTCTACCCGATGGAGTCAGAAGGGAGTAGCACTTCAAATGTACATGAAGGCACAGGGTTTTCAAGTCTCATTATATGTACTATGAAAGAAGTAAAATATGCGGGACCTACAGACATGGTGTATGAATAGTCTCTGGCTTTTTATTCATGTTGTATTTCCCTGGGGTATTATAGCTTCTTTGGCCTAACGTAGGATCACAACCAGCTCCATCAAAAGTGATTTAAATCTTCTGTGCAAAACTTCATTTCATATGGCTCTTTAAATAAGGATTTATTCAAGAGCTAATACTGAAGTCATTTAGATATTTAAATATATAAAATATCTTACCAGCTAAGAGCCACTCATTTCACTTAGCTTTCGGGTAGAAGATACAGGGTGTGAGTTTGTCATCATTGTCTTAATCATGAGTGAACTGTTCTTTTACTATATACCCACAGGAGACGGTTAGGACTTCAAAAGCAAAGGGAATATATCTGTTACCTAAGCTATGTTTATCAGAAAAATAACCAATTAGTTAATATATTTTGTTAGTTTCTTCTTCCTTAAAGAAAACTTTAAGTGAAAAACTCCAGCTTGGAAACAACTCTATGGGAGAGAAAGTACCTAAATATCTGAGGGCACCATTCACATAATTTCTTATGAAAACCACAGGAAGCAAGAGACTTTTCCATCATGATTTGTGAGAAGCATCCATGCCTGCCTCTGCAGTAACTTCCTCCTGAGCCTCCTGTATATACATACACATCTGCCTCAGATGCTGTGTTCATAGCATATGAACCCTCAAAAGTGAATCCTTCTGAGTCTATAGTGGGTTTGATTCTGGATGTCCAGAGAGCTTAAACGTTGACAGAAGTGAAATGGAAAGAAGAAAGAATGGGGAAAGGGAAATGACATGGAAGAAGCAGGGGAGAGACTGTTAGTGGATCCTATATCTAGAAGATGGATGCTAGGGGTGTAGCTCAGTATGCAGAAGGCTCAAATCACCTGCCAAAAAGCCTCGGGTCCAATCCACAGCACCACACAAAATGGGTGGCAGAGACACACAGGCCTGGTATCAACTTCAAGTGTTTCCTCCACTTTAGGCAGTTCTAGCCTCACTTGGGGTAAATTGGACCCTGTCTCCAAATGACAGAATGGAATTTGCATATCTAGAAAAATAGTCATCACAATATTTAAGTAGAAAATGTCAAGTACTATAAAAACATGGCTATAATAAACTGGTGATAAGTATTCATAAACATATATTCTTATAATTACAGAATCATATGTTTCTGACTCATTCTAGTATACAATAAGCTTTCCCAGTTCTGAATGCAACTGCTACATACATAAAAATTAGCAACAAAAATTAAATGATCAATTTTATTTTGGCTAATATCAGGGCAAAATTATTATAAATGGGAACAAACAGGTCAGGATGTTTTGCTGGAATCTACATTTCTCTATAATATTCTATATTTCCTTTCTAAATTACATAACATTGCATGCACAACTGAAGAAAACAGAAAGCCTGATAAGTTAATACAGACATACTGCTACATAAAATTTATCTTAAAATATTTTTCTCCAGAGCCTCTTGATCTTTGTTTTCATGTGTATTTAAATGTCTAGTCAGGCATTTATAAGATTTCATACAGCACAAATATTTTTGAAATATGATTGTTAAATTGAAGGTACTATGTCCCCAGAGAAGAACATATAAATTTCTTATCCAATACAAATGGTTATCTTTGAAATAACATTATACAGATTGAGCAGGTTTAATCTAGAAATCTCTATTTCTATATATCTCTATCATCTACCTCTATCTCTATATCTATATAGTTTCTATCATCTCTTCCTATCTTTATCTCTACTGTCATTTCTATCTATATCATCACTATTTCTATCTCTACCTCTATCATCTCTCTTTATCTATCTCTATCATTTCCAATTCTCTTTAACTCTGTCTCTATTTCTATCTATATTATTGCTATCTCTACTTTTGTCATCTGTCTCCATCTCTATCATCTCTATCTATCATCCCTTCCTATATAATCTCCTCTGTCATCTCTATCTCTATTATCTATACCTTTATCTACCTAGCTACCCATACAGCAGCAATTAATGAAAAGGAAGAGATCATAAATTCAAAAGATGAACAAAGAGAGATATATGGTAAGACTTGAAGAAAAGAGAGAAGAAATGGTGTAATTATTCTATAATTCCAAACATGAAAGAAACATTAGCCTCTGATGCTGATAGTAGTAGCTATATTTGACTATTCCTTGCACAGAGAGCAATGGCTTAATCTAGCTTAAAGCAGACAGCATGATATGTGCAGGCACTGGAGAACAACCAGAGAATGAAGTGAAACATGTTTGTCCTGTTTACTTGAACTAACATAAAAAAATCAATAGAGTGAATGACAGTGAACCTTTACTCTTCACATTTGTGAATGCTGAGGCAGTCCTCCTTCTGAGGCTTCTTCTATTCATGAGTGGTTGAAACGCACCTTGCTGTGTGTGCCCCTAATTTCATTGTACACTCTGAAGGATAGAATTCATGATGGAATCAACCCATCTTCCTACAGAAGTATGAGATGTGTAAACTTAGTTCATTCCACTGGCCCCCTTTTTCTGAAATGGTTACCTTTGGGGTTAAGGAATTACCATGATTCTTTTGGGATTACACAATCATTTAATCTACAACAGAAACAATGAGTGACAAAAATTTACCTGTTCAAGTTACTTCTTGGGTGTTTTCTCTAATGAAGATACTTTTACAAGTATAAATGTTGTCAGGCAGAAGAAAGTTCCAGCCTTACTGGCCTGCAGCTTTAGAGGATTCATGCTTGTACTTATACAGCCAACTAGAAGTTAGCTGGCAAAAGATATATACAGGGTGCATATGAAATCTCTGCAGACTCATCATCTGACCACATAGAAGGTCTGTGAAAAATACAGTGAACAAAAACCATAGTACAGGGTGTCTTGTCCCAATTAGTTCATAGTGTAGTATAAAGCTGTAGTGATCAGAATGAGGTTCTGCTGCAACACAAGAAAAATACATAATCTGTACATAAACTTTGGAGGAAATGCTCTTAAGTGAAGGTGCTATTCTTATGCTTTGAAGACAGGAAAAATATTTTCACGAAATGCTTTGAGGAATACTAGAAGTTTAGAGGAGAATATTCTTCCTCTCCTCCAAGTCCATTCCCCAGTCTCATCACCAATCTGCATTAGGCCAGTTTCTGTAGGTTCCCTTCCTTTCTGCCACCATCTCTAGTGGATCACACAGATCTACCCCTCCAAACGTCCCTCCTCTAACTCGTAGCTTCATCCCAGCCTTCAAATGCAGCAGGCATTCCCCAGGAACCAGCAATCCTTTCCAGACAGGGAAGCGGATAGAATGATTTCAAGTCTTCATCTCTCCCTCAGGTTCTCTAAATCTAATCCCCAAGTCTTATAACTAGCTCTGTAACAGACCACCTTCAGCAACTTCCCTCCAACTCCATCCCTGCTCTCATCTCCATTGGATCACATAGATCTTCCTCCCACTCATTATAATATCCCAGCTCCCAACTCCAAGAGGCATTCACTGGGAACCTACAGGCCATCCTAGCCAGAAAAGCAGGCAGACTCTCTGCAGATCTTCACCCCTACCTCCATCTGGGAATATCATTCCAATCTCTGTATCAAACCATTTGCTGCAGCCTCTCCTCACTCTTTGCCCCTATTCCCAGCGGGCATAATCGATCCTATCTCCAATGGAGTGCCCTACCCCCATGCATTGCCCACACATATTCCTAAATGTGACCCCTGAATACCCAGAAACACATTTAACCTGAAACCTCCAGTGGCCACACCTAAAATTATCCCAGAAGAATTTCCTACAGGCAACATACAGCCACCACGAACCAGAAATGAAGTAGAAATCAAAGAACAAAACACTTTCCTAACAAAGTGTTACCAGATATTAGCACCTGGAATCTTCCCAAAGCCAAATGACTAGATGAGGTATTAAAATGTGGAGGAATGTGAATACCTAAATAAACCAAACTGTAATTTTAGAACACAGTGAAGAGGTTCCAGAAGACCTGAGGTGGAACTACCACAGTTATTAGAGCTTCTGTACTGAGTGCATATCTAAAGAAACTGAAAACATTTGGAGTGATGTGTGCACCACATATGTATTGAAGCACTTTCAACATAGTCACAGAAATGTTATTAACTTAAATTCGTAAGTGTCTTTCAGTGTTCATTTATTCATATATATATATGGATTTGAAAGGATCAAACCTTGTAATTTCTTCTGTTTTATAATGGTAGACATTATATTTAATGAGGTAAGTCATGCAGAAAAAGACAAATTATCTCCACGTGTAGAACCTGCACAAGTTGATCTTGTAGAATGTGTCTGTAGAATGGTGGTTATCAGAGCCCCAGAAGATATCAGATGGTTTAAATTGGAGCTGAAGGTATTAATTATCACTTGATAGTGTAAACAGTCATTACTGGTTGTCATGAAGAGTAGGCTGAACATACATAATGAATAATTGCTGTGTGTTCCAATATAGGCTAAAATAAAGAATTTTAAATCTGTAAACCACAAACTACAAATATATGAATAAATTATAAACTTATGCTTAATTAAACATTACTACTGTATTTGTACATAGGTAGCTGTGCTTATAATTCCAGCTACTAGGGTGTCTGTGGTAGGATAGAGAGTTCAAGGACAGTATGTACAACCTGGTAAGACTTGTCAAAAATACATGTATTGAAAATACATAGTAACACATATAAAGTTCAAATAGTAAATGATAAATATGCAAAATTTTATGTGTTGAGCAAATTTTTTAAATAATGGAAATAAAGGCATAGGCACTTTTTTTGTTCTTCATGGTTATCACTAACATCCTCATGAACTTATGGTGCATGTGTGCAAGTATGGATACGGTGGCTGTGTATATATACATGTATACATACATCGGCTGTATGTGTATGTCTGCCTGTGTGTGTGTGTATATGTTGTAGGTGTGTAAATATGTGTCTATGGGCATATGATGTGTGTGTCACATTAACTCCTTGGTTCATCAGTCAGTTTTGTCTTGTTATTGCAATTCTAACAGGATTGTTCTTTGAATACAAGAACTATAACTGAGGCAGAGTTTTCTTGTGATGAAGTCACTCCGTATGTTCAATCGCAGAGGAGTAATAGTGGGGAAGGTTAAAATGGTATACCTTTCTCACAGATTGATCATGGTAAGTATGCTCTCCACACACTCATCAATAGCATCACTATAAAACTGAAGTTTGGGAACTCATAATCTTCGTGAATCCCTGAAAATATCATCTTCCACATTAAATCCATTTCCTTGGTCACTTGCTCCAGATGCAGAGAAGAACCCAGTAATTATCATCTTTAATGCACAGACATGAAACATAAGAATGATAGCTTATTTTTCCGTCAATATATAAACTCTAATCCTCTCCCTAAAGCTCATGCTTTTTTGGAGCTGACTATGAGATGAAGATGAGATGTAGCTTTTCTTCTCACATTTGCCTACCTGCCAAGGCCAAGTTCATCCCACCAGGGAATTTGAGTATTTTCAGTCTCAGCTCAGAGTAGATTAACCAAAATAACTCTGTAAGTAGAAATAATTACTTTGATTCTAGCAAATCTTAGAAAAGTACAGTTTACCTTTCTATGTACACTGTTAACACAGTCTTAACTGCATCATTATGAGAGACCCAACAATAACCCACCATGAGGTGATTCTGTTAGGCAGACAGCGTGAATAATGGGTGCATGAGTCAAGGGCATTAGAAGAAAAGCATAGTTTTAAAATAAATAGAACTGAGTATGAATCTGATACAGTGTACAGTAAAAGCAACTTAAAGCAGGAACTTTTAAGTTTTACACAAGCAAACTAAATAGAGGAATTATGGATGTGCATTCAAACCAAAGGTTTGTTTCATTTTGGTTTGTTTGTTTGTTAGTTATTTGAGATTTCAGCATGGAAAACTTAGGTTCGTCACTTGCAGTTTAAAATTTTGCTTTATTATTTAAAGAGCTGTGTAATTGTAATATTTTCATTTTTTATTTTCAGGTTGACCTCAGAATTAAACAGGCTCATGTATATGTTATACTTCTCTAGGTAGTGCGCCCATTAAAGGACACAGAGATCTTTTCTGCCACTTGGGATGATGATAACAGAGAGTGCTAGAATGTTAGGGCCCCTGGCGTGACTTCTAAGTATTCTGAAGATAAGCCTGATACAGATTCTCTTCATCCCCTGCCAGCACATTCCCTTCCGAATCTACAAGAGAGAGACCTACATTTGTGATGTGACCTTGCAAGATACTGTACATTTGTGTTGTTGGTAAGACAGTTACCTGTTTCTAGAGGGTGACAAAGAGTCACTGGGTGTCAATACAGTCTAAACCCCATCTTCTTTAGTTGGTTTTGAGCTCAGACTCTCACATATACCAGGTAAGCATCCTACCATCGTGCTGCTTCTCCAGCTCGCGTTTGTGAACTTTTATGCCAAGACAGAATCTCATTGTGTTGCCTAAGGACTTCTTGAATCCAATTTGTAGGTATAAACCATCAACATATGTAAAACCACAGGTCTGTACCAGCTAGAAGCATGTTATCTATTGATGATGTGTTTGTTTTACTTGTGGTTTATTATTTTTTAGCAGAAAGATCATTTAATTTTTAATTTTAGAAATTGTGTTTATTTATTTGTGTGTGCATGACTGCCAGTGAGTGTGCGTGTGAGTGTGTGTGTGTGTGTGCATGTGTGTGCATGTGCGTGTGCGTGTGCGTGTGTGTGTGTGTGTTCATGCACGCATGGGTGCTAAGATCAGAGGACAACTTTCGAAAGTTACCAATCTGCTTCACCATGTAGACCACAGAGAGTGAAGTCAGGTTGTCAGTGTTGTTAGTGTGCACTTTTACCCACTGAGTCATGTTCTTATCCCATGATTCTTTTTTTTTTTCTTAGAGCCCTTTACTTCAAAGATAAAATGCTGTTTAATGATAGCAAGAAAAGGCAGAGTGGAAGAGAGGTATTTACAGTGGGTTTTAAAATATCATCTATTGTTTACTCAGATACGACACAGTTATGAGAGTATTACGTGCACACATTAGCACAGTACCATTTACATTAGTAATGGTAGTGTTAAGCATACACGTTTAACAGTCACGCATAAGCATACACTTAAGATATAGAACAAAATGATAAAGTTGGAGTTATATAAAAAAGTTTTTCACCTAATATATGTATGAAATTCTAACAAAATAAAGTCTCAGGGCAGGTTAAAAAGAGGGAGAAAATGATAAACAGCAAAAGTGTGTCCGGACTATTGATCCTGTGAGAGTCCATGAAGGATCGATCTTAGTCACTAAAACTCACATAGTACTCTCAACAAATATGCAAGGCATTACAGAGAGGAAAGGTGACTTTTCAGAAAGCTGACATAATATTCTGTTGTGGTAAAACAGTTATTAAAAAAAACCACTAAATTTCTCATCCTTCCCATCTTCAAACAGCTCTTTCAATAGTATCAAGGATATTCACATATTGGAAGATTTACAGAGCTTCTGGGTGTCACAGATTAAAAAGTTTTCTACACTTATTAGAAAACAACTCCTTCCTTTCTCTCTCACAGGCCTCCAGTTCTCTGATCTTGTTTCGATGTATCTGGTCATGTAAGATATGGAAATGACCCAACAAGGATATGAACACAAATGTTTGTACTTCAGATGTCTAAGTTTCTTACCCATCATAAAAAATTCTGTGTCGAAATAACTTAAAATCTCTGAGACTATTTTTCTTTTTTGCTCAGCCTGGATACATCTACAGTTAGGTTCTTAGTGCTCATTCCAATCCATCATGTCTCTTAGACAATGATATTACTTGTATCCATGAAAACTGTAACTGCCATTAAAGTTCCCTCTCCACACACTCATTTCTCCTTTTCTGAGCCCTGACGTCTTCATAGAAATTATTGCCTCATTATGTACCGTAGCAAGAATAATGGGATATTTATGCTTGTAAGGACCTTAAATTCCAATTAAACCAACGATTTATCTGAGGCTTGAATCTCTTCAACAGCAGAGTCTAGGCTTGTCCAGTTGGAGAAGGGGCCAAGTCTATTTTTACACATCTCTTCTTTATTGGGAATCAAAATTCACACATTCTGACTTCTATTTCTTTTAAGTCAGTGTAATTGTACATATATAGTGCATCTAACACTCCTTTTTAGAAAATCCTTTTGAGTCTGATCTTTCTCTGGCTAAACAGCTTCCTTTTTTTCTTTTTCTTTTTCGTTTTCCTTTTCTTTTTCTTTTTTGTTTTGTTTTCCTTTTCTTTTTCCTTTTCTTTTCCTTTTTCTTTTTCTTTTTCTTTTTATTCTTTTTTGGTTTTTGGTTTTAGGTTTTTCGAGACAGGGTTTCTCTGTGTAGCCCTGGCTGTACTGGAACTCACTCTGTAGACCAGGCTAGCCTTGAACTCAGATCCCAACTGCCTCTACCTGCCAAGTGCTGGGATTAAAGGCGTGCGCCACCACTGCCTGGCACATTTTCCATTTTTTTTTTTAAGATTTATTTATTTTATTATATGTAAGTAGCTGTCTTCAGACACTCCAGAAGATCTTGTTACGGATGGTTGTGAGCCACCATGTGGTTGCTGGGATTTGAACTCTGGACCTTCGGAAGAGCAGTCGGGTGCTCTTACCCACTGAGCCATCTCACCAGCCCACATTTTCCATTTTTAATGAAGAATTTTCAAAAGTTTTCTCTGCTATAACTACTATATTAAAATATTAACAAATGCCTTCTCTTTAGAAATGTACAAAAGCATCCAAACTTAAACTGTTTGAGAGGCACAGTCTATCCTGTGCTGTTTTAAAAAATTAAGGTTCTAGTTTTATTGCAGCTCTTTTGAGCATTTTGCTATCTCCCACACTTTGTCATGAATTTTATCCCTTATAAAAGCATCATTGATGGAACTCCTAAATGTGTGCCAAATATCTATCAGACTCATTAGATATGCCTTCTGTTTCCTTTTGTCCAGTTTGGTCTGTTTCATAAATGTGTGCCTTTTATACGTATGTGCTGTCCTTGACTAAATGTGGTCTTAAACTGTGGAGAGTTAAACAGTTTTCCTGAACCGCTATCAGTAGAAAAGGACGGGACACACTCAGTAAGCATGTATGAAGGGGACTATATGCAGTTGCTCTTGGCTGTTCTTAAGGTTTTTCTTAAGTGGAGGACCAATTCATAAATCTTAGAAAATTGATACCAATCTCACATGCTTCCCACTGAAACATGCCCAGCTTTGACAAAGTCCCCCTTGCATTGGAACTAAGTATATTTTAATGATTCTCCTAATTATTAATTCCAGGAACTGTGTCATTAAATATATTTATATGTGAAGAGTACTTTTCTTAATGGGAACCAGGATGAGAAAGGATGACACCCTCTGTCTATTTCTGGCCCTCATTGAGTCTTTCTTCAATGAGGCATCAATTAATCTCCCCATCTTCATCATTTGAGAAAAATGAAAATTACTAAAACATTTGAAAAATACAGATTGTTGAAACCCTGAATATGTATAGATAAAGAGTACTGTACAGAAATACTTACCAATATTTAAAGTAACCAAATTAGTAGAGTTCTAAAAATAAATTGATAACTAGCAAAACCATTTTCATCAATATTATATACTTGCATATCTAACTATAATAACCTATCCTAAAATTCTGCAAACATCCTTCATTAGAATATTGACAAATGAAACTCTCCTTTTAGCTTATATTTTTCTCTTTAATGACATGATAAACCTGAGATGAAAAGATATTACTTAGATAGTAGATACTATGTGGGTAGTAGTTAGTTAAGTAGTGCAATACTTGAGAACTGGTGAAATTCAGAATAGGATGCTTATTCAGCCTCTCTTAATCACCTAACCTCAGAATCCCCAGAGTCCTGACAATGCGGTGACAAACCAATTCAGCTCACATAAATGGCTAAGTGGCCCATGTTCACTTTGAGACTAGAGTTACTGCTGCTGTAGAACCTACACAAATTTCTTTCTGATGTTTTGTACATGTCTAAAATATTCAGGCAGTCTCAGGTCAATCAATGTAGATGATTTCATATCATTCAACCCAATCATTCAACTATTTTTATGACCTGTAAACTTTAATATAAAAATGTAATTATGTAGAATAATTGTTCTTGGATGTTCCTTAATGCGACCTTGTTTCTGAATGCTTCTGTAGTGTTTCAAAAATTAAAACAAAATAATTCTTTGATTCCTTCATCCCTGGCAAGACTATTTTTAAACAAGGGTTTTGAAAGGTTCTCTATACTGTGTATTAGATTAAAATATGAATGGTTGCTGTCTCTTTAAAAATTAATGAAATACCCAAGAATCCCAGACAAAGTTAGTGTTTCTTGGTGGGATATTTGATATAGAATTGCTATCAACGATTAAGTATAGAAAGAATGAGCTCACAGATATTATCACAGAACAGGCATGAGTTTTTTTAACATATCAGGGTGACTATAGTTTACATATTTTTCACTTTAAATTTCAAAATAGTTGGGATAGAATTTGTCAACTCATAAAAATGTTTGAAAATATGAACATTTTTGTTTTCCCAACTTGATAATTACACATTTTATGCAATATAAAATTATCACCTTATATGAATGTGAATAATTATTATATTTTTCAACTAGAAATATCTTGACAAATATTTACTTGTCAAAAATAACCAAACAGTAGAAAGGTTTATCTACAACCCAATCCCTTGAATAGACAAATAAAGCTAGACACACCCAAGGGCACTAATAAAGTTATTTAAATTGAAAACAAAAGCAAACAACAAACCTTAATCATGAACTGCAAAGATGGCTCAATTGGTAAAACACCTGTCTTACAGGCCTTAGAGCCTGAGTTTAATCTGCATGCCCACATAAAGGAGCAAAGGATTTCATAGTGACACCATGACAAAGCTGTCCTTTCGTCCCTTAACTTCCACATGATTGCTGCAACCATAAGTATGTTAGTATTCACCACCACACATATACCATATATGTACATATGAAATGGCAACGTCTGACATGCACAAGAAACAAAATCCCAGCATATGTGAAATTTAACACAACAGATCATCAGAGATGCCTGTCATTCATTCCTCTGTTCTGTGTAAGCAGAATCTAAACAGCTTGGAGGTTTTTGTACAAATTGTCTAGGAAATTTTCTAATTCAGCAAATTCAATTGTAAACATGTCTCTCAGAGCAATCTATCTGATCCAAGAAGACATTTCTTGAGAAATTTAGAGATTGTGTCGTGTTGGCATGTCAATATTGGCACTGTCATGCACTATGTGATGAAGAATGCACCAAAACTTCAAGCAACTAGATTCTGTGTATCCATTCTTTGCTTTATTTATGCATGTATTCCAAGAAGAGTACAGAATGACATCTTACAAACTACAGGAATTTACAAGTGCTTCTTGTCATAGCTGACAAATTTAACATTCTGATGGAAAATTTTCCATTTTAGGTAAATTAATAATGCATAGGTGACTAGAGGTTGGTTGCAGTAGACAATGATTCTATATGCCTTCTTTGGGATGTAGAGTGAGTGGGAGTGAAGAGACGATAAAGTGGAAATGGAACTGATAGGATGAATGCAGTTGGAGTGGAATATTCAGAACCAGAGTAGAATATGGGGTTAATTGACACTTGAATTTGAGATAGCAGAAGGACATTGAAAAAATGGAAGGTCTTTCTGTGTTCAAAGCAAACTAAGAGGTTGAAGACTTGAATAGAGTTAAATGTTTTTGCAAATTTCAATCTTCCCAGCAGGGCTCCAGGCATTCAATACTGATTGATACAAGTATATTGTGGCAATGAGAAAAAACTAAAACTATTTGGTTTCCACTCTTGAGTTTAGATTTTTGTATACATAAGTCCCTGCCTCTCAGAGCAATCTATGGGGTCATTTCTCAGCAATGGATATCTAGTAATGGCCTTTGATAACTGAGATAATTATCACTACATTCACTATGTTATATGAGAAAAAAATAATCTTACTATGAGGTCAACATATATCAAGTCTGTGGCCTGTAGGACATTTGGGAAACCTATTGCATCATGAAAATCTTTTATGCCACTGATAAGAATATGCTCAACTGTTGGCCAGACACCAAAATACCTGCTTATTTAGCTTCAGGAAGAAAACTCCATCTGAATTGCTGACTGAAGGGAATATATATGTTATTGTAGCCTACCACAGCACAGTAGCATCAGCTAAGATGATATTCTTTTCCAGAACACAGCATGGCTTACTGTCAACTCTAGCAACGACAAAGGATACACTTCAGCTAATTAGAAACAGGTGCTGTTGGCACAGCATGGGGAATCTCTTGTTTGCATGGGTTAGCAGCTATGAGTTTTGGGGACCCATTCCTCAAGTGCTCCCCCAAAGTGATGATTTCAATGTGGGCAGATGGGTAGCAGGGTAATATGTTTTTGCACCACAAATATGTCTGGTTTACCATGTAAAAACCAGAGTCAGAATCTTTGAGGGAAAGGGGTTAGAGTATATGAAGCCTTTTTCTGCACAAAATAATGGTTTATTTATCAGCACAAATTTCCATATTTATTCATTATTCATACTTAAGATGAGATGATTCCTAAGACCAATTTTCTCCTAAGTTTTTACTGGCAAGTATTTCTCAGAAAGCTTCTGATGATGTAATGCCTCCTCTCCACTAAGTTATGAACCATATGTAGACAGTACTCTATGCTTTAGCAGTATAATCTTAGTTTTTCTGGCATATAGCTAATATTTAATTCACAAGCTTTAAATGAACCAATATAATAATTAAATGATAAGCATTTATTTGTATGCTATTGACACAAATGTGGCTGAGAATTGGATTGCCTCTGACTAAATAACTCAACAAGCAATACAAGCAGTAAGTTTACTCATATTTAAACACTTGTAATTCTATCACCACAATAAAGTCATTGTATAACAATGGTGAGTATGCATTTATGTATTTTAATTAAGCTTTAAAGTAAAGATTATTACATTTGTAGAGATTTCATGATAAATCATATAGAATAGTTTAGATACAAGAAAATAAAGGAGGCAGAACAGCTCAAACTATTTCTGTATCTAGACGACTCTAGTCTGGACAGGACTAGTGGAGACAGGAACACAGAAATAAGTATTGGATCCAGTACATGAAAAAATGTAACAGAAAGAAAAGAACTTTTTAAAAATATCACTAATATATATAAAACATTAATATTAGTTATTATTTTTGTTATTATATATACTAATATTATATGTTCTATATTGGGATTTTTCTATCATGTTACCATTTTCAAGGTATTTTCAAGGAAGAGACATTATAACATTTTTCTTTCACGTTATATATCAAATATCTCTTAAAGCACATTATAAATGGATCATTCCAAAAGAGTAACTTGTTCATTGATTTTAAAATAACTTGCAATAGGATTGTACATTTTTGACAAATGAAACAGTTAGGGCATCTCAACAAACGAGCCGTAATGATCATCTTTTGATCTGTTATTATGAGAAGTCATGACCCATTTTTTTTTTTTTTTTTTAGTCCTTACTTATATACCTAGAGGAACAATGAATTTTCTGAACTCTAGACCTGAAGAACATAGCTAAATAGCCATAATCTTTTCCAAAACTTTATATCTTTGGTGGGTAAAAGGCCCCAAAATGTCTGATATTTAATATTCTGGCCAGGAAAATTAGTAGGACCACAATACAGGTTTTATGGTTTCTAAGTTCATCTCTATTTCATCCCACCAATGAATTCATTTTTTGGGGATGTCCCAATAACTTCTTGCCTGGCTTAATGAGTGGATTAGTAAGTGAGTCTAGAGTTCTATTAAAATTGAAAACATAGGCAACTAGAATGGATTCTGAAGACTGGGAATGTTTCCTACAAAACAAACAAACAAGCAGAAAATAAACTTGGAACCCAGAATGGGTGCACACTCTCTGTAGCCTTGAGATACCAGATGTCTATCATCTGGTATCCATGCTGATTCTTGCATCTATTAAGGTTTGTTCAGATAATTCTATTGTAATTACTGCCAAATCTGCTGAGAGATGTCTGAGTTAAATTTTGAGCTCTGAACTAAGGGTCAAAGGTTCACCGGCTGCTGCTGTTTCTTCTCAGAGACATCCTGAATGGATGCAGAAGAACCAGTGCTGCTATAGCTTTGCTGTGTAGATGAGGAACCACCTCACTCCTCGAGATTTACAAAGTAAATGAGGAACTTTCTCCATCTCTGACATGTTTGATGACATTAATAAACAGCCTTCAGTTTGTTTTAACTGTGATATTCTGAGTTTGGGCTATTATTAGTGGTTTCTAGATCTTGACACATTTCTAATTGACAAGAAGAATGATTTCTATTGAGTTTTCTCTTTTCCAGGGCAAACTATTCCATGAAGAGATGTCCTACAGTTACTAGTTTCAATTGTGATAGTATGTTCTCTAAAGAAAAAAGGCCACCTATTGTGCATGTCACTTGCTTTTCATTCCAATTACAACCTGAGCTATAAATGTATGAAATCACTCATTGTTGACAATGGCTTATACTCACGGAAAGTATGTGATTTCTGTACACTGAAATATTTTCTTTTCTTGCTTTTCATTTGTTTATGCTGCATGTGTATGGAGGAGAGTTTTGGTGGGCATAAAAGTGTGCATGTACCAAAGCGCTTACATGAGAGTCAGAAGAAATTTTATGGGATTCCACCCTTTTCTTTCAGTATGTATGTTTCAGGCATAAAAACCCAGATCTTCAGGCTAGGCAGAAAACATCTGCACAACTGATACATCTCACAGACTTTAATTACTTTCTATAATCCAAAATTCATTTAATATGTTTGGAATATGTTATTACTGCCAATAAATACAAAGACATTGATATTAAAGTATATTGAATATTAACTACAGTCTTGAGAATAAAGCTTTCAAAAATAAATCAGAACTCTATAAATTAGATACTCATACATATCAAAATTACTAGCCTATTAATTTATATTATTTTAACTTATGTAAATGAACATTTTGCCTAAATCTCTGTAGTTACACTATACACATGCCCAATGTCTAAAGAGGTCAGAAGAGGGCATTTAACCTCTGGAACTGGAGAGATGGATAGCTGTGAACCACTCAGTGAATTCTGGGGATTGTCCAGGGTTCTATGGCAGAGCAGTCACTGCTCTTACCCATTAAGCCATCTCTCTAGTCCTCCTCATACTGTTATGAGTAAATGAGTAACATAATCTTAACTTGTTTTTTTTTTCTCCAATTGTTGTTTTCACTTGGATCTACAACTTTCAAATATACTATGTATTACATTTTCTGGACACATAGATTTTTTTTTTAAGATTCATTGTAGACATTTCCAGTAGATGTCTCAGAAATGATAACTGTATTACTCTTGGGCAAGTTGTCATTTGAGAAATCCATAAAACTGTAGCAAATTCTTCTGGCATATTCTTGTGTCAGTGTACTTAGGAAGTTTGTTATTAATTGATCGTCCTTACTTAAAACGTGTTCCTCAAGCATATTTCTGATTAAGAAAAATTCCAGCACTCACTGAGCCGATTGCACTTCTAGCCACATTAATCCATGATGAATACACAACAAGCAAAGCATTTTATTTGTTCAAGGGCTAATTTTGATGTGCAGAGCTCCCCATAGTCTATAGGCTTTTTCTAGTTGACATTCCAAAGAAAAAAATAATTCAGCAATAATGAAGATTAACTGTAAGCCGTTGCCTTAGAACTGACTGAATAAGGCTAAAGGAAGAAAAATGCAAGGATTTTCACTTATTCATCTGATAGAGACTTCCAGTTCTAAATAATCACACACGGCCATATTGTTATGAATATTCAAAAGTTTTTAATGGCTTAATAATTTTTCTTCTTTTGTTTTTGGGAACAGTAGTCATAACACACACTGAAATAGAGGATCATAGTTGTCAGAGAAAATAATGTAATAAAATAATGAAATAAAGCATTTGACAATCTCTCTAATATATATGTGTATGTGTGTGTGTGTGTGTCTGTGTCTGTGTGTGTGATATATTAAGTGTATATATGGTATATGTATGTAGATATGTACATGTATATATGACATGTATATATGTATATGCATACATACATGCCATATATATACATACTCATATACATATGCATATACATATATATATATACATATATATATCTCAACAGAAGAGCAGCTATCAATAAAGAGAAACTCCCATATGAATATTAACTAGAAATATAACTCATGTAATGTGAACTCACCCAATTCAGTTTAAACATTAGAAGGGTAAGTTTCACTCACCAAGGGCCATCACTGTCACATTTCTACTTAACATACATAATGTCATCTCTAGATGGTCTTACAATGTTTTAATCGGTTTGTTCTTGGGACATAATAGAAACTGAGAGTTGTTAAAGACTCGGAAGGAAAATGCTGATTTATTTTTCATCTCATAAGAAAAGATTAAAGTGGTGACAGTTCTCTTCCTTGAAAGACCACATTCTGCCTTTCTCCAGTGTCTTGGGAGATGGACCTCTATAGAGTGGCCACCAGGGCTTCCTGTCCCGCATGGAAGCAACTGAGACAGGAGTGGAAACCTGAAGGCAAGAGATTGGGACTGATGACATGCTAAGGAGCCTGATTGTTTCTTTTCCATACTGCTGCAAAAAGTATTGGTGTTTATGGACAACACTAAAAATTTGATACACCATGGTGAAGAGGATATGGGAGGGTGGGGCCTTCCCAGAGGCAAAAGGGAGGGAAGATGGGTGCAGGAAGTCTGGGATGGGGTGGGGAGCTGAGAGAGAAGAAGCATTTGGAATGTAAATAAATAAATAAATAAATAAATAAATAAATAAATAAATAGAGGGAATATTCTCCTAAGCACTCACACCCAGATTCCTCCCATTGGACATTGATATTCCAACTTTCAACTGAAAAGTGCTCATTGATCATCTGCTGAATCCAGGTTTCGAGTGAAATATGTCTAATGAACAATGAAAATTAACATCTAAACTGGTAGAGTAACAACAGCAATAATCTGACCATCTGTCTCAACATCTGAAACATGGCTTCAAGGAAAGATGGGATACATCCTATGAGTGCCATTTTGCTTGCTATTAACAACAAAAATATCTTACAAGTTTTATATTTCAACTTTGAAACAATATTTCTTACTTTCATTGAAATCACAAAACCCTAACATTTATACATACAAAAACTCTGTGCTTCAATATTTATATCATTAAAGGATTCATATTATGCTCCAGGTAATCATAGAGACTTGTACAAACATTCCATCACATATTTAATTTTACCATCTGTTAACTATATTATGATTAATTAACAAAATCTTGACGCTCAGCAATTGGAGACATGCACAGCTATTCTAAGGAACCAGATTTCCTTTGTATAAAGAACAATCTAGAACTGACAGAAAAGTTTTACACAATGTTTTTTTGTCTTAATGTTTCTTACGCCTCACTTTCACATTAGAAATAAAAATGAAAATTTTATAGAGCAGTGAGCTGAATTGGTTGATTTCCCTTACAAGTTTCTCTCACTATTGAAGCTAAAATCCTCATATCCCAATGTCAAAACCATCAAGAAACAATTGCTTTAAGCAAAACTTATTATTACTATCCTATTTTCAGAGAATGAACCTGAATTTCAGTCTTGTGAACTTCTTGACTTAAGTTATAGAGTCAAGGTTTTTCTTTTATTAATTATTTTACTTATTTACATTTCTAATATTGTCCCCCTTCCCAATGTCCCCTCCCCTTTGCCTCTTATAAGGTGCTTCCCCACCAAGGCTTTTAATTCTCAGTTCACTTACTAGCTAACCAGCCTTCCTTAAACTATGGTGTAAGAAACCGCCTTGTCAATACAATGTAATATGAGAAGGTCAATAAATGAAGACTTTTTTGACCAAACTGATTTACTAATATAGCATAATTCAGAATCAGGTGTTCCAAGAACTTCTCTCTGCAATGTGGGCTTGAAGCTCACAAGCATAGAGAAAGTGAGCTACAGAAATACCTGCATAGGTGATTTGTCTACAGTTGCTTTATTGGAACGAGGGTGTCTGATCAGTTGACAGCCTGAAGCTCGCTGAGTCTCCTCCGCTGTTGTCATTTGCTAAAGCATGGGCATTCGTTGCAAAACATATACTCAAGGTAGGTCATCAGTGCATTTACTTAGTAAATTGGGTGGCAGTTAAGAATACTCACTTGGGAACAGACTCAATATAGTAGGCAAATATGTTACTTAACGTGTATACAAGCAAAGAATGGCAAAATAGAGAGCTGACAAATCATTAAAAGAATTTAGCATGCAGCTTCTCTTTATTTCAAAACAGAATGAACTAAGTTATAAATGTTTCTGCCCCATACATCTCTGTCAGCAAAATAATCTTGAAAGAATGTAGATTAAATGAAGGTTTCTTCCAATGACATCCCAGAATCTGAGCTGATGAGAGAAGACTAGATAGTCCAGGAATCTTCATGTTCAGGATCCATGCTGCATGGATACAAGAATCAAGATTCTAAGGCAACACTTTTACAAACATTACCATGGGATTTCATATTTCATTTTTATCTAAAAAAACCCACAGTTTTTACAATATAAACAAAGCAGGGAAGCTAATTCATAACCAATAATTATCATTACATCATATCCTAAAATTATGTAATTGAAAAATCAGGCTAAGAAGAGACTGTGTGCCAGTAAGATATTTGAAAATTTAATAACCTCGTTCATGGAGCTAACAGATATGTTGCTGGCAGACAACATGTTATGGTGTATATGCAGATATTTCTCTGTGCTATTGACTTAATTACAAATATAGTCCAGTCCAAGTTGTTTCAGGATTATCTTTGAGTAAGTTTGGTACAAACAATGTTTTTCAACTCTTTAGAGCGTCACTAGCAAGTTCAAGAAATCGACATCAAGAATTTGAGTGTGAAAGTGGTATAGATATTTTAAAGCTCCAGCTACTCTGAGCTGTAACTTTGAACTCAGAATGAATACTCATCCTGAATTCGAGGATGAAGAAGCCAGTGACATTTTAGTTACAAAGAAAAATTAGTTTTCTCCAGTAAAGTCTCACCAAGTTCATGGACCACATTTAAGTGTAGGTTCCATGCTCACTAGTAGAAGACCAACACAAGACCAGCACAATGGTATTTTTGTAGGGTATTTTTTCCCCTTACATTGCACTGTTTGCATATTTTTTTAAATCTTACCTGACTTTTGCTTGTACATTTTGGTTTCTAATTGTTGATTTTTATGGGTTTTGATTTGGAGAATATATTTGGGTTCTTCTGTGTATAAGGGTGTTTCTTGTGTTTTTATTTTATTCTCATTTGTTAGTTTGTTTTTATTTGCCTCCTTGTTCTCTAAATAGAAAGAAAGCATGGGATAGAATAGACATGGAGGTCGGAAAGATCTGCCAGGTGGTATAAGATGGGAAATCCTGATCACGGTATAGTGTATGGAAAAATATTTTCAAGACACGCACTGTATTTTCTGTATGGGCAGAAAGACCATAGAGTTTATCAATCTTCAAATGTCTTTGTTTACTGTCAAATTATGAAATGTTTCTCAGTGATTCTCTGTCTCAACCACCACAATTTTTGAAATAAATATTCAATCAATAAAAAATTCTTTCTGTAAATAGGTAAATATAGATAAGTAGGTAATTACATACCTATGTACAGATGCTTGTATTAGCCAAATTCCCATTACTGTAAGAAATTACAGACATAGACACACACACACACACACACACACACAGAGAGAGAGAGAGAGAGAGAGAGAGAGAAATTCAGATGTCTCTATACCCCTGAGTTTATGAGCTATATAAAATAGACCAGTTATTTTATTAAAATAAATAACTGAATAACAGAAAACCACACAAAGTTGAAAGTGGTAAGGAGCCAAGATATGGGTTTGTAAAGAGTTAAGGATGAGTGAGTGTTGGGGTAAATCTTCAACCCAAATAAGCTGAAGCAATGAAAACACAACTCAATTAATATGAATGCATGCTGTGTGCCTAGATTAGGCAGATCTACCACTACACTACATCTTCCCCATATAAGACACCCCTTAGAACTTGTGGTTTCTCCAGGCCAGGTGCTTCCACTCCACTTTCCTTCTTCCTCCTCCTCCATCATTCTCTCTCTCCTTTTCTCCCAAAACCTTCAGCTCCACCTTCCCCTCTTTCTCCACCCAATCACCAGCACTAGCCTTTATTTTATAAATTAAGGTGGGAAGAAAGTTTACAGGAAACCACCCAAGTGCTGACTCATTCCTTATTCATAGCCCCTCACAAGAGAAGGGAATTAACATCAAACATAATTCACCCAGGGCTATCCTCAACAAGTGATGGTCAATAGGACCAAGAAACTTGGTATGAAATTCACAAAGAATTACTAAAGTTACTATATTATAAAAATGTTTCCAATCTTCAGTGTAATCATCAGCTAAAAAGTGTTAACCAGCATCTTCCTCACAATGCAGTTTCACATTAGGATTCTTTTAAATATGAGTAAAGATAAAGAGACTAGAACCGAGGCCTTAGGACATGGGGCCTTTCTGCTCACTGCTAAATAAAGATCGAGCAAACACCTGCAGGGTGATTGTGTCATCAAAACCACATTAAAAATTTTAAGGTATAATTTTTTCCTTCAAGAGAGGATCAAACACAGGTATTCTAAATCATTTACTCAATAAAGAATTTAAAATGTATATTGAAATCTTCCCTACAAGAAAGAAAGTGAAAACCCTGTGAAATATCAAAAGCCCTTTACTCCCCGACTTCCTCAACTTTAATGTCCTACAGACAAAGAAAGAGGGCTAACCTGCATTGTGGTTTTCCCCAAGGGTTAAGTCTCTTCTCCTGCACATTATACTGAATAAGCTTGTAGGTGATACTTCTTTGATCTATAATTCAAAATTAAAGCCCGACATAAATGGCTGGTCCAAATGTAAGGTAGGGATTCTAAAACTTATCATCATCAACTATGTAGAGTGATTAGAAGGTATGGATGTTTTTGGAGGAGGTGTGTCACTAGAAGTGGCCATTGAGGTATCAAAAGCCTGTTCCATTCCTGATTAGCTCTTTAGGACTCATGTTTGTGGATCATATGTAAGTTCTTAGCTACTACCATAGCACCAAGCCTGTCTGCGACCACACTCCTTGCCATGATGATCACAGACACTAATTTTTTAGAACAATGAGCCACAAATTAAGTGCTTCTTTTTATAGGTTGCCTTGCTAATGGTGTTTTGTCATAGCAATGGAAAAAAACAACCAAAAGAGGCCCTGAGAGAGTATGCTAGAATACACAGGATCCAAAGTCCATGCACATAGAATGATGATTTAAGTTTTAGGAAAGTAAATCAATTGGTAGGATAATTTTCACTGAAGTGGAAACTTAAGGTTTCTCTGGAAAATCCGTTGGGTTGGATGGTTTTTGCTGAGGCAAACTTGGGAAGGGGTGTTTTCCTGAAGTGAAAGAGTAAGGTGAAAGAGTTAGACTGATGCATGAAGGGATGTTTCACTGAAGCAGACACAGGAGAAAGGATGTTCTGCTAAAGCAAACATGTGAAAGGACACATGATAAAAGATTCTTTGCTACGAACATGCATGTATTGGTCTGCCTTACATTGTGTAGTTGAGCTAATTGGATGCACATGTTGAAGCAAGACATGTGGAGACATATGGTGTCTGGAAGGTATAAATAGGACTCAACAAAGGGATGGAGACAGAGCTTGGCTCACTGGTACAGCTAAGCTATGCAATGCTTGGGTCTCCCCTCTTCACTGAACTTTGCTTTGCTGAGAGAGGCACAGCCAAGAACTTCTCCTTATGTTCCTGCTGGTCCCTCCTGCTGCTGACTTGAGCTGAGGCTGAGGACTGGCTATCCTTACTAGGTAGTGCCACCACTGCTGATTTGTGTTTGCTGTCTCAAATCTATCAAACTGGACTGCTGGTGCATTCGTGAAATGTTGGCAAGAGCTGCCTCTGGCAACCTATGAACTAAACTGATGATTTCCAGACAACACAGACAGAAATTGCACAGGCAACCTTTCTAAACAGGTCTACTTCCCCCTTATCCTTTCTTTCCTACAACCTTTGGTGGGTGGTGGACTACAAGGGAGCTTAAAGCATTTAAGAACCACCATAAAAATAAGGTTTGAAAGAATTAAAGTTACAATCCACTACTGTGGTCTGAAAACAAAAACCAACTAAGTACAAAAACCAGACAGAAATGGAAATACATCTTTGAATTTTAGATTTGTATTTATATAAAGTAATTACTAAAGGTCTATATCTTTTGAACAGTTAGAATAAGAGACTAATTGGGTAAATATGTCTTACTAACTTGAATTTGAATTGGTAACTAGACATATACATATGTATTATAAAATTTATGGATGCCATGGTTTGAGATACAAATCACAGATCTTAAATATCATGATATTTAGATTTTTCTCAAGATATTATTTTCTATTTAATTTTAACCACAGGCAAACTGTGAATGTTTCCAATGTCAGAGGCTAATATTTACTGCTCTGCCAAGACAAGAGAATCACATTTCAAGAGCCATTTGTATTCTGAATTATCATAAAAATTTAGGGATTCTTTTTCTCCTCTTTATAGAAACTTTTGACTTTTATTTCCTCTAAAATTGAAGTATTTGGTGTATGGGCAGACTACCTGGTTCATCATCTTCAAATGTCTTTATCTATTTACCATCAATTTGTGAACATTTTTCTCAGTGAATATCTGTCTCAACCACTAAAATAAATTTTCAAATAAGTGTTAAATCAAAAAATGTAAATAGGTAAATATAAATAAGTAGGTGATTACATACTTATGCACAGAGTCTTATGTTAGCCAATTTCTCATTACTGTAACAAATTACCTGAGCCAGATAAATAAATATATATATATATATATATATATTTAAATAACATACACACACACACACACACATATATATATATATATGTGTGTGTGTGTGTGTGTGTATATATATATATAACTTACCTGCCAGGTACGTTGATAATTCACTAGAATGAAATCTGCTCTGTTGAAAAATTCATGGCAGATGATGTCATAATCAAGTTGTTTTGGGAAAGGAGAAATCATATACCAATCAGGAAAGGCCACTTGAAGCCCAGGAAACCATAGTGTCTCCAGAGCATCCCCTAACTGGTCTACCTTCTACCATCTCTCCTCTTTTGGACTTCTGGACCTCCCTGACAATGCCACCCTGGGACAGCTGCAGACATATGAACCTCTGAGACAAAACTCAAACTTCCTCTGATCAAAACAACATTTACACTTTTAGATATATATGATATATGTAAAAAATAACTTAAATATCAGTCAACTGTGTAATAGTAAGATCTGATAAAGAATTCTCAATGACATTGTAGGAGAGATGAAATTTTCACAAAGGCTTTAGGAAATAGCATGGTATTGTTTGGCACAATGAAAATAGATACATTGTGCTGATCAATATGTCTACTTGGGCAACAGAAAAGAAGCTTAGATTTAGAAGACATGGAATATGGAAATGTTTGGAGCAAAATTGTTCACAATGGCAAAA
Organism: Mus caroli; assembly: GCF_978045245.1. NCBI lineage: Eukaryota > Metazoa > Chordata > Mammalia > Rodentia > Muridae > Mus > Mus caroli. The sequence continues at coordinate 11,645,131 of NW_028227275.1, read as the reverse complement.
TTCTAGAGACAAATCAAATGTCAGTCATGAGAACAGGCAATAAGTTTAGATATATTTTGATGTAACTTTGGGAATGAAAGGACCATGTCTGTTGGCTTCAGTAGATATAAATCACATCTCCAATATTCCCTGATAAAATGAAATTGCAACAGTATACATACAGTCAAAAACCATTAATATCAAGTTCTAAAACATAAAACTAAAGAGTATTTCATATGGGATGCTTTCCTGTGCTTTATAACCATTTTTTTCAAGTAAGAGAATTGTAAATATATATTCTAACTGGTGATTACCTCTCTGGGGATAGAAGAGAGGATATGATTCTTGACTGACAGGGTTCAACGTTGTCTTATTTATTGTAAGCTGTGTGGCAAAATGAACATAGCTAGTTTGTCACTCTCTTTTCCTTGCATAAATATTTGTTATATACATTCTGATTACTTCAACTTCATCCAGTTTAGAATATGGCAGTATGAATCAGTTTCATTGGAATATGAAATCCATGGATCTTTAATTGAAAACTTGATGTGGAACATGACATAATAATAAGCATGAGGTTTGGATGGCAGAAGAAAGGTGAGACTGAGAGGAGAAGCCGAAAATGATGTCTGTGGCTTATAAAATTCCTACAATGTGATAAGATACAGAATGAGTGCCAGAATGACAGCATATCACAGACACTGCACGTGAACCATTATCTTTTCCTAAGCATCACCACGGGACACCATTTGACTTTGGAGTCATAGTATGAGACATGTGACTAAAGGAGAGCTACTCCAAGAAACCTTGAGCCTTGATCTCCTATCCAAGCCACTACCTCCACAATGTGTCATTTTCTTTATTTTTTTTTGCCTGAGATGGTAATATTTCTCATTGTTACTCCTCCTCATTGTGGGGAGTAAAGTAAAATGAAAATTTCCATGAGGCAGCCACTGTGTTCAGACATTTAATGATAGAAACACCACCGCGGAGGCTTTATTAACATTCTAGACCTTTCTACTCATGTTTATAGGCAGCTTATCAAGGCTCAAGACTCCAGGAGGAACCATGCATATATTCAGAATTGTATTCTAAAACAATGAGAACATGATAATGTCCTCTTGACGACCGTAGACACAATGACCACGAGCACACAAGTGTCTTGTCTGCCAGTCAGTCTGTTGAATCCTGGATTCCATGACTTCACTTGAAGCGAAATATTCTTAAACAAAAACAAACGAAAAGACAGCATTTTCCAAGCATGTGCTCTTGTCTCCTTGTCTTTAATTTATGACACTAGATTTCAATCATCATGTCCCTTATAAAGTTGTGAGTCACCACATGGAAGCTGAGAATTGAACCCTGGTTCTCTATAAGTGATCTCAACTGCTGAGCCATATCTGATCCTTGGTAGATCCCTTTTCAATAGAATATATTCTTTTATACTTATCATAATGCCTTACTCAAATTGTAGTCTCTACCTGCCTCTCCTTCCCCAGTTCACTGGCTTGCTTCCTTTCCCCAAATAGCCCTCCTTCTGCTCTTATGTAACACATTAACACATACGTGATTAGAACTAGATTCTGCATAAAAGAAAAAGTAAATTTTGTCTTTTCTCATTCTCTAGTCCTTATCTTCCCTTTTTAGATATCTCCCCATCCCTTCACATTTCCTCTCTACTTACATGTCATGCACATGTAACATATGGAAGATATATATGCACATGACATATATATTTATGTTTATATTTAAATCCAGTTTCTCCCTATGAGAGAAAACTGAATATTTGTTTATCACTATCTGGCTTATAACAGATGTCAATTTCATCCATTTTCTTTCATACAACATAATTTTGTTCATTTTTATGGCCAAATAAAACTCCATTATCCACATACAAGCTACATTTTCTTTATCTGTTCTGTTCATGGTCAGTTAGGCTGACTCCATAGCTTTCTACTATGAGCAGTAGAATAATAAATGTGACTGTACATAAGTCTTGGCAGTGTGCAGCCTTATATTCTTTTGCATATGTTCCTAGCAGGGGTATGGCTAGATCATATGGTAATTTTGTTCACAATATTCAAAGCAACTGCATTGGGTTACATTCCCCTCAGCAGCATGTTAGGGTTCCATTTCTGCTCAAGTTCAACAGCATTTGTTCGTGTGTGTGTGTGTGTGTGTGTGTGTGTGTGTGTGTGTGTGTACAATAATGGCTACTCTAACTGGGGTGAAATGGAATCCAAATGTATTAAATCCTTCAATTTGCATTTCCCTCGGGACTAAGGACATTGACCAAGTGTGTGTATACTTTTTCTTTGTTGGAGGACTCTGTTCAATTTATTTGCCCATTTATTGACTAAAATGGTTTCCTTTTTGGTGTCTAATTTTTCTGACTTCTTATAGATTCTCATTAGCAATCCCCTGTCACACATAGAGTTGGCAACGATATGTTGTAGCTGGTTTCTGCAGGCTGCTAATCGTTTCTTTTCCTGTGCTTTGAAGCTGTGCAACTCTGATTGTCAATTCTTTCAGGGTCACCAGACATATTGGAGTATTTTTCAGGAAGCCCTTGCTTATGTCAATATCTTGTCTTTTCCCTGTGTTTTCTCCAACAGTTTTAGAACTTACATTAAAGCCTTCCATCCATTTTGAATTGATTTTTTTTATTTGGGTGGGGAAGAGAAGCATGATTTCATTTTCCTACGTGTGGATACATCTTTGCAGCATTGTTTCTTAGAGGTGTTTTTTATGACATGACTTTTTTTTTCTATATCTATAGCAAGAAATATTGCTTTCATGTCTATCTTTCCTTCTATGTCCATGTCTGTGTGGTTCATTTGTTCTTTTGCTATTTATTTCATTTTAAAGCATTGTTTATTTAAATTATTATGAGCATAACGAAGCTCATATTTACAGTTCATATTTATCTTAAGACTATTTTATTTATTAAATAAATAACTTATTGTTATATCTTACTAGTATATATATATATATAATTATAGTGCTTTTTATTTGTTCTATTGAATAATTTACCCCAATTCTTCCATGGAGTAAATCAATAAGAAATACTTACTAACTTGGTTTCTTCTCTATTTCCCCATATTTATGATTGTCTCTGTTATTTCTTTGATAATTACTACTAAAATCCCATCGAATGTCATCATATTAACCTAAGCTCTGTTCCTTTATTATTTCCTAGACAATACTTACATGTTAAAAATACTTCAGCTTTATTCACCATCATTTATTTTCAGTTTTTTTTCAGAGAATGAATCATTCATCAATATTCTTTTCAAAGGAAATTATCGTCATATTTTAGGCAATGTTTTCTGAAGCTTTTCACCGTATCCACAGGTGATGCATTTAAAATCTTTATAAACCATGTTCAATATTTAAGCTCCTTCTAGAAAAAAAAATCTGCTGCTTTTAGTCAGTTTATAGGGTTCTAAGGAGCTTAGTTGTGATCACTCTATGGTAAATGTAGTTTTCTTTGTGAAGGATTTGATCTGAAGTTTTTTACTCTGTCTATAAGGGATTCTACATTATAATTTATAACTTCTGCATGTGATTCTGAATGATATCATATTGGGAATGTTTGCAAATACAAAAAAGAGCTGCTCATGTCTGTAGGTCTCAACTCTTGCCACTATGACAATTACCTTGGTTTGGAAAGTGAAGTGAAATTAAAGGGTACAGCAGTCTACCATTGTCAAAGAGCCTAAGAGAAACGTACTCAGCCTCAAAGTCAAAAGGAGCAGCTATAATCCTCAGGGTTGACAACCTATTCCTTCACTGTGATGAACAATTGTTTTGTTATTGCTGAGAGTAGTTGTTGGTTATTATCCTCTATTGAGTTAATAAAAGGAAAAAAGAAAGAAAATATGGAAACGTGAAAGGAATCCATTCTGGTGACTTCATTCACATGGCTGACATTGGACTCTGTGTTAAATGTCAGACCTATTCTAGCTTCTACTATGTTACAACAAAAGATTATTGAGCAAATAGTCTCTGTGTCAGAAAGCAAGGATCTTCATTTTGGATACATCTCAGATAAGGTGCTTTGTAACAAATTAGATCTAATGTCGATTCAGAAAGAATTTGCAATGCATAGAAACCTACACTCCATATTTTGCTTCTTTGAATGACTATGTTTTCAGTTGACACCATTATTTAGCAAGACCTTTTATAACCACTCGACAGTAACTTTTAAGATCCTAGGTTAGTAGAATTAGTAGAATTTTTGGTCAGCATGCACAAGAACTTGTGTTCAATCCCTAGGACCAATTTAAAAAAAAGAATAGAAAAGAAAGGGGAAAAATAAAAATAAAAGCCTTTTGCCCTACCTTTTGCCAACTCTATGTAAAAACTTTCTAAGCTTCAAAACATTCTTTTTGTTTTTACTGTGTTTTGAATTCTTTTTTTTTTCCTGAGTACATTTTATGATTTTCTATTCATTTACATTTCAAATGTTATCCTTTTTACCTAGTTTCCTCTCTGAAAACCCCCTATCCCTTCTCCCTCTCCCCCTGTTCACCAACCCACCCACTCCTGCTTCCTTTCAAATGTTATCTCCTTTCCTGGTTTCCTCTCTGAAAACCCCCATCCTTTCCCCCCTCCTCCTGATGAACAACCCACCCACTCCCACTTCCTGGCCCTGGCAGTTCCACTTTACTGGCGCATAGAACCTTCACAGGACAAAGGGCCTCTCCTCCCATTGATGACCAACTAGGCCATCCTCTGCTACATATACAACTAGAGCCATGAGTCCCACCATGTGTTTTCTTTGGTTGGTGGTTTAGTCCCAGTGAGATCTGGAGATACTGGTTAGTTCACATTGTTGTTCTTCCTATGGAGCTGCAAACCCCTTCAGCTCCATGGGTACTTTCTCTAGCTCCTTCATTGGGGACCCTGTGCTCTGTCCAATGGACAGCTGTGAGCATCATCCACTTCTGTATTTGTCAGGCACTGGCAGAGCCTCTCAGGAGACAGCTATATCAGGTTTCTGTCAGCAAGTTTTGTTGGCATCCATAATAGTGTCTGGTTTTGGTGGTTGTTTATGGGATGGATCCCCAGGTGGGACAGTCTCATGAAGCCTTTATACTCACCTAATTATTGTCTCAACTACATGATGTGTGGGCCTTTTTACAAAAATAGGTGTTTTACAGACATTCTGGTAGAATACTGTTTATATTGAGTGATGCTGGAGATGTCTCACAATCAGCCTTGACATAGATTCTCTTCTGAAGGGCATTATTTGCAGATTTCCTTATGCCAGAAGTCATAAAAGTTAAGGCAAGGGGAAAAAAGCTTACTAAATAACAAAACTAAAGTAAGTGAATAAAAATAGAAATAGCACAAATTTTACTGTTTTTCAAATCTTCGACATTTGATCCTTGACAAGAACACAAACTTGCTATATAATGGTCAAAAATATTGTATAATGCAGATGACATTATTAGTCTGTCTGTCTATCTATCTATCTATCTCTATCTCTATCATCTATTATCTTTTATTATTCATCTCTTTATCGTCTTGCTTATCTTTCACCTACTATCATCAGTTTATAGATCTATCATCTGTCTAGTATTTATCTATAAGTATGTATCCACTATCATCTAACATCTTCTATTATTCATCTATTTATCTGCTTGTCTATCTATATCATCTATCTATCTATCTATCTATCTATCTATCTATCTATCTATAATCTACCTGTCACCTATTTATTATCTGACTATGCATGCTATGTGCTATAAATATCAATAATTATACCCAAATAGAAGCAAATTTACTGGAATGTAATTGTGGCATGCCATGCTTCCCTAGCTCTATATGGACATTTAAAAACCATTGGTCCATGCAGTCACTTTACCTAATACTCTAAGCTCATTTGGTCTCCTTATGTTAGGGCCATTTTTGTTATTATATGCCCATCATGATAAGAAGGCATGATAGGTACAATTCATGGATGTCTAGTTTTACAAAAACTTCCCAAGGCTGTTGACTCAACTTAGAGATACAGGAAAGTAACAGCTCCAGAGCCACCATGAGAGACAATATTGCAAGGAGCAAGCAAAAACACTCCTCTTTTTCTCTGCACATGTTCTTCACTCTGGTGGGTTATACACCCTCTACAGTTCTTCCCTCTAACCATAAATAGCTGTGGTTAACTTACTGTTAATGTAACTAATGCTTTGGTCAATGTTAATCCTGTATTTATGAGTTCTAATAATAAACACAGTGTGTTCTCTCTCTCTCTCTCTCTCTCTCTCTCTCTCTCTCTCTCTCCCTCCCTCCCTCCTTCCCTCTCTCCCTCCCTCCCTCCTACCTAAGAGCATTTTCCTATAACTGTTTCCTTCAGTTCATATAATTTTACAAAGTTCTACAGTACAGAGGAGTAAATTCCTTTCCAGAGGCAATTCTTAACAAGTGGACATGCCCATGCTCATTGGTTTTATCTGAATAACTGGGGTGGGGGTGGGGGTGGGGGTGGGGGTAGGGGGTTTCTTAGTGATTCGCAAGATTATCCAGAGAATTGGCAACTGGGTTGTCTTGGCCTCAATAGAATTTTTGGAGCACTGTTCCTTAAATTTTTCTTCATCCTTTTCTTTCCAATTTGTTTCACATTTCCCTTCACACAAAGATTTCTGTGAAGCCTTCAGACAGGATTCTTGTACAAAGACCATTTCCCCAGACATGATTCTAGAGGCTACATTCTCAGGAAAGGTTTCTGGAGCTTAATAATTCACTGTTTAGATATTTGTCCTTATTTTGATGAAGCACAGAATGATAAATTCTGATGTGTGAGATATCACAACACCTAATAATCTTACCTGGAGTAGACTGTGTATGACAAGGTGAAATTCGAAGAAGTGGCTTAGCTTACACAGTTTGATGGCCTGGGGGTAAGGTTGGTGAGAAAGATGAGGCTTCCTGGCTTTGTAGCTTTCATTTCAGAGTGTAAACAGAGAAATTAGGTTTAGATTCCCAAACTAGTTGGTAGACTTAGTTATTTTTATTTTGCTATGATAAGATACCATGACCAAGGCAACACATAAAGAAAGCATTTAATATGTAGCCCATGATTACAGAGGGTTAGAATCTATGGGGTGTGGAGCATGGTATCAGGCAGGCAGACAGGCATGGTGCTGGAATAGTAGCTGATAGCTTGACTTTTAATTGACAATAGTGAGGTAGAGGGGAGTGAGGAGACCAGAAATGGCCTACACCCTTTGAATCTATAAAGCCTATCTCCAATGACATATGTCTAACATCTCTAAAAAACATAAATAAAAATGCCCCAATTTTTCCCAAATTGTTACACCAATTGGATATCAAAAAATTTCAGTTTATCCTCAGGCCAGAACAGTCTCTATCCTAGTTTCAAATATGGCTCCCCTCTGAAACCTCTTGTCCTGGGCCTCTGGAGTCAACATTGCTCACGGTATTACAATCTTCCAAGCTGCTACTAGGATAGTCCACTAAGGTCTGCTTATAGTGGTCAAACACTTTCCTAGTCAAAAGTCTCAAAGTCTTCCATATTCCTCAAGAAAACTATCATGGTCTGATAAGTTAACTGAAAAACATTTGGGAAATCCAAGCCAGGAAAATTTGTAGTAGATGTCTATTCATGAATTTATTTGTGATACACAGAGTGTAGTGAGAGTTTTGGTTTCTTAAAAACACAGAAATATTACAGGAGTACATTTTAATTTTAATCCCATGTGTGGGATATGGGGCTGCCTCATAGCCAGTAACCATGCTTTAGCAGGGGCAGGATTTTGGCAGCTGCAAATAGTGTTTGTGAGTATATGATATTTGGAATTCTGGAGACTTTTCATGGAGATATAAATGTTAGAACCCTGATAGAAGGGAGTTGGTTGGCTGGATGGTAGTTGGTTGTGGCTGGTTATTGTTGGCTGCAGTTAATTGGGCTTTGTTGCAGTTTGTTAAGTGGTCCTGCATGAAAATGGAAAGAAGAAGAAATGAAATATCCTGATAGGAAAGAGCAAACTTGCCCCAAGGAGCTAGATGCCCCTAATGAGCAGGGAGTAGTCTAATGATATCATTGCCCTGATTCCAATTTATCCTTTATTCTCTCTCCTCCGTAGTGTTAAGGTATTGAAAGGGAAGAAGAAGAGGGGTGGAGAAGGGTGGGAAAATAAGTACCCATAAAACAGTCAAAAGTCCAGTGACAAAAAGTAAATTTCAATATCAGTGAGCACACAAAAGGACTCATTCGATGGACAGCCACCACCTTCTGGGTTCTGTCACTCCACTGCTATCCTAGGCTCACAAGATGTTTACAGATGAAGATATGAAGGATAGTGTTATGCATGCTCCCACAATAAAGGGCTCTAAATGTGCTGACCCAGCTGCTGAGACTGCTGAATGGAAGACAGGCCAGTATGACTGACAGCACAGGACAACTCTAAGATGCTGATTGTAGAGTCCCTCCTCCTCAGTTTGTGTGAAGTTAAAGATACTATCTTAGATACAATCTGGATGAAGGGAGAATGTTATTCTTGGCCTTGACACTTAGCCTAGATCTGCATCATCATTCTTCTCAAAGTCCCTTTTATTCTGTACTATTAAAGTATGAACTGAACGTCTGAATTATGGACACGGAGTATTGTTCAACATGAAATACTGTGCAATATTACTTCAAACACATTGGCACATTATACAGTAAAAGAAAAGTGATAATTGTTCCATTATGATGTAACTCACTTAATTTCCTCTTTACTGTGTTACATGGAATTAATCACTCTTAAAACCTATTAGGGTGGCCTGTTAAAGGTTCTACTACGATTTAAGAAGAGCATCCTTAAGGTTTAGTTTCTGTTTCTTAGAAAATCTCTCTCTCTCTCTCTCTCTCTCTCTCTCTCTCTCTCTCTCTCTCTCTCTCTCTTTCCCACCCTCCCTCCCTCCCTCCCTCCCTTACAATAAACTACTTTGCAATGAACTACTTTGCAGAATTTATAGCATCTTAATCTCTTTTAGATTATTTATCTTTTACTAATTGTTACACAAAAGTTCTCCTTTCATTCTAGGATATTATCAGTTTGGACTATTCAAACTCTTTAACGTTAATTTAAAAATATATATAATATATTTTGATGATGTTCTTCCCCTCCCTTAATTCTCAATCTTCCTACCCACCCAAATCATGTTCTCTCTTTTCCCCTCATTGTCTCTTTAAAACAAACCACAAAAGCCATAAAAATCAAAATGTAAGAAAACAATAAAAAAATACCAAAAAACAAAAACAAAAATGCATACCCACAAAAAAAAAAACCCAAATAAGCAAACAAATGAGGAGTCAATTTTTGCTGGCCAACTACTGAGGCCTTTCCTGGAGCTGGGCTGATAGGCCCAGTGACACGCTATTGGAGGAAACTGATTTCTTCTTCCCAACTGGTGTCAGGTGTAAGTGGCTTCTTGGTTAGGGTGAGACAGCATTCACTTCTTGCCTGAGCTGGAATTTTGTCTTATAACCTTCAGTTTTATCAGATCACTAGCTCTTGATCCATATTTGCATTATGGTTGGAGTGCCACAAGGTAGCATATTTCTAGAACACAAGGAAATCATTAGGGGAATTGGTGATTTTTGTTATGTATTATGTCTTTTAAAACACAAGTTGAATATGCTGAAAGCAGAAGAAAAGATTGTTGAATTCCATGATCTCATACAGACTGTAAGAATGGGGCCTCAAGCATGTGTTTTTAACATCTTCTTATACTCATATCTGGTTTAATTTTCAAGGGAACTGTACTGTGCTGAGCCCAAAAAGTTCAGAGCTATACTTGCCAGTGACTATTACTGATGCTTTCTGTATACCTAATACTCCCTGTTTGGCTTAAATCTGATTGCTAATGCCACTGCGGTGAAATTTTCTGTCCATTCTGATACTACACAACCTAAAGATGGGCTTGCTGTTTCTCTGCTTCAGGGAATTTTTCAACATCACAGAACATTGGTCAGTCCAAGAAAGGTATAGTGTACAGACACTAGCTCGGTAGTTAGTGTTTTCAGAATATACACTGGGCCAATAAGGGACCAAATCCAGTACACAAAGCTATGAGGCTTTTGCCACGGGTCTTGGAATCTGAGAAGACCCAGACCCTTATTTTACATTGTAGCAACCTCTATAACACACATTTCATTTTTTCTTCCTCACATCTCTGTCTCACATATACTTCCCTTTTACTCTGTCATTTTGTGATGACTTCCAAAACAAACTGTCTGCAGACATGTCAATGCCTCAGACTTCCATTTTCATAGGGGACTGGTCTAAGCAAATGCACAAAACTAAGCTCAACACATTTCAAATCACCAATCCCAAGTGTTCAGCAACCACGATTGCAGAGCTCCACGTGAGTAAAGTTATTTAAATATCAAATCTTGTCAACCTATCAGGATTAAGTAAATAGAGGTTGACAGCAGAATTGGAGAAGGCCAAATTAGAGTACATCTAGACTTTGAGGCAGGCAGGAAAGAGATATCGTGATGAGGCATTGACAAATGAGAATTTTTATTATCAAAGTCACTGGTCTCCATAGATTGACAGTGTTCCACAGTAACGCTGCTCTTTAGGCCCCTTCATATCCAGAAACTCTCTGTGATGCTGGCCTGACAGTATGTGATGTGGACAGTATGTGAATGTGGACAGTATGTGATATAGACAGTATGTGATGTGGGCAGTATGTGATGTGATAGTATCCTTACTGATACTGGCTCACACCAGAGACCTAGGAATCTCCTGAAGTTTCTGTTCCTATTTTATTGGTGACATTTCAAGGAGTTTGTGTGCAAAAGGCAAAGGTGATTGTTTTCCTTCTGCCCTTCCCCATCTTTTCTGGCATTGCTTTTCTGTCTGTTTCCTTGGCTGAGGGAATATATTTCTTTTCTATTTTCTTGTTTTACTAGTTCTCTGAGAACTTTCCGTATATCTTGTCATAGCTACCTCCTTCTCCAGCCCTTCCCTGAATGACTCTCCTTCTCTACTCACTGTCCCTTTTGTAAACTCATGAAATACAATTTGTGCTGCTCATACACCCTTGAATCTGTGGCCTTCCCCTGGAGTGTGTTTGATCTACCAGAGACCACACTGTTAAAGAAAACTCCCCAGCTCCAAGCATCTATCAATTACGAATAGATCCTTGACCAGGGGTTAGGGTGTGTGACAAGCTCCCCTCTCCACGCTGGAATTTTGCCTGAGTTTTCACTGACCTTGGAGATGATGTCACAACTGCTGTGACATGACCTGTACAACTGTCCTGTGTGTCTGCACACTTATTCTTTGTATTCATCAATCCTGTCTAACTCTTATAATCTGACCAGTTCTCTCCCTCAATGGTTTCTGAACACTGAGAGAAGGAAGTATAAGATAGATGTCCCATTAAGATTATACATTCTACAATTTCTTATTCTCTGTACCTTGGCCAGTTGTGAGTCTCCTATTAATTGTCATCTACTAAAAAACAAAACAAAACAAACAATCATCAAAAACTTTTGTAGTGAGAGTTGAGAGATGCACAAATCTATAGGCATAACACATAATTGTTTAATACTCTGGTCATTTACCAGATTAATAATAATAAGTTCCTCCCTAGGGCCTATGACATATCTAGCCACTGTCTTTTTGCCCTGATAACAGTACCATTTCTGGGTTTCTATTTATGGAGCAGGCCTTCAATCCAATCAGAAATTGGTTGTTTAATCCCATGACATTTTTATACCTGTGGGTATATCTTGCCAGGCCAGTGGTTATTGTAGTGCTCAGGGTTCACAGTTTGGTAAGATTGTTTATTACTGTTCTCTTCTAGTAGTGTGCACAGCACCTTCTGGTACTATGACATTTAGTCAAGAGGTATGAAGTTTCCAATAGTATAAAATGAAAGAATGTAATAGTGACATAGAAAGGATTAAATGGGATCCCATTCTCATCTCTGGTATAGCACCGCTTTCCTCCCGATCAAAATTTCTTTGCCTGTACCAAATTGATTGCCATCACAGGATGAAGATGCTTAGAAAATAAATTCCCATTCATGTGCAGAATTCTGGGATACCCTAAATACTATCCACGACTGTGATTTCTATTATCTTTATGTCCATCTCTCTGTATGTCAAGTGATGAGCTCACCACTGATGCAGTTGACTTGGGACATTGAATCATTTCTAGGTGGCATTTGTAACACATGTTGATGGGAAATGATGCAAACTTAGAGCACTTTTGAGAGAGAAAACATTCTCACGAGGACATTTCCCGGTGCTCAGACTCTTGCAGGGCTAATCATGAGTTCCAAAAGAAATGCAAAGAAACAATATCCAGTAAATGTTAGCTCACCAATATTTCATTATAAACATAGCCTTAGCAGCCAGATTGCAAGTGAGTCTAAGGGAAGTCCAGGAAATTACAAATACATGGAAAGTATTTGAAAACATTAATTGGATCAGATTGCCAGCAGAGCGATGGTGCTTTAGAGCAATAATTAACTTCCAGCTGCAGGTTTACCTTAGACAGAAGGTGCACACAGCATGTGGGGTTCCTTTTGTTGCTTTATTTGTTTGTTTATTCGTTTTTCTTTCTGAACTGAAGCAAACACTTTGCTGCATGGGAAAAGAAAAGAGCTGCAATTTGACTTGCAAATTTTTTTCCGCAGCCATTTGTTTCCCTCTAAGATTTTTCTATGGTGACTTGAAATTTGGATTGCTGAAGCCTTTCCTGTTAAGTATTGAAACAGCTATGAAGTCTAATCCCTGCCCTACAGGCTGCAGTAACCATTTGGGAAGAATATAAAGAAAACGGTGGCATGATTCCCTCCTGCATTGCCCCTGGTACAGCTACCTAGTATTTCTCCTCTTAATACCTTGTTTGTTTAAGTACAGAGTAGATAAAAATGTTGCCAGTCCATTTGAAACATGAGCTGGAAAGTCAAGAGTGTGGCAGAATTTAGTATCTACGATCAGCACTGAGTTTCTAGAAATACATTTTTAAGTGGTTGAGCATTCTCTCTACTAAATCAAAAAGTGGAAGGGGCTTGCATCAACATTTGTTATGTTTGCAATCTAAGTGGTGAGTAGAAAAAGCCATGCCTTCTTTTGTGTGGGCTATGTAATAAAATAAGAGAGGGATTATGAACGTGACTTGGTTTCATTTACTTTATAGGTTATTCATTGGTGCTGTTAATTACTCTATAAGATGTCGGTCTTTTAACTGTTACAGTAACCTGATACCTGTGCTGGGTGAAGTAGAAGCATGAATAAAATACAACTTGCCTTTTAGTTGTATAGTAACGTAATGAAGTTCCCAAATATGCACCTGGAAATCACGTTGCAATTGCATATTCTTGCCTTTAAAGTTAGTCTGCTCTCAATCTTATTCTACACTATACACTAGCTCGACAGCACGGGACATTGAAGAACCAGCCTGCCTCCATCTTAGGCTTAAAAGTCATCCTGCAGTAAGACAAACGAGGTTCATTTCTGTTTATGATTAAACGTGTTTCTCAAACATGGGACTATGCCCGACCTGTAACCTTATTTATGAGTGGTTCTGTATTCCTTTCCAGGAAATGGCTACCATTTCTTTTTTTTCTTTTTTCTTTTTTTTTTTTTTTTTTTTTGCAACGGTTCATATAAAGACATAAAGACCTGTTGTTCTAACTACTTTGCTGTGACAACGCTGCAACCAAGTCTTTGTTTCACATTGTCATTATGACCAACTTCCTACACTTATGTTCAGCATCTGTAACCCCACCCACTTGACGGCCCAATACTCCATTTGGACACCCCTATTTGTGGACTATAAAACCTTAGCATTTCCATGTCCAATGCCGACCTCTTTAACCCCACTTTTAGGGAGAGACACTGCATGTACATAATTTATTTTAAAGTTTGCTTTAATTAGTTGCTTGCTTTAATTAATTTGCCCATTACTTGGATTGGTGGCCTTTCACTTTGAGTTTGTGGGATTAAGTACTCACCAAACAGTACATCAAATGATCACTTATTTGCAGCCAGTTGGAAACATTTAAGTTTTGCCATAATATAACATTTGAAGGTTCTTTTTAAAAAGACAGTTTAAAAGTTTTCTCTTGCTCACTTTAGTAGCTAAAAGGAGAGTTTTCTTTGTTTGTCCTGGGTGGTTTGAGATAAAGAGTACAACAATGTCTTAGAAAATGATTTGCATTCTAGAGTCACCTCCCAGGCATCTGTAGGTTTTCCATTTATACTAACAATGCTGCCTTTCAGTCACAGAGTTCTTTTCATCCTCGGATGTCAAAACTCTTCACAGATACCCTTTTCTACTTGCAGCTTCACTGTGAGAGGTAGGAAGCAGGTGGAACCTGCCCTCTGTACTTTGTCTTTCTGAGACAAGTCACCCAGGGTAGGACACAATAGGCTAGACCTTGAGGGTGATAAAATCTCTTGCCAGGACTGCTTCAACCAGAGGATGCAGAATTTTTTAAGCAGCTATTTTGGGATCAACATCTCAGTAACCTGATTCAAGTCACTGAAAACAGAATAAAAACCAGCCATATGAATCTATATGGAGTTTTGTTTGTATGGGATTTGCAAATTGTTTTGTTTTCGGAAAACATTTCCTTGAAGAATTTTTTTTTAACTAAAAAAATGAAGACAAACTTTTATGACCCAAAAAAAAAAAAAAAAAAAAAGGAGGCTCCTATGAGTTTCTTTATCTAAGTATCTTAATTTTTAGGAAGTAGATGTAAACCTAAAACTAAAAGTTAATTTATTAAATTGTTATAAATAATGTGATACAGAGAAAGAACAGGAGGAGGGTTGGGGCAGGAGAAGAAGAATGAACAAGAGGAGGAGCAGGAAGATGATGATGAAGAGAAAAAGCAGAAGGAGGACAGAGAGATAAAGGAGGATGGGGAGGAGGAGCAGAAACAAGACAGGGAGGAGGAACAGGGAAGATAACTACAGGAAAAATTAATTTTCAGCAACAGAGAAAACTGTTAGGACTTACAGAATATCTTTAAACAATCCAATACATTCTTTAATGTTAGCTATAATAATTTTACATTTATGATACTTAAACTATTCCTTGAATTCTTAAAATAATAACACAGGTATCATTTCAAAGTAACAGACACTGAAATAATGTTATGATTACCCTAAGAAATATTTCCTAAGGATCTCATATGGAAGAATCCACACTGAAGATTGAAAATTGTCTCTTAGACTGCTTTGCTATAAGAACTGCCTCTTCTGTGTGCTAACTAAGCAAGCAGACTAATGCCCATAATCAAAGCAATGCAGAAAGCAATTAAGATTTTTGTCTTGAAGCCATGAAGGTTGTATCAGACACTGAGGTCATTTAAAGAGTGTAATTCCTTTGTTTACTAATTAAAGTGTATCGTCCTTTGGTCATTGGCCCTAGAATGCTGTATGAAATGTACTTCTACTTTGCTTTTCTATTTCACACCACATACTGATAGCCTTCCTACAATTCTGTAGGCCTCAACTCAATCAACATGATAGTCTGGCATACTTACTGCAATTTGTATAGAGAGGAATCTGAATTTTTCAACCCCCTTCCCCTTTCGTGTTTGTTTTTGATATGTTAATTAATATCAGATAATATTAATCTATATATATATATTTTTAGCGGATAGACCAGACAGCAGACCAGGCCAAGGTGGTTCCACGTGGGAGAGGTTTATTGTGTAGGGTTAGCGGGCAGTGAACCGGGTAGAAGGGCAGAGAAGAGGAAAAAGAGAAAGAGGGGGGAGAGAAGAAAGAGAAGAAAGAGAGAGTAAGGAGGGAGTGATCCCCTAATTTATATGGAAAATGACGTCACACCAGTGAGGGTGGGAACTGAGCCAAGTGGATTGTGGGATTGAGGGTCGTTGTCTTGGCAACGCAGGTCAAGGGTCACATAGTTAGGCCGGGGCTTGGAGTGTCCTGGTGCTAACAGTTTTGTACTTTGCATTCTCATCCTCCCAATTCTACATCAAACGTTCTCTCTCTAATGAATGCTTTTGTTTTCTAATCTAGGTGAGTTCTTCACAATCATTTTTAAGTTTCTTAATCTTTTAGTATTTAAAGTAACTACCAGATCCCATAAAGAGTGGAAATACTTTTATCATGAACAAGTAGGAAGATTTCGTTGTTGCTGCTGTTGGGTCTTGGAGACCTTCTCATCAGTACACATTTAACTGAAATAATTGGACTTTCCAAGTCCATGAATATTTCTGAATCATTCATAGTTTATATTAAAGCACTTGTTTAACGCTTCAAGTAATAGGCTTTTAGTATTACAAATCAAGGACACAAGTTATAAGGATCATCTCTTTGGTATCTTTTATATTCTTCTTAGAAACTTATACATGATCTTAGATCAACTCTGCCTAAAGATTAGAAAGCTTTTTCCAAGTGTAAACACTGGCACTTATCCATTTATCTCTTACTCAAAAGGGAGGCTCTTAACTTGAGAGGCAGTTTCTACTCTATAGACCCTACCTCTGACTAAACTTTCTAATTGTTAGAGTAAACAGCGAGATGGAATATGATGTCATCATAGCTTCAAAAGAGGCAGGAAATATGACTGACTGAGTGTAATTCTAAATGGACATGATGATTTATATCATCCAGTATTTCCCTTGGATGATTGGGAAATGAATCATGGATAATTGAGGACAATTGGTGCATCATATACATCTTGCTTTTGTTTACTGCTGAACTGATAAAATACAGAAGCAATTTAAGAGAGAAAAGGTTTATGTGGCTTACACTTCCAGATTGTTTTGCCCATTGCTATAGGAAGTCATGATAGCTTCAACTTGAATTAACTGGTCATATAACATCAACAGTAAAGAGCACATAGCAACACTTTAATGTATACACAGTAGTCATCAACTTACTTTACCCACTCTTATGCAGTTCAAGATCCTCTGCCTAGGGAATGGTGCCACCCACTCTTCTTAGAATGTATCCTCTCACTTCAGGTAGACTAATTAAGATAAGTCCACACAGATATTCCCAAGGGCTAACCTGTTCTAGACTGCGTCATTGAAACTGCCTTCCTAGGTGATTGTGTTGACAACTTAAAACTAATTACCTCTGTAAGAATGAACATCATGCCAGAATCATGACACTTTTTACATTTGGATATGTATTTTAGATTACTAAACAGGCATGGCAGAAATAGTTGTGACACTTCAAAATCTGTGTCCTGTCACTGTATAAACTGTGTGTAAATATATCTGATTGTTCAAAAATGATGCTTTCATTCTTGAGCTAAACTGTAGGCATCATGAAAACAATAATTATCAATTTTCTAAACTTCTCTTTGATAGCATCTCATCAAATAACTATTCATATTCTGGTTGATTTCCAGTCATATATAAATTATATTTCCAGTAATAGTATCATCTTGATTTCTTTTAAAATTCGTCACTATTTTACCTGAAGAGTCCCCAGTATGATCTTCAAATCTTCCAATTTTTATGTTTGTTTCCTCTATTGTATTTGAAGTCCTCAGATACAATCAGCATCTTTAATTCCCTTCTTCAACACAACACTGACAGGACTTCATTTAGTAGGCCTGTTTAATACTACGTTCTTTGATTTTTACATGAAAAACAAACAGACAGCAGTGCAGCAATTTTTGAGTTCAACAGGGTAACCAGTAGCTAAAATACAGTGTTCCAATTTGCTTTTCTATGGAAATACTAGATAATACACATCATAATGTAGAGAGATTGGTTCTAGTGCTAAGATCCTGTTCCCCAGTTGGTTCTTGATCCATTAATAAAGATACCAGCGACCAATGACTGAGGACAGGTAGAGACACTTAGAGAAGGACACAGGCAGAATCGAGGGGGTTGTGGGAGGGAGAAGAAAACAGGAGTAGCTGCAGGACTACCAGCCATATGAGTCTTCAATTTGAGTAGGCTAATGCCCACTCTATGTGATTATGCCTGAGGTAGCAGGGGAGGATTAGCAGTGCCCAGTCATTGCATTAGCAAAGGCATTTTCAAATTAACTGGCATGTGTGACTCTGTGTGTGTGTGTGGGGGGGGGGGGGGGCGTGGGTATTTGTGGATCCAAGGGAATCTGGGTGGGGGCTGGTAGCAGGGCCCATTCCTGGAGCTTAAGGCTGGATAGCAAAACTACACACACCAATAGCATCCATTTAGGAGTCTATAAACTCGCCAACTGAGGAGAAAAGGCTGATCTCCTCTTACAGCTTTATTTCTCTATGAAGGAAAATCTGAGCAGGAACTCAAGGAAGGAACCTGGAAGCGGGAACCAAGGGAGAAAGAACTCTGTCTCTCCTGGCTTCTTCTTTATGATTTGCTCAGCTTGCATTTTACGAAACCCCAAACCACGTGCCAAGCAATGTAGGCTGGGCCCTCCCACCTCAGTTCTAAATGAAGAAATGTCATGCAGACTTCCTTACAGGCTAAGCTGATGAAGGCATTTTCTCAATTTACGTTCCCCATTCCAAGATGACCCTAGAATGTGTCAAATTGACCACCACCACCACCACCAACAACAACAACAACAAAACCTAACTAACACAAATAGTATATGTTCAATAAATAGTAAAATTCTCTCTGAATTTTTTTTTTTAATTTTGTGAGAGAAATACCTGAGAAAAGCAGTACCAGGAAGAAAGCTTTTATTCTGGCCTATAGTTTGAACATATATGTTAGTCAGATAACTAACTGGAGAAGTCACAGCAGCAGGAGTAAGAGACAGCAGGTCACACTGGGCTTACGAGTTCGGAACAGTGTGATGAAAGCTTAAACTTAGTCTACGTCTCTCTTTTTAATTCAGTTTGAAAAGCCAATTCATGGAAAGGTAGCATCCACAATTAGGGTGGCTCAGCAGACCTCAATTAATCTAATCAAGAACCTCCCGTCCCTTTCAACCATGAGCCGGGGCTTGTTTATCTCTTCATTGATTCTAGATCCTGTTAAGCTGAAAGTCAATAATATCCATCAAATTAAGCTACTGTATAACATCTGGATAAACATCATTGTTGATTTTTAAAATTATATTTATATTATGCACTAATAGAGTGGCAGAGTGAAGAAGGTGTATCGCCAAGAACAGATGCCAGGCATCTTTATGGAGAATTCCTTTCCTCGTGATTTGTCAGGCAGAGTGAAAGGACATTGTTGGTAAGCTACCTTGCTCAGAGTTTACCGTGATACAGAGCACTCAGTGTATTTGTTATTGGTCAAGTTAGTCAGCTGTGTGCACCGGCATGCTCATAAAGGAACACGCAATTATTTTTGCAGTCTCAAGTTTAGATAATGCCAGAGGGAGCCATAAATAGTGATTGGGGCTTCCTATAAGAGCTTTGTAATTAGTTAATTGACTGTTAACTTACACTGCACGCTCTATGTCATACACAATCCACTCTTTATGACAGAAGAACTAAGGGGAAAGCATCCACAGCAGGCTGTGGCTTGAAACTACTTTTTTATCCTCACACCAAGGTTGCTACAGAGAGAAAGATGCCAAGGACTTTAAGGTCTCCGTGCATAATTCAGAAGTATGCACAGCTGCTCAGGTCTGAGTGGGCTGCCTCTGTGTGCTTTAGACTGTTGGCATGAGGCTTGGTGCTAGCATTCTGTGACTAATTGACTCAATTCTATAGGCTCCAGTAGAATACAAAAGCTGCCCAACTATAGCTGGAAAAGAAAAAAAGATTCTGCTCTGTTCCCTTTCTTTCTTTAAGCCCTAAGGAGAGGATAATTAGTTTTTATAATCTTTAGATTATTTTTACTTAGGAGACCACCCAGGTTCCTATTCTACAATGGGAAAATAAACCTTTTCCAACAAAACAAAAATGTTTTCTGTATTGCTTTGTAAATCTTCATCGTGGATATATGGCTTAATGTGTGCTTTTATCATAACGACTTGTGCACTGAGTTTTAAAACCAAAGAGCTTTTCTTCCCTCAAGGAAGTTTTCAAGAAAGATAGCATCCTTCAACTTTCAATTAAAAAAAAAAATTCCTTACACTTTCCTATAAGCTCGCCATTCAGTACATGATGGTCTTATTATGGCTTGCTTAACTCACCTGCTTTGCAGTCTAGTCCTTGACACTAGTATATAAAGAGGTTTTTATTTACTTCCTTGTTTATCTCACGGATTATCTTTAAATTAAGGTTTAAGCATCTCATAAAGACGTGACTCACACTGGTGGCACTTACCAGATTCATTTTCTTCCACTGGAACAGAGCCTTTGCCACCATTGACACAACTTTTTTCCTAAGTTGTGTGCATATTATTCTATTTTAAATACTTACATTAGACTGTTGTAGCTCTTTAATATTACTAACAATAGTTTGCTTTACAATTCTTACCCTTCCCAATTCAAAATAATCGCAAATCGATCCATAGTAAAAATGCTTAAGAAATAGTGACAATTAAATGGAACAAAATGATTTTGTTCAAAAGAGGAAGGAGCCTAAGATGATGGGTAAATCCCTTGCCCAGTGTGCTTATTATTTTTTTGTCAAGTAGACACAGACCAGGGTGGGAGGTTCTAGTCAACTCTGGGCAGTGGCACTCCTGGGCAGATGGTCCTGTGTTATATAGAAAGTAAGCTAAAGAACTTGTTATGAAGAAGCGTGTAAGTAAGTTCCTACATGGTCTTTGCTTCTCGGCCTCCAAGTTCCTACCTGGAGAGTTTCTTCCATGACTCCCCTCAGTGATGGGCTATAAGCTATATAATGAAATACACCATTTCTTCCCCAAGCTGGTTTTGGTCAGGGGTACTTACAATAGCAATAGAAAGCAAAACAATATACCAGGCATGCATGAGGACATTCGTTCTCATGTAAGGAGCCAGGTGTAACAGTGTATGTCTCTAATCACAGGGCACCCATGACAGTGGGGAAGCAGAGGCTGAAGGAATCACTTAATCTCCTGAGCTAGCTAGATTGCATAGTATAAACAATGGAAGACACCTCAAACAGACTAGAAGGTTAAGATTGGACAGACCTTTAAGTTGTCTGTTGATCACACCAGGTGGTTTGAATAAGAATGGATCCATAGGAGTTTGAATGCTTGGTCCTTAGGGAGTGGGGCTACTTGACCGGGATTAGGAAATGTGCTCTTGTTGCAGTAGGTATGGACTTGTTGGAGGGAGTGGGTCACTGAGGGTGGATTTAAGCGAGACTAAGGGACTGTTTCTGCTACCTGCAGGTCTCAACTGTTTCCAGCACCATGTCTGGCTGAATGCCATCATACTTCCTGACAAAAATGATGGACTAAACTTCTGAACCTGTAAGCCAGCCTCAATTAAATGCCTCTCCTTACGATAGTTGCCACAGTCATGGGATCTCTTCATAGCAATGGAAACCCTAACTAAGACACATATAGACTGTGTGTACTTTGGGCTTTGCATACTCGTGCACCAAACACACATATGTGCAGAGCAATAAAAATTATGGCTGCCCCTATTTCACCCAATATTAGAAATTAAACACTTTGTATTCTAGTCATACATTTTAGTTACCAGACCTAACTTGAGAATTCTCAACAAGTTTAGAGATAATCTTCTATTATTCTAATAGCAGACTCATTGAAAATTTGTCACATTATCGTAAATGTCTTCCAATAAGAATGGAATAAACTGAGGAATTTAAGTTCACTTTAGCTCATCTCATTACAGCTCTAAAAGGTTTAGATCCAGATGTATACTAGTTTTTCAAATCATGTAACCCATTATTTTTTTATTTATGATTTAGTAAGTATTCTTTTCTTTTAACCTGAATATTAGAATATTAGAACTTGGAAATATAAGTTTTTGTACATCAAAATTTGAGACATTTATTTATTTTTATTTGATGTGTTAGTATATATATATATATATATATATATATACATCTATATCTATCTATCTATCTATCTATATATATATATATACTGTGGGTATGGTGCACACTATCTCTGGCTTTTCTTTTAAGTGAATGATAGCAAAGAGTCTCATTTTTAAAAAATAGGTCTAATAAACTGCAGTGGAGATCTTTCCTTTTCTGTTTTTCATTAATTTTTAAATGAAGATTCTTTGAGTAAATGTTCTTTAAAAATTGCCAAAACCTGCCTTGGTGGAAGATAAAAGGTTGTTGGAATTGAAGGCTGCCTATGTGCTCCCATTAATGTCCCCCACACTTTCTTCCTGGAATAACAAAGTCACAGAGCCATAGCCAAGCCAAATGCCCAGGCAACTGAAAACATTTGCTTTACTACCAAACTAGCAAAAGAATTCCTGTTTCTAGTAACTTCCAAGTAAGAGTGCCTATTTGCAAACTGTCCCTTCGTTTCCATTGAATGTCATGCACATCATCAGGTCAGGTTACCTGTTTAATGGAAAGGAATGTCTCCTCTCATGAACATGTTGCCATTTTCAATGAGGAGAAAAAGGAAGAGTAAGGAATTTTGTAAGATCCCAACTCAATGTGTTTCTTAGACCCTTAGAAACAAAGCCCAGCATGGAGTTCTTTGTTCTTTCGTCTTCAACCTGAGAGAATGATGGCCACTGGGTGACCCACCCAGGTGCCTGACCCATTGTGTAAGGAACCAAGAATGTTTGCCAAGGATTGCCTGTAACCTTTCCGTGAGAGATGAGCTGTAATTCACCACCCCCATTCTTATGATGTTTACTCAGCATCACCATTCTTTGTGGTCTTATCCTCCCCTCACTTTGCAGTTTATTCTTTAAAAACCCTTGACTGCAACTGCTGGGGGTCAATCTACTCTGCCCCTGTGTGGGTTACAAGCTCGGCCTCAGCATGCTGATACCCAAATAAACCTCATGTGATATTGCATCAAGAATGGTTTCTCTTGAGTTATTGGTGCATTGGCTCATCCCGGGACTTGAGTGAGAGTCTTTCCAGAAATGGGGGTCTTTCAATTTCTTTTACAAGAAAAGAAAGTAATTGTCCTCTGTTGTCTCATAAGTACACCTCTCTTTTTATTTTTTTCTTTTATTGAAACATATTTTTTTCCTCACAGACTGTAAAGTGATTACAGTTTTCCTTCCCTATATTCTTCCAGGTTCCTCCTGCCTTCCAGTGTCATCTGGATGTACACCCTTCCATCCTCTCAATAGAAAACAAAGAGTCTTTGAAGAGATAATAATAAAATAAGATAAGATAAAAACTAATTCATTCAAATAAGACAAAACAAACAAAAAAGAAGGAAAAGAGCCCAGGACAAGGCACAGGAAACAGAGACCCACTGATTCACACACTAAATTGGAAGGCATATGTTACATGATTTGAAAAACTAGTATACATCTGGATCTAAACCTTTTAGAGCTGTAATGAGATGAGCTAAAGTGAACTTAAATTCCTCAGTTTATTCCATTCTTATTGGAAGACATTTATGATAATGTGACAAGACACCACTGTAAATTGAAGGGTTTGTTTCTGGGCTGGTACGTTTCTCCTTTGGTAGAATATAGTACCAAAGATGCTAACAATAGAGGTGAAGACTGTACATAGGTAGCAGCTCAACTTCTGCATGTCCAGTGAGTTGTATAGGTGTTCTCTACAGCAATGGGGTCTTGCTTTCCATTTGAGGAGAGCAACCTACAGTCCTGGCAACAGCCTGGGTTGTCTGAAGGTTCCTTGGTCAACAACTCAATTAGATATAACCAGTCCTGGCACTGGAAGCTTCCTGTGGGACTTCTCTTTTTTTAACAAAGTAGAGATTACAATGTTTCAAAAAGCTTTTTACACAATGTCAGAAAACTGTGTTCCCTTACATCTTTCTGTGAGCCTTGCTGGGATTGCTATTTAGGACTGTGATTTGTTCCTTACATAGGAGCTGAGTCCACAGATGGAGGAGCAATAGTAGCGATGAACCTCAAAGAGGGCAGTGTCAAAGGCTGCATTGCTGTTTTAGTGTGCAGCTGGACTCAGGGAGAGCACCTTTTTTCACAAGCTCTTACATCTTTGTTATTTTGTTTGTTTGTTTGTTTGTTTGTTTTTGTTTTTGTTTTTTTTTCATGCTCCTGTAAGAACAGAAAGTAGTGGAGCAGAGAACCTCAGCTCTGCTTGTAAATGAAATAAGGTGTGCTTAGTAGTGAAAATTCATGAATGTGAATGAGTGATTACTCTCTAGCTCAGCATTTTCACACTAAGCATAAATTGGGACTAGAGGTGGGTGGGGAGAAGAAATTGAAGTATTTGAAAAGAAAAATCAATGTAAAATTAAAATTTTAGAAAAACAAATTCTAGTATAGATGATATGTAGATAGATAGATAGATAGATACATACATACATACATACATACACACACACACACACACACACACACACACACATACACACACACAAGAAACCTGAGTCTTCTGTAGGTATCTTTGAAAGGAAGGTGAGGAGGGGAGGATTAATTATATTTGCTCTCCCACAGCACAGTTCATCACTGAAGGAACTCAGGGCCAGAGCTTACACAGCCGGAACCTGGAGGCAGTAGCTTAGACAGAGGCCTTGGAGGAGTGCTGCCTACTGCTTGGTTTCTCATGGCTTCCTCAGCCTGCTTTATTACAGAGTGTAGGACCACCATCCCAGGGATGTGCTCACCTACAAAAGACCAGAATTCCTCCATCAATTGCCAATTTAAAAAATACCCTAGAGACATGTTTGTCCACAGCCTGATTTTTTCCAATTTTTTATTAGGTATTTTCTTCATTTACATTTCAAATGCTATCCAGAAAGCCCCCCCACCAACCATTACCCCCAGCTTCCCTATCCATCCACTCCCACTTCTTGGCCCTGGTGTTCCCCTGTACTAGGGCATATAAAGTTTGCAAGACCAAGGGGCCTCTCTTTCCTATGATGGCCAACTAGGCCATCTTCTGCTACATATGCAGCTAGAGACATGAGCTCTGGGGGTACTGGTTAGTTCATATTGTTGTTCCACCTATAGGGTTGCAGACCCCTTAGGCTCCTTGGGTACTTTCTCTAGCTCCTCCATTGGGGACCCTGTGTTCCATCCAATAGCTGACTCTGAGCATCTACTTCTGTGTTTGCCAGGCACTGGCATAGCCTCACAAGAGACAGGTATATCGGGGTCCTTTTAGCAAAATCTTGCTGGTGTATGCAATGGTGTCTGCTTTTGGAGGCTGATTATGGGATGGATCCCTGGTGTGGTAGTCTCTAGATGGTCCATCCTTTTGTCTCAGCTCCAAACTTTGTCTCTGTAGCTCCTTCCATGGGTGTTTTGTTCCCAATTCTAAGAAGGTGCGCCTTATAATAGCCAGAAGCTGGAAAGAACCTAGATGTCCCTCAACAAAGGAATGGATATAGAAAATGTGGTACATTTACACAATGGAGTACTACTCAGCTATTAAAAACAATGAATTTATGAAATTCCTAGGCAAATGGATGGATCTGGAGGGTATCATCCTAAGTGAGATAACCCAATCACAAAAGAACTCACACAATATGCACTCACTGATAAGTGAATATTAGCCCAGAAACTTAGAATACCCAAGATACAATTTGCAAAACACATGAAACTCAAGAAGAACGAAGACCAAAGTGTGGACACTGTGCCCCTTCTTAGAATTAGTAACAAAACACCCACAGCCTGATTTTATAGAGGCATTTTTTTTTTTCAATTGAGGATTCCTATTCTCAGATGAATTTAGTTTTTGCTAAATAGACTTACAACTTACAAGTACAGGAGAATACTAATTTTTAAAATGAAGAAAATGTTAAGTAATAAAGAGACATGTCAGTATAATCCTTAGATTTTTGTCAAAATTCATTGTTCCAAGGTAAATGACTTTTGGTCCTTTGTGCTATTGTGGTCATATCTCAAGTTCCACTTTAAGAAACAAAAAAACCAAAACCAAAACCAAAAAAGTGGTAACAGACCATTTTTGTGCATAAGCAAGAAATAGTTAGAACATCCTTATTTACTGCAGTCCTAAAGCTCCTCATTGCTTCTACATGGGGACCAGAACACGTACCACCAATCATAGCTGATTCCCATATAAAATATTTATGTGTATCCCAGCCCAGTATGTTGAAATCTTAACTGAGTGATCACCGTAGCCATTATTCCTCTTTATTCACTCACTGTATGTCTTTCTGTCTGTATGACTTCCTCCTCTTTCTCTGCCCCCTTAAGCCCCATGTACCTATTGTCTGTTTTTTCCCCTCCTGTTTTTACATTGATATATTTAGTCATTTAGAAAATAATTAAGATTTTCCAGCCCCTTGTAAAGAATCCTTGCCAGGATGCAGCTTGAATGAATTAATACTGACAGGGTTATAAATCCATTCAGATGTCTTCTCTCTGGCATGTCACCTAAGAACATAAAAACTACTACAAGAAGTTGCAGCTGGATGTCATTGTGCTTCCTTGTGACAAAGAGAGCAGAGATTAACCCTTCAGGAACTAGGGAGGCAGAGACCAGGACTCCCCTTCACTGTCACTGCAATGAATGGAATAATTGTTCTCAGGACCTGGTATAGTCAACAATTACTATAGTTCCTATACATTCAGGCATATGAAAGGCAAAGACTATAGATTATTGTATTCCACAGCAACCTAAACTTTGGTCTCTGAGTAAGCACCTAGATCTTCTTTGCTCTGAGGGAAATATCTAGTTAATCTGATTTGAAAACCTCCTGTCACAGCTATAGACTCAGGTGAGAGTTTCTGTACAAATTAGGTCTCCCTGGAGTAAGAAGCTAAAATAATGACTAAAACACTTCTTTTTTCAAGATACCTAGCCAAGACTCAGAAAGAATGAAGGCTAAAATCAAATTCTTTCCCTCCTTCATTCTTTTTTTTTTTTTAAGATTTATTTATTATTATATGTAAGTACATGGTAGCTGTCTTCAGGCACACCAGAAGAGGGTGTCAGATCTCATTGCGGATGGTTGTGAGCCACCATGTGGTTTCTGAGATTTGAACTCAGGACCTTCAGAAGAGAAGTCAGTGCTCTTAACTGCAGAGGTATCTTTCCAGCCCCTTCCTCCTTCATTCTTTAAATAGATATTGATAAAGGATAGGTCTTGAATGCCATTGTTCTGCAGAAGTTTGACTTGTTGGAAGCTTGGTTCTTAGTGTGATGTTCAATGGTAGACAAGTTAGCAGGTAATTGCACTGGAAGGTAATGAAGAAATGGTGCTGGGGACCTCCCTTATTAATGAATCGGTTCTTTTCCTTAGACTTTTAGTTATCACAGAACTGGATTAGTATGATATACAGAGGGTTTTACAAGCAACTTTAGCACTAGCATTGATATCCATAAACTTAGTCTGTCTTTTTAATATGTAATACAAATTTCAGATATTTTGCTATAGAAATACAAACTAAAGAAAATATTATGTCACATGTCCTTGGACAGTTACTAAAGTATTGAATAATACAAAAGGGAGGTTTTTGTTTCTGAGGATTCCATATTACAAATTAAAAGGGAACTAGGCTAAAAAGGCATACATTCAATAAGAAGAAGACACATTGTAGAGATTTTTTTTTAAAAATCTATGGGCTTAATATATAATTGCAAAGAAGGTTAGAAAGTACAGGTAAAATAAGAAAATGTTTGACATTTTAGAAAATTATATTTTCTATAAGACTAGGCAGTAAAGAAAGAGTAAGACGCCTCTGCTGTCAATGTAGGATATATCTTACAGACCGGAAGGAAGCCACTGTATAAGGTGATGTCAGATCTTAGATAAGGACCTGACCATCCTGTATTGTTTAGGTGAGTAACAGAAACCAGGTGAATGGTAGACACAGGGGCATCGCACAGCAAGATTTTCTTTTTCAAAATACATCTCAATAACTATATAGAATTCTGACCTGGGAGAATTAAGAAAATTGATGATCAGCTAGTAGGCCACTGGTATAAACCAGAAGGAAGTTGATGATGTCACATATCAGTGACAGTGGGGCTCAGGAAACATGGCCAAATTGAATACATTTTTGAATGGCAAAACTCCCTGGGGCTGAGGAGGGAGTGCATATTTATAATAAAATAATAAAAAGTAGAAAACAATAAACTATGGCTGTTTACTGTTCTAATTGTGACTAGGGGTAAAACAAAGATGTGGTACTATGCAAAGTTAGAAAACATAAGATTTGAAATATTTGATATGAATCTAACTTAGTGTGTTCATCTCCATTTTGCTAAATTCATAGCTGAAACAGGTATTATATGAAATGCCCAAAATTTATTCTATTATGCTTACAGACAGGAGCCTAGCATAACTGTCCTCTGGGAGGCTTAACCTAGCAGCGGACTGAAACAGATGCAGATACCCATAGTCAAACCTTAGATGGAGGTCAAGATGGGGGAAAGATTGAAGGCCCTGAAGAACATGGGAACCCCTCAAGAAGAACAAAACAGTCAACAAACCTCGACTTCTGGGAACTCTCAGAGTCTGAGCCACCAAGTAAAGGACATACAGGGACTGGAATGAGGCCCGACACATATATGTAGCAGACAGGCAGCTCAGTTTTCATGGCTGCCTTGTCTGCCTTGTCTGCCTCAGATGGAGAAAATGTGCCTAATTAGACTGAGACTTGATGTGCCAGGCTAAAGGAGATACCCAGGAGGAGGCCCACCCTCTCAGAGGAGAAAGGAAGGGGTGGAGGAGGGACTCTGAAGGAGGGCCTGGGAGGGGAGTGTTTGGTATGTTAATTAATTAATTTACTGATTAATTAATTTAAAAATAGACTTTTCTAAATAGGAGGACTCAGCATTCCAATATCCACAGATAAGCCAGAGAAGGAATATCTGCAAGAGAAAACTGAAGGAAGAGGGAAGGTATGCTAACAAACAAAGAAGCTTAATCTCTCATCATCCAAGGGAGGCTTGCAAGGAGAGGCAGGAAGACAAATACACAGCAAATAAATATGGTTGCGTTGAATTATATTTCCAAAGAATAAGAGAAGATGAATAAGAAGCTGGGCATCTGACTCATATCTGTAATTCCAGCATTTGGGAAGCTGAGACAGAAGCTCCCCTTGGGTTTAAGGCCAGAGAGGAATATATAGGACATCTTGAACCACAGAGTATCAAGGAAAACTAATAATAAAATGAACAATATGATCATAAATAACATAGTGTAAGAGAGACCTAGCCATCGCTAAGAGTTTTTGGCTAAGCATTCTGAAGTCTGGTTGAGAATGTTGATCCCAAAAGGAAATCTTTGTAGTAAGCACTCTTGTTCTTTCTCCCATTGAAATGATTGAAGCTGTCATGATTGA
Source organism: Mus caroli (assembly GCF_978045245.1). Taxonomy (NCBI): domain Eukaryota; kingdom Metazoa; phylum Chordata; class Mammalia; order Rodentia; family Muridae; genus Mus; species Mus caroli. The sequence goes on along the minus strand of NW_028227275.1, from coordinate 11,615,913 downwards.
GCTGCTTAGCCACTTGATAGACAGCTGTCAGACCTCTCGTTTGTGCCTGGTTGACTTAAATGCAGAGCTTTCAATCAGACAACTGCTAGAGAGCTGGCCAGACCACCATCACAGCAGCCTTGTTGAACACTGATCTAGGATCTTCCCTTCTAAGAAACACTATAGGCTTAGCTACTGATGAAGTCCACACTTGTGTTTCTGGAGATCATGCTCTAGCATTGACTGCTCTTGGCAACTGGCACCTGCATAGGAGACGCCATGTCACTGAGGACAAACCTCAGTGTTCCTGGGATGACTTTCCTATATTGGGACTGTCCTTATTTGAGCCTTTTTAACTCAGCAAAATGCTCATGATTGGCACACATTCAAGGTTTGTGATGGCTGTCACAAGAAGACGTGTTCATTAAAGTCTATATAAGAATCCCATTTCTTGGTCTTTCTCCATCAGTCTGATGGCTTCCCTCCTGTGTAGCATGTCCCTGGTGATGAAACATTAAGCCCTGATAAAAGTCTCTCCTGAGTGATCATTTGTTTGCCTCCTTGTCTTTATCACTGGTCGAGTGTTCTAGGTTACTGTGTGCAGAGCAAACAAGCCCCTGCAATTAAATTTCCTGCAGCAGGAGCAGAAGCAGCCATGCCAACAGCATTCGCAGGAAGGTTTTTAAGAACCCCAGAAAGTGACTAGTAAAAGAAAGCTAGGGATTGTTGTGGCACCAAGACACTGTAAACAGCTGTAAACAGCTGGGATGGCAAAACCTGTAAGGCTCTGTTTCTTGCTGGCAGAATTCCAGAGAACTGAAAAGCATTCAGAGCTGCGAATCTCAGTGCTCAAAGCAGAGGAGCTCTGATACTAGCTGCTAGGTGATAGGTGGCTGACAAGAAAGTCCAAAATGATTTTAGCTATAAGTTTCTTGAAGACTTGATGCACAAGGCTCTAGACTCAAAGCCTCTTCATTGAAAGACTAGAACTTGCTCTGACCTGAATATGTGGATCTGCAAGTCCCTAGTTCTTAGAGCTTAGAGACCTACATCTCCAGTCCTACCTAGAACTATAAATGTCTGGGTTGGGAAGCAGAAACAGTAAGCTGTTAGGACTAACCAGTTTTTATAAAATGCTAGCAAGGGAACTGTCCTTGCCTATTCAAACTGTCCATCTAAAAAGAGCAAAATGCCAGTCATCAGTTATCTGTAGCAAATGTGGAGACAGTGCCATCGTACTTGTTCACTGAAATGACCAAATGGAGCAAACTTGAGATGGCAAATAAGGAAGGTGGACACATATGGACACATAGATTTCTATTGCTTGAAAGACATTTCAGAGTTGAACATATTAGTACAAAATCCCTCTTCCCTCCAAGTCCAGGCAAGGGATGTTGTAAACTCAGCAAAACAACAATAAAAATCATACATTTAAATCTGACTGGACGATTCATGTTCTTACGCATATCATCATGACAATGGGATACCGAACCCCTTCTGAATGGTGGCTTCATAGTAAGCAGTGTTAACACAGAAGCCTTGTTTTGATAGTATGTGAAGGTTTCTTATCATGAACCAGTACTGCATGAATAAAGTCATCCAGGGAAACACCTGACTTGATCATTCATAGGCCTTGTTTGTAAGCACGTATTGACACTAATAAAGATCTGGTACGTCTTCTATGTAGCACTGAGTAACATCAATAGCAAGATGCTATGAATGGCAAAAGTAAAGAGACCTTCCTTGACATGCCTTTGTCTAAGTGAACAACATGTACAAGGGTGCGTGATTCGAAAGCTACCCACTCGGTTGTTTGTTAACGGTAAGCAAGCAGCCTCACACTGTCAACATCTGAAGGAGGAAGGTGCAGTGGCTGAGTTTTGCACACACAGTTCAATCATTTGTTCCCTAAATACTCATACATGCACACACTGCCAATATTAAGAGGAAGGCTTTGCCATCCCTCAAACCTTACCCATCATGGGAGGGTAGAGTTTTCCATTTCTAGGGGTTTTAGGCCTTGGGTCATCGAGATACTTCTGTGAAGGTTAAATAATACATATTGACTCAGGACTTTCAAAACGTTAGAGACTTAGTCTTTATATGTTCAGTCAAGTTGTTTTCAGCTCCCCATATCCTTAAAGATGTATTGTTTCTTGAGTCTTTCATAGGGGGTAAATCTACCCTTTTTTGTTACTGAGATTGATCCATCTATTCTCTTCTAAAAATAATTATACCATCTCCTGCATAAGTAAATTTCTCAATTTGGTAGTACAGATTATGACTGTAATTGGGGCAGTCCTGGAGTTGTGTGTGTGGTCAATGGCAGTGTACGAAGGTCAGAATGCTGTTCATTTACTGATCAGGGTATATGCGTTTACACACTAGCTCTTCTTTTATTAACACATATGGATTATGTTGATGGCATTGAAAAAAACCAGTAAGTCAGAAATGATTTAAAATAACGTTTTCTTGCAGGAACTCTCGTCTTTGGCTTGAACCACACTAAACTTTTAGAGTGCTAAGTATTCTTTTTATTTCAGATAAGACTTTGGCAGAACTGCTTAAGGCACCTCAACAAGTTTATTTGTAGAAATAACATACTCAGAATAATAGTGGTGGGTGTCATGGTAACAGGTAACAATTACTGATCATTTATCCTGTCCTCTTTGCCCGTGAAAAAACATCTTTAATCTTTGCAAATAGTTTTAAGAGTTGTGTGCCTTTCTCATTTTAATTTACAGCTTTGCACATTGAAGCTTAACTAGATTCAATAATTTGTCTAAGGCAGACAACTCACACCAGTCGCAGTCTAGAATCTGGGGTATATTTTAGGTTAGAGCTTATATTTTAAAATTACATGGTGTATTGTACTGCAGCATAAGGGAGCACTAAGGTTGTGAGTAAAAATTACTATGTGGTTTCTAATTCCATTATGAACTTCTCTTACCTTGGTGACCTTGAACATAATACTTAATTTCCCTGTCATGTCAGTTATCCTATTGCTACTATTTAATTATGTTGGTAGCAATCCTGTTAACCTCAGAACTATAACGGTTATGATTAAGTGAGATGATGCATGGGAAATATTCAGAAACACCTCTTTCATTTACTAATACTTAATTCTAATTGTTATCTACAGTTGAACAATAACAGCAATACCGCTGCAAACTGTGGAAATGAGGCTCAAACGCAAAAGCAGATAGATGCCTTGACAATTTGGAAGAAAAGTAATAATATTAATTTTGAAATTTTTAAAGGTGTGTCCCTCTGCCCTATAATTTTTTTTTTCTCAAGAGATAAATGAATTCCTCAAATTTAATGATGCCATTGTGAGTTTTTGCAGCTCATAAGTGATTTCAGATGAACCATTTCAGATAAGATTAAATATAAAACACATTGCTTGACTCTCTATCACTCCCTAAGTCAATTTGGAAGTAGACAACACTGGAACTCAACAAAAGAAAGAAGACTGGCAAAACTCTGTCTTCTTTTACAATACAGCCTTGATCTAAATTAGCTATGTTTCTTGACCATGAAACTACATAGAATCCTAGCCAATGCCTTCTTAAAAAACACTTTCTTTACTTGTAATACCCAAGATATAATTAACAAAACATATGAAACTCAAGAAGAAGGAAGACCAAAGTGTGACTACTTTGGTCCTTCTCAGAAGGGGGAACAAAACACCCATGGAAGGAGTTGCAGAGACAAAGTGTGAAGCATCGACTGAAGGAATGACCATCCAGAGACTGCCCCACCTGGGGATCCATCCCATAAACAACCACCAAACCCAGACACTATTGTGGATGCCAAACAAGAGCTTGCTGATAGAAGCCTGATATAGCTGTCTCCTGAGAGGCTCTGCCAGTGCCTGACAAATACAGAAGTGGATGATGCTCACAGCCATCCATTGGACAGGGCATAGTGTCCCCAATGAAGGAGCTAGAGAAAGGACCCATGGAGCTGAAGGGGTTTGCAGCTCCATAGGAGGAACAACAATATTAACCAACCAGTATCTCCAGAGCTGACTGGGACTAAACCACCAACCAAAGAAAACACATGGTGGGACTCATGGCTCTAGCTGTATATGTAGCAGAGGATGGCCTTGTTGATCATCAATAGGAGGAGAAGCCCTTGGTCCTGTGAAGGTTATATGCCTCATTATAGGGGACTGCCAGGGCCAGGAAGTGGGAGTGGGTGGGTTGTTCATCAGGAGGAGGGGGGAAGGGATGGGGGTTTTCAGAGTGGAAACCAGGAAAGGAGATAACATTTGAAATGTAACTAAAGAAAATATCTAATTTAAATGAAGAAGAAGAAGAAGAAGAAGAAGAAGAAGAAGAAGAAGAAGAAGAAGAAGAAGAAGAAGAAGAAGAAGAAGAAGAAAAAAAAAATAGGGGAAAAACCCATTTTCTTTAAGTCTATGATTGTTAGAAATTTGCATTGAGCCTAAGCTTTAGGAAACATGGAGGAAGAGGAGGAGGACGAGGATGAGGACGAGGAGGAAAAATTGTTAGAACCAGAGGAACTAGAAGCCTGCTGTGCAATGGTATCTCCTACAAATACCTAGGAAACCACCCTTAAAGTCACAACAATATTGGTGCCTTAATGAGACCAGAGCTAGGATGTGACTTTCTTTATACGGAAAGGGAAAATATCTCATGGGCCCCATCCTCAGATAAAGAACTACAGGCAATCAAGGACCAGTGAAAGAGGGAGAATTAGTCTTAGTGTTACCCCCTTAATTGATTATCCAACACCAAGTGGTTAGCCCAGAAACTATATGCACACAAGCATCAGTAAGCAGACTCAACAGATTGTATTTCCATCTTATGTGTTACTATGTGTGTTTATGTGTATATGGTTCCTATACATGATTTCCCTATACCAAGTGGTTAGCCCTGAAACTATGTACACACAAGCAACACTAAACAGACTCATCTGGTTATATTTCTATGTTATGTTTTCATATGTGTGTAGTTATAGGTATGTGTGTGTGTATGTATAAATGACTATAGAGTAAGGAGACTCATGGGAGAAGTTGGAGGGAAAGGACACACAAGCGGTTAAATGGAGTAAAGAGAAGGGGAAAATAATATAATACTATTGTAATTACAAACATTTTAAGTGAAAATCAAAAAGTTACAAGTATATTAACTTTGGTGTATAGAAATCAATATCAGAAATAAATAATATTTTAAAGAAACACTACCAATTCAAAATATGAAAGTATTACTATGTCCAACAAAAGGATAAATCTGATAAATAGTTTGAATTAAATAGTAGCATCAGAAACCCAAACCCTTCACACTACAATGCTCTTTATGTGACAGTTTAGGGACTAGGAAATCATAGGGATGACTGGATGCCAGACACTGAGGGTGAGGGTAATTGGCTTCAAGTTTATGCGGGAACTTTTTAGGGTAATAAAAATATTTTGAATCTTGAGCATGGTAGTGCTTATATGGGTATGTAAATCTGTCAAAATTCATTGACTCCTATACTTTAAATGGGTGAATTTTATTGTGTGTAAAATATACTTCAATAAACATGGCATAAATATTTAAAAAAAAAAAGAACAGATAAACACTGTCAAACTCTTTTAAAGGTCAGACAGACATCTAGTTTGTCTTTTCCCTTCTTACATCAAAAGCTAGGAGGCACCTGCCACCTGCCAGGATGCTTTCGACTCAGATAACCAGAACACGTTTGCACAGTCAACTATCCAACAGTAACAAAAGATGACAAATTCTCCACAGGCATTGTATCAGCTCACTGCTCCATTTGGAGAGAAGAGGGAGAGTCCAGTGGGAGTCATTGTCTCAGGCTACATTGCCTTATCAGTGAGTCTAAGGGGAGATGTTCTGAAGATGCAATACTTACAACATCAAATAGAAAGTTATTTGTCCACAGCATAACAGAACAAAATGTAATCAACCAGTATATGAAAGGTTTGCCCACAGAAATGTTTCGATGACAGCTTTTCCATTTTTAAATTCTTTCTTTTATTTTGGGGGATGATAATATAATTACATCTCTTTTTCCGTTCCTTTTATTGTCTTCAAAGCCTCTCAAATATTTTTCCTTGGTCTCTTTCAAATTCAGGTCTTCTAAAATTAATTATTACATACATAAATCTATTAATTTGTAATGGATTTTTATAAATAATGAGTTGAAATGTTCACATTGTACATCTCTCAGAGATTTATAATGCACATCAGCAAATAAAATGTTCTTGATAAATTTTAAATTAAGTGAATCTATTTATTCTTTTCCAGATACGTTACTGTAACATGTAGCTACCATGGAGGCTTTTCCTTTCTCTACCTGACCTCACCCTGTGAAATGGAGTTTTGTGAAATGGGTTTCTGACAATGAAATTGGTCAAGAAGGACATTAAGGAAAGAAAAATATTCACACAAAATAACAGCTCTGATGTGCATATTGGTAGTAGGGGGAGGGAAGACACCCAAAATGGCACTGAAGGACCTCAGAGTTGTGGGAAAACATTGTCTTCTCAGACAGCACACTTTCACAAAGATGACACGAGTTACTAAACACAGGAGGAAACTAGCAATTTATTTCCTTTTGCACATGTTACACCCGGTTCTGAGTACTCAATAATTACAGTAGGGAATAGATGTTAGAGAAGCAGACATAAAATGAAATCTGCCTTGAGTCCTAACCAAAAAAGATAGTTGTCACTAAATGATAAAATACATTAAGAGCTGGCACAGTTAATGTTCTAATAACAATAAAATGTCTTAAACTTAAAAAAATCAATGCATAAAATGATTTGTAAATAATATCATCTAAACAACCACCATGATGACTGCCATGATTGTTCTGTAGCTGTGAGAAAATACCCTGACCACAAGGAACTTAAAAAGGAGAAATGGTTTGTTTTTGTTCACCTGTTATAGTCCATTGCTAAGCTAGGAACCCAAACAGATCATGGAGGAAAGCGTCTTAACCGGCTAATTCTTGGGCTCACAGGAGTTCCCTTGTAGAAGTCAGGACCTCTTGCCCAGAGAAGGTGCTGCAGCATGTGCTGGGCCATCCTGCTTCCTGCATAGACATGTTTAACAATCAACCTGATCCTGCATCCTTCATAGACCTGTTAACAGTCAACCAGATACAGTAGTGACTCAAGAGAGGCTCATTGTCCAGGGGATCTCAGGCATTTACTGTTAACTGGGAAGGTCGCTAAAACAGTTTGTTGCTGTCCGTTTTAAAATCATACAGAATGAAGAAGTAGGGGGAATACAAAGAGTTTATAAACCTGGAGAGAAAGGGTTCTCCCTCTCTAATCAGAAAATGTGTTGCCCTCAGCGTTCACATTTGTGGTCAGCATGCTCATAGCTGTGGGAGGCAATGCAGGGCTTCTTAGTTAAAGCTCCAACCTTCTAGAGAAAGCATAGAAGTCGGGCACCCAGTGAAATGCAAAGAATACAGGAAGTTCTGGAGAAGAAAGAACTCTGGCATCCAAACCCATCAGACTGCTTCACATCGAATGGACCCTAATGATCTAAGCACATCACTAAAACGGAGAAATTGAAACAATGCATTGTTGAAATAGAACCTAGCATGCCCTAGCTACAAGAAACTCACAGAAGATATGATTATGATGACATTGTAGGCTAAAATTCAATGAATAGGAAAACACGTTTACTCAAAATAATAATGAGTGAAAGGAATCTTGGGTTGTTATGCTTCATGATACACAGTATACTCCAGGGGAAAGTTGAACAGACATCCCACTAGGTTCTAGATTGCGTTCTCTTGCAGTGATAACCGCCATGACATAAAGCAAAATAGGACAGGGGAAGATTGTTTTCATTTATACTTTCAGGTCATAAGCCATTGTTGAAGGAATCCTAGGCAAGAACTCAAGCAGAAATTGAAGCAAAACCATTGAGAAATTCTGCATATTAGCTTGCTCTCAGATTTGTTTTCAGGCTCATATTCAGCTAGCTTCTGTATGGAGCACAGGCCCAATATTCATTCAATGAACAGGGCTACCCAGAATAGGCTGCACCTCTGAATTTCATTAACAAAACAAATGTTCCTCAGACATGCTCTTAGGACCATCTGATCAAATCAGTTCCTTAGTTGAGGTTTCTTCTTCATAGCTGACTACAGGCTGTATGCATTTGACAAGAAAACCTGAGCTCCACAGAAGCTAATAGAGTGAGTGAGGGACCAAAGACATAGCTGAGCCTATAAAATGCTTGCCACACAAGCATGAGAACATGAGCTCAAATTCTCAAAACCCACGTAAAAGAAACAAATGTTTGCTTGTGGTGACACACAAGCCTTATTCTGGTATTAGAGAGATAGGTGCAAAACCACAGGCTGGCCAGCCCAGTCTAATGAATGAGCCCCTATAGATCCTAAATGAGCACCTCCGTCTCAATAAAAGGGATGGGTTTGTACAAACAGCATCTGAGGGTTGATCTCTGGCTTTCACACACACTCAGTCACACTCACTTACACACACACACACACACACACACACTCATATACTAGAATCCATCATAAATAATACTGAACATAATTACCTATGAATAAGAAACAATGTCAGCATTTTATGAGTATCTCAAAGAATTGAATGGAGAGGACAGCCTCTGGTGATGTGATTTACAAGCTGCCAGACCTGAGGTGTATACATTTGTACACCCAGTAAGGACAGTAATAAAAGACATGTATCTAACAAGCTTGAAGATGACCAGCGTTTATTCCTATTTCTCATCACATATCACTAAATAAACTCAATGAACGCACAAAGGAACAAAATCTAGGTTTTGTTGTTATTATTTTAGCCAGAAATTTATAAGAATAACTTACATTGTCACCAACAGAATAAAGAATTGTGAACTCACCAGACGCCATAATGATCATAATTACATATGAACATGAAAAGGGAAATGTCAGAACATTAAGAAAAATGGAAGGGAATGGAGAATAGAAATAAAATCCCGTGATTACAAAAGTAGTGGGTTTTCTGATCAGCCAGTTAGAACGAACAGACAAGAAATCAGCAAAGACATGAAAGAACTAAGCATGCCATCAAACAATAAGCTCAACTTTGTATTTATAGAATTCTTCACACCAGACAGCGAGGTGCTCATTATTCTTAGGTGCACATACAGTATTCATCAAGAGCTAGTTTCTGATTCATAAAAGAAGCCTAAGCAATATAAAAGAAGTTGTCAGCATACAAAAACATGTTCTCTAACCATAATTGAATTAACTATGAATCAATAGCACAAAGATAAAAGGTAAATCTTCCAATCCCAGCTAATTAAACAACATTCTCTTAAATGGGCCATGGAAACTTTTGAGTAGTCCATGAGATTTCAAAGAGAAAGGTTCGAGAGAAAGTAGAAAGTTGTTTTTACCAGGAATAAAGTGAAGATGCAATCATAAAATAAGAAGAAAATGAAGATAGAGTCATACTCTATGGAAAGCTGCACACATGGGAATACACACTTTATTATGAAAGAACAAGAAAGCTCTACAGTAAAAATAGAGAAGGAGTTTTGGGAGAGTTCTCAGTTTTCTACATATTTAGAGGAACATTACATTGCTGAGCCATCCCAGTCCTGAGAATTTTCCCCACAGAAATGAAGAATGTCCATACAAAAATACCTTTAGGTACATATAGGTATACACTATCAACTGGCAGTGCCTAATTATGCATGTCCACACACTGAGCCAATAATGACCAATAAAAGTAATGGACTGCTAACAAATGAAGCAGTGTGGATGAGTCTCAAACATCACACAAAACAAAGAGGCCAGACTCCCCATTAAAATGAAAGTGAGCATTTGGTGTCCTTCCTAAAATTCTCAAATTAGGGACAGTTCAGTATGATTTAACCACAAAGACTCATGCTATTTATCAGATGCTGTTGTGTTGGAATTCTGCCCCATGGAGACAGTTCTAAAAGGTGATGGAAAATAAAGAAAGGAGAAAAAGGTGCTCCCTACATATGCATGTGCATACGTGTGTATGTGTGTGCATGTATGTTTGTGTATGCATGTGTGTATGTGTGTGCATATGTATGTGCGTGTGTGTTTGCATGCATGTGTGTGTTTTATTTTACTGAGATATTGTGGGTTTCTTTTTAACAGCTATACAACAGTTTCTAAACTTCTATCGCTTTCATTACATTTTATTTGCAAATCAAATGGTGACTTCATTAGAGTTCAACTTACAGGCATGATGATGTTTGTAATATGCTGTGAATGTTCTGATGTTGTCATCTTCTATAGCTTAAGAGGAAATATTGACATTTAAAGAAAATCAAAGCAGCATCCGAGAACACAAGATCTGTTCTTGGTACTCAAGAAAGTCAGTTCTGGACCTTAGGTAGGAAAGGGAACTCTGTTCTCTTGTTCCTTGTTGATCACCACCACGCTCAAATTGAAGCAGGTGGCGAGTTGTGCACTGTTCTTACCTAAGAGCTCTGGAATCTATTAGGATTGTTCCTATCAGTTTCCTGTTATTACTCCTCTTTCTATCACATGAAGAAAATATTAGTGCTTCATCCTTGATTTCAAACTTCATCATCTAATGTGAGGTAGTGTATCTTGATGAGAAATAACCTGCTTCTAGCATGGACCAGAGATATTCAGGACAGCTGGGAATACTTTACAATGACAGAAAGCCAAGAATGGGTCAAAAGAAAGTGTGTGTGTGTGTGTGTGTGTGTGACAAATATGAAAATAGATATGTTACTCTCCAAACAAATACTATTCAACCCAAAGGGGACAAGTTATACCATATCCCTTCAAGTTCTTTTAGTCGTCCTCATTACAGAATGCAGTTCATTCTCCTAGCTTCTAGAACATGGAAACAGTCCTCAGGACTGATGTTCATAAGAATAAAACTATACATAAATAATAACATGGGAAATACAATAGATGTTCCACCTAAAAATTATCTCTTTAAAGCATAACTTCAAAACACAAACTACTAATTTGAAAAAATACCTGTGCGTAAATCTTATCTCAAGGTATTTTCGAGATACTGATGAAATATTTTAATATTTCAGAGAAACTCATTGAAATGCTCTTATAACTATGTAAATTAGTTAAGATTCAGATAAATAAATAACATTAATTAGAACAAAAATATGTCTTTTTTTCCCTCAGCCAGTAGTAAATTCCATTCATTATTTTTTATTTATTATTTTTTTTTTTTTGATTTTTTGAGACAGGGTTTTTCTGTGTAGCCCTGGCTGTCCTGGAACTCACTCTGTAGACCAGGTTGGCCTTGAACTCAGAAATCTGCCTGCCTCTGCCTCCCAAGTGCTGGGATTAAAGGCGTGTGCCACCATTGCCTGGCAATTCCGTTCATTTTTACCTATGTCTTCTTCAAGGCACAGTGTGTATGCATGTTGCATGTCCATGTGTGTGGTGTTCAAGTGAGTGTGCATGTGTGGAGCTTAGGGCTCCATGTCAGATGACTTTTCTATAATTGTTTGTCTTTTCATTACCTCTCCTCATTGAGTCCTGTGTACGTATGGGTGGGGCATTGCTATAATGTATGTACTGAGGTCAGAAGACTAACTTCAGGAATCAGTTCTCTTCTTTTACTGTGTGGCTCTTGGGAGTCCAATTCACACTGTCAGGCTTATTGGCCAGTGCCCTTAGCTAGTGTAACATCTCACACAATGTCCACCTTAGTTTTGAAGTGTGAGATTTTCACTGAACCCAAAGCTCACTATTTTGGCAAGAGGAGCTGAGCAGCGAGCTTCAGGCATCCTTCTGAGCCCACTTCCGCCCAGCTAGATTTTAAGTAGACTTCATCACTCTGTTTTTAACTTGGGTTCTGAGGATCCAGACACGGGTTGTCACACATGCACAGTAAGCTCTAACTCTCTTTCCGTAAGCAATTTACCAGTCACATCTAAAAATTTGAAAATTAACATATGGGAAATACAATAGACATTACACCTAAAAATTAGCTTCTTAAAGCATAATTTCCAAGAACAGACTACTAATTTAAGAAAAACATAATCTGTACATAAATCTCAAAACACTATTTTCCACATATTGATAGAATACTTTTAGAAAATGTTTCAGTATTTGATGGAACACTCACTGAAATGCTCTTAAAACTGTGTATTGATTTTTCTAATGGATTTGCTGCCTTTAAATCTATGCATTCATGTCCTTCTAGGTCTTTACAGTAAAAATTTCATCATACTTTGTTTGCTGGTTGACCATTCACAGCCTTTTAAAAGTCAAGGATTTGTTGTCAGCATCTGAAATTAAATAAAGTAACTCACAGCCTTGTAAGTTCCATAAACAACATTTTAATTGGAGATAGCTTCATTCTATAAAACTTGTTAGTTTCTGGCGAGCTAACTAACATGAGTAATGAGTAATGAGTATGAGTAACTAACATGAGTATGAGTAATGAGAACTGCGGATGGAGTTGGTTTGGCTAGCAATACTTCACGTTAAGTACTGTGATGATGACACTGTCCATAACATTTTGAGTTTTGACTTTCCAGTCCCACGCGCCATGCTTGCTGCTGATATTCTTTGTGATGCTGAGATATGGCCTAAGCTGCCACCCCTGGTCAGTTTCCCATTATCAATTGTAAACAACAAGATGTGCTACCAAAGACTGAGCTTCGAATTTAAAAATGAAGTCTTCCATAGGAGTCCTTTTCAAATAATGATGAACCTACTAGGAAGCAACTAAATTTTAAATGAAGAAATGCACAATATATCTTTATGAATACACATGCACACATATGGAAATCCACGGAAGGAATTTAATTGAATAAAAAATAATATTAATATTATATATTATGGGCTTGGTTTCAAGCACCAAAGGAAAGTGTTTTGCACATAATATGTTTCATGAATGTTAAGCCATGTAGGAAATTGTTTTCTTTTTAAGACTGCCTGGTTAAAATGAGGAACTGAAATAGAGACAGGAGTACTGACACTGTTTTTGATTGGGATTTTTGAAACATAAAAATTCTGTACTGTAGGATGATTTAAAGGGATGTCTGACTCACGCACACTTGCTTTAGAACAAAGGCAACGATCTAGCAGAGGAAAGCTGCCTAGAGATGTTAGCCGGGTCTGCCTACACACCTGCCCACCTGACTGCATGTGCAAATTTGCAAGAAAAGGAAACAGCCCTGTGTTCAGTCCAGGTAAAGGATATTTTATGTACCCTCCTCACTGAAATCAAAGCACAATGCCTTTAATCCCAGCACTTGGGAGGCAGAGGCAGGCGGATTTCTGAGTTCGAGGACAGCCTGCTCTACAAAGTGAACTCCAGGACAGCCAGGGCTATACAGAGAAACCCTGTCTCAAAAAACCAAAAAAAAAAAAAAAAAAAAAAAAGAGAAAGAAGAAGAAGAAGAAGAAGAAGAAGAAGAAGAAGAAGAAGAAGAAGAAGAAGAAGAAGAAGAAGGTGGTGGTATTTCTGTTTTTTTTGTTTTGTTTGTTTCTTTTTTGTTTTTTTGGGGGGAGTGTTGCTTTGTTTTGTTTTGTTTTGTTTTGTTTTTTTCGAGACGGGGTTTCTCTGTATAGTCCTGGCTGGCTGTCCTGGAACTCACTCTGTAGACCAGGCTGGCCTCCAACTCAGAAATCTGCCTGCCTCTGCTTCCCAAGTGCTGGGATTAAAGGCGAGCGCCACCATGCCCGGTTTAAAAAGCATGGGGTTTCTCTTTCTCTCGAGCCAGAAGAGGTGAGGAAAATGGCAGAGGGTGAGACTTTCTCCTTTTCCCCTTTCCCCTTTCCCCTTTCCCCTTTCCCCTTTCCCCTTTCCCCTTTCCCCTTTCCCCTTTCCCACATGAGGGAAGCTTTATATCTTGGTCTCTTCCTCCTTGTACTGAGTCTTGATGATCTCTTCCTTCTTTGCCTGGAGGCGCTCCTCCCGGGGCTTTCTTGCTTCCTTGGTCTTAGACCTGCGAGCCTCAGCCTGGTCAGCCAGGAGCTTCTTGCACGGCCTTGTCTGCCTTCAGCTTGTGGCTGTGCTCCATGAGAATCCACTTGCTTTTGAATACATTCCATTTGACTTTCAGGTACAGGCTATGATACATACGGTGGGCAATCTTCTTAGATTCCCGGTATCTCCTGAGAAGCCAGCACAGAATCCTCATCTTTCTCATCCAGGTCACCTTCTCGGCATCTGAGCATTGGCAGTACCCTTCCCCTTCCCTATGCCCATATGCCTGCCCTTCTGTCCTTTCAAGGTGTTTTTCCGGCATTGAGCTCAGGAATGGATAGTCACAGGCTTTCAGATGATCAGTCCACGTTTGATCAACTTCCTGATCTGCTGACTGGTGTTGGCACTGGCGATTTCATTGATCTCAAGGGGGCCCAACCAGAATTTTTTACCACAGCAGAGGACTCTAGAAGCAAGCCCCTTCTGTGGTCCGAGCATACTCATGGCTGCAGACGCAGTTGCGAAAGACAAGACTCACTTTCTAAGAGTGAGAAAAAGAAACAGTAGTGATGGGTCTACTTTCTGCCTGATGTGTTCCACCGGCCCTTATAGCAGTCAATAGCATTTTTCCTTCTTCAGAGGGGAAGAGGGAAACTTTGAGAAATCAGCTCTGCTTTAATACTTCCTCTTCCATTGTTGACGTCTAAGTGATTTCGTGCAAAGTGACATAAGCACTAAAATTATGAATTGACAAGCTGGAAATTTATACGTTTCCAAACTGTCGTCAAGTCACTCTGCCCTCCTAAGATTTGCATGCAGGAGAACCTGAGCTAGGGACCTCAACAGTCAACTTAAGACAATAGTTAAAAGCAGGCTCTACTCTACATGCCTATAATCTCAGTGGCCTGGAGGAAGGGACAGGAAGATCCAGTTTAACCAATATTACTTTCACACACTAACAGTCATGCACTCCACTTAGCTCTGCACCAAGCTGGGAAACAAGAAACCCTAAAACAACTTGTTACTTAATATAAGCCATGCAAGTTAATAGCTTCATCGATGAGTTTAAATTTACACTTGATATATGTATGCATGTATGTATGTATGTATATATGTATGATATATTATGATATACATAGAAGGGCAGAAATACCATACATCCTAAGTTAAGAAGCCATCCTCTTTATGATCTTAGGAATCTTATTTGACTGAAGTGTCCTCTGTGTCTTCAACATACTCCCTCCAAACCTATGTCCTGCATCTCGATGACATGGAAACTTAGAGTGCCTACTCTGTGAATTGCCACGGATTTATATTCTCTAGCTGTCCAATTCTATTCGAATGGATCAAGAGTATGAGACACATTTTCCTGGATGAAAAGTAATGTTTTTAAATTCCATACTAAACTTCCCTTTTAAAGAAATGAATGGCATTCTGCCCCGAGACATAATACAATTATCATTCCTTTAACCATGGCTGTCCTTACCCTATTCCTGTTCCTTCACAGTGCTTTGGGCAAGTGTCTTAGTTAGGGTTTCTATTCCTGCACAAATATCATAACCAAGAAGCAAGTTGGGGAGGAAAGAGTTTATTCTGCTTACACTTCCATACTGCTGTTCATCACCAAAGGAAGTCAGGACTGGAACTCAAGCTGGTCAGAAAGCAGGAGCTGATGCAGAGGCCATGGAGGGATGTTCCTTACTGGCTTGCTTCCCCTGGCTTGCTCAGCCTGCTCTCTTATAGAACCAAGACTACCAGCCCAGAGATGGTCCCACCCACAAGGGGCCTTTCCCCCTTGATCACTAATTGAGGAAATGCCTTACAGTTGGATCTCATGGAGGCATTTCCCCAACTGAAGCTCCTTTCTCTGTGATAACTCCAGCTGGGTCAAGTTGACACAAAACTATCCAGTACAGCAAGTGTAACCCTTGCTGTTTATTTACTATGCTGAGTATGGCCATTCAGACTCAACAGATACAAGGTGAAAATAAGACCACTCTCGCTTTTACTCATTGCTATTAACCCGCAGTTTTCTCTTGTTTCTGCTCGTGGTTATTGGCATGAGAATTTGAAGCTTCTGTCTAGCCTATCTCTGACTTCTTAAGGCAAAAGGGCAGACGAACTTTTAGAAAGATCGCTTAGCCAATGAAGGTTTAGCTTCAGCCTTTGTGTTGAATTTTAAAGACTAAGTCCAAGATTTTCATCCCCTATTCATAACTTTATTCACAAATGGATGCCATGTTTTTCTCTACCCACAATTGCAATGACTTCCACATCTAATACTCTGATATCAGTATAGAGAAGGGATTTTTCTATCTCCTCATAAAAAGGAAAATAAGCCGGGCGGTAGTGGCGCACGCCTTTAATCCCAGCACTTGGGAGGCAGAGGCAGGTGGATTTCTGAGTTTGAGGCCAGCCTGGTCTACAAAGTGAGTTCCAGGACATCCAGGGCTACACAGAGAAACCCTGTCTTGATAAACAAAAACAAACAAATAACAAACAAAAAAAGCAAAGTAGACATTTGTGACCTGTTGAAAACAGTTTTATAGGAGGTTAGCTAACATATCGATGGCATCTTTGAAGCAAAAGCTGTGTCATGATGCCCAGGTACAGTTTAAAGATGAAAACTAACATGACCTTTTACAAGCTAATAGGGCCATCGAAGTAAATAGAACCTAAGTCTGGGTTTAGTCGCATATCCATAGAATAAGAAGACCCAGAAAGGCGGTAGTCCACCTTTAAAAACAATTGCCTCAATTTCTAGTTCTGGAATCCATGACAAAATGCAGCTCACAGCTTTTACCAAACCACAGACATATACATTTGATAAGAGAGATCTGGACTCAATTTAAAGCACAAAGATTTCATTTAATTTCCCAAAGGGCAAAATGATGATAAAAGAAAAACTAATCTTTAGACTGTGAGTGGAATGCTTGTGGTTGTGGCGATATTCTACATTATAAAGAGTAAGTAGGTGGGGTGCCCTGTCTACTACTCCCTAGCTGCTTTAACTCTCCAAAGCAGGGGTGAGGCTCTGAAAGTCACAGGAATCTCTATGCATTGTGTCCTCTAACTCTTGCCTCCAGTGGAGCTGTCCAAGATGTTTATGGAGAAAACCAATAATTTTGCTTGCAAGCAGTCATCCTTGGAATGTAAACATACGAAGAATCTCCTGATTAGTGAGGTCTAGCGGACCTCAGCATTAACCTGGGCGCCCCAACAGCAAACTGAGGACATGTGAGACCTGTGAAAGGGGAAGCGCAAGAGGTAACGGTGGGATTGAACAAGGAAACATTTTGTTAGAACTTGCAGAAATGTGGCAATGGCAGACAATGCAAATAAACAATGGTCGGTGTTTATGAATATGGCTATAAATCTGTGCACATTTATAAATGAAATTTGCTTCTGCATACAAAATACTCACTTCCTTGAAGACAGAATTAACTTCAAAGAAACTGCTAAAGTTTTATTCTCTCCCCTGAGAATCCCTCCCACCAAACGCATAACCTTTTCAATGATTTTGCCTATTTCACGTTACGAACAAAAACTAATTTTTGTTCTAGTCAGAAGACAATCCAGGACAAATACTGTGGCCTTATAAGATGTGCTATCAGTACTATTTTCCAAATGGTTAATTTCTAACAATAAAGCCAATTTCCCTTTAGCCAGTGAATGTCATGTTTTCTCATCTACAGAAAGCCAGGCTTCTTCTGTGGTCTGCAGATTACAGACAGTTCTTGATGAGTGTCAGCTTGTACTTGCCTCTCCTGACTCAGTTCCTTTGATTGTCAAAGTAGTGAGCTTCAGGTTTGAACCTGTGGCCTTTTTATATACAATATAATATATGCTATTTCAAATATATAACTAGATTTAGGTAAAAGAGAGTCTTTACCTATTGTAAATCTCTAGGTGAATAACACCCTGGATACTACCTTGTACTTGCATTCCTGACTTGATAAATTCAGAACATTTCCCAAGTTGTCTTATTTAGGATTACTATTGCTGCAATGAAGCATCTTGAAAAAAAGCAAGTTTGGGAGAAAGGGTTTATTTGAATTATACTTCCACATAGTAGTCCATCATTGGAGGAAGTTAGGACAGGAAGTCACACAGGGCAGGAACTTGGAGTAATTTATCCAGAGACCATGGAGAGATAAGGGTTACTGGCTTGGTCACCGTGGCTTGTTCAATCTCCTTTCTTATATAACCCATGACCGTCAGCCCAAGGATGGTGCCACCAAGGATAGGCTAGAAACTCCCCCATCAACCATTAATTAAGAAATTGTCCTACAGCAGGATCTTTTGGAGGCATTTTTTTCTTTCCAAAGGATCTCTTCTTTGAGTCCAGCTTCTGTCAAATTAACATGAGACTAGTCAGCACTCAAGGGCTATAATGAGAAACATGTGCTTGGATTAGCGATTTTTTTTTTAAATGTATGAAGTTACTAATGTCATTGGACAGGAATGTTAGTTATTTTGATGGGTGAACAATGCTTACATGGGACTACACTGAGTGCAGCTACTTAAGCTTCTTGGATTATAAGAAAAAACGTCATTTAGGACTTTGCTAATTCTACGCGTGAATCATCTTTTACATTGTGTCTTTCAATCTGACAAAGAAGTAGTTCATAGAATTTTTAGCAGTGACTGTATAAACATTTCAAACATTTTCTCCCCATCAGTAGCAGTGCACTCTCCTTGCAACATCCCCAATGCTCTGGATTCTCAAATGAAAGACACACACACACAACCACACACACACACACACACAAATACACGCCTACATACACACATACACACAGATATACACACAGACACACGGACACACACACACAGACACACACACACACAAGTACACACACAGAGCCTTCTATTTTAATATGCCTTAAACAGGGCAATAGCTGGGTCACTCCCACACTTCCACATTGCTAATGCTTCCCTTCCAATGCTCCTTAATTATTACTTACTAAAATCTATATTCCAATTTGCTATCCTAGACCCAAATACGGGTTGGGGTAGGGGCTTAGGGCTGCTCTTTTTTGCTTTTACATGGTTGTATGGTCTCACCTCTCCAGCTCTCAAGCCTGATCCCTTTCCTTCCCCAGCACGGTGGTTCTTCCTCTTCCTCTCTCTCCTGTGTTCCTTGCTGGAGAACATCAACTCCCACCTCTGTCTTCCTGCCCAGCCATTGGCCACCTACACCTTTCTTTACCAATTCGAGCCAACTGGATGCAGAGACAGCAGTGTCATACATGCAGACATCTTTATCCCCATGTAATTTGAGAACCCAGTTAATACAAGCAATAAACCAAATCCACAACATCTTTCCATCAAAGTAGTTCTTTAGTAAAAAAAAAAAAAAAAAATTAGTAAAAATACAAAGGTATCTTCCTGATCTCATGGAAATATTCTGTAATAGTCATAGTTTTCAAATATTAATATCATTAAACTAGTATTTTTTAAAAGATTTATTTATTATATGTAAGTACAGTGTAGCTGTCTTCAGACACCCCAGAAGAGGGCGTCAGATCTCATTATGGATGGTTGTGAACCACCATGTGGTTGCTGGGATTTGAACTCAGGACCTTTGGAAGAGGAGTCAGTGTTCTTAACCTCTGAGCCATCTCTCCAACCCCTAAACTAGTATTTTTTTAAAAGCATTCTCCATTGTTTTTCCTTTTTGATAGAATTCAGCTTCTCATATAACATGAAAAGTTTAGAAGGAGTTCTGATCTGTACGTCATACTTCCCCCTTTCGGGATTAGAAAGCCAATGCTGGAAAGCAATTGCTACCCCAAACTGTAGGAATGCTGATGAAGTGAATGGATGGGGAGGGAGAGGGGAAGCAGCTGTGAAACCTATAGCACCCTTAAGACAATTTTATGGACCTTACAGTCAGTGGAGGACATATTTTTTAAACAAGTGATTATAATGTGTAGATAGGAATGAGACAGAGGGAGGGTTGTTTCATCATGATGGTGATTAGACACTGGGCAATTCATAAATAGATGATTACTAACAAACAAAACGGCATGAACAAAGCCAATGAAACGCTAATCAGTGTTCTTAGAATTGGAAAGAAATGACTAAAGTATAATTCACAGCTATTTATTACTTGTTTATTATATTTTTGAAACTGTCTCAAAATGTTCTTAGAATTTAACAATTCATGACAAAAGTAATTCTATGTGCATACTCACACAAAAAGGAGGCAAATGTATTGCCTTGGCATCTTCAGTCAGAAGAGTCAGCACAAAACTCAAGAGTCATTTCAGAGCACTCGTTGATTCCTCTCTGATTTTTCTCATATATAATTCATTAAAGGCTTGCAAATGTCAATTTGCAAATCAAAGGCACATTTGTATCTTCAGGTTTCCACATTTAAAAGGAGAAGCGCATCCACGTTTATGTGGAATGAGGCATTTTGATTTAAAGTTACCTGTCAGCTTTCAGGAAAGATGAATATTCAAAGACATAGGAAGAACCATCCATACAACAATACAACAAGAAAAACATCATTGATTGTTCTGGGAGGTATTGAATAAGTTGTGTACTTAAAAATCTTAGAATTTTAAATTGCCTTTCCCTGTGAACATTAACAGAAGAATGGGCTCCAACTTACTGAGTCTTTAGATTTAAGTCACACCATTTATAGTCTCTAGAGCAATATTTGGTGAATTCTTTTGCTAAAGGGTCAGATTATGTAGATATTGCAAGCTGTGGAGGCCAGTCTTTTTTTTTTTTTTTTAGACAGGGTATTTCTGTGTAGCCCTGGCTGTCCAGGAAATAACTCTGTAGACCAGGCTGGCCTGGAACTCAGAGGCCAATCTTTTAAATCTATGTAACTCTACCTTGACATATAGAAGTAGCAACAAATCAGCACACGTGACAAAACTTTTTTCTCTCTTCTTTTTATTTACCCTTGTCTCATATAATGCATCCCCACTGCAGCCCTCCCTCACTTATTAGGGAAAAGCAAAGAAGGGACTAGGCTGGTTCCATAGCCCTCAGGCTGAAGGACTATACAGTTAACACACATTCTGTGGCCCTGTGCTTTTCATTGGATCACAGTTTGATGCCTTCTAAATTTTCACTGCAATAGTATATTAGGTGACACCAGACCTACTTGGACAATTCCTGTTTATTAGAATCAATTAGCAAAAATGTAAAAGAAAAATAAAAACAGCCCTCACTTGAACTTGCCCAAATTAATACATTTGCATAGATATAGAAAAAAATTTCCAACAAACAAGAGTAACCTATAAAAAGCTGTTTAAATAAGAAATGCATATGAATCAATAGCTTTAATTTTTGTTTCAGGGGAGTCTCCTTAAATTCACAGAAGCAGAAGATAATGAAGAGACCAAGATGTTTAGATTCTACTTCAGACTTTACTACTAAAAGCTCATGACCTTCAGCACTCTCATCTCCATAACTTTTATTTTTGAAAAATGAAGAAGTTGTGAACTCCATGAACTCTTAAGGTTTCTTTTTTCAAAACAGAAAATTGATAGTATTATAAATGAAATAGATTCTAATATTATCACCAATCTTTGGAAAGCACAGCAAGATAGCCAACGGCAACTTTAGCAAAAACTTTTCAATTATCATTACAGTTTCCACTACAAGGGAATATTTTAGTTATATTTCTAGCAATTCTCTAGCTGGCTTTATAGAATGCGTACCATTCTTCCCAGACAGATGACTCACTGGAAAGTGCTCTGGCTGCACACTTAAAGGGAGGAAAACAAAGTTCAAGAAGTCAAGGCATTCAACCGTTTAAAGCAAAAGCAGACTAACCCTGAGTCCAGAAAGGAAGTCATTTCACAGTCTTTAAAGATGGTGGAAAAGATGCTGAAGTATAGCTCTTCACAGATGATAACTGCACGTGGGGAGGGGGAAGGACTAAGTTACTTTTAAGGAACTAGTCATTGGGAATTTGGCCATGCTCCAGTGAATATATGGATAACCAAAATTTGGACTTGGTGTATTTTTTCCTTCCTGGGAGAAGGTTTCAAGGGTGGGAGGGTGGACCTGATAGGAGTAGAGTGCATTGTGTGAAATTTTCCAATGATTAATAATGATATTATGTTGGAAACAAAGAAAATCAAACATCTTCACTTGAGAGTTTATAGAGCTGCACCCTATCAGAGTGTCAGGATCTTCAGATTTCTCTCTCTCTCTCTCTCTCTCTCTCTCTCTCTCTCTCTCCTTCCCTTCCCCCACCTCTTTCTTTTCTAATGGCAACTTTAAAATTGCAATATGTGATTATTATTTAGTTACTTGTATGTTTCAATCAGTCTCAATCAAAATAATTTTTCAATATAGGATATCAGGCTCTCAGAAGTTCACCTTTCAAATAAAGACCGGAAGAGAAAATACTGTGGAAGGATAGGGCAAGAATGTAGTCTTTGTTAAGCACAACAAACTCTTTCAAATCTACCTTTCCAATTAGCCAAGCCTACAGGGAAACAAACTTCTGTGATGTACCTTCTCATGGAATCACACATTTTGAATAGTGCTATGAACACAAGTTTCCTATCCTTTTGTACAGTGTGTCCACTTGCTCTGAACTGTCAAGAGTAATTTTGCATTGTCTCTGTCATCTCAGAATGATGAATAGTGATGCCTGCTTGGATGACCTGGTCCTCGAGTCAGTCAATGGGGTCTGCAAGAGAGAAAGAGTGGGGACTGAGGGGCAAGAGATGCAAAGAATAGAAACAAAACAGGCTGTTAAGGATCTAGTCTCAAGTCTTGTTTATTGAAAGGCAACTATGGGTATATATGCACTCACTGGGGAGTACAGCTGGAGACACTTAACCACAGGTCCAGTATGTATAGGAGGAAAACAAGATATTATCAGAGTGTGTTCAGCTGTGGTGGGCATCTTGCAAAAACATCATGCTAGGAAAGCAAATCTCTCATCAGGGTGGAAAAGACCACCTGTAAGTAAATAGCCCGAGCTGACTGCAGAGATGATAGCCACTTTCAGCTAAGAGTCAGCTCCCAATCCTTGGACAGTATTGTTTTTCTATAAAGAAAGATAACTACAAAATTGAAATTTTCTGTTTAAAAACAAAGAAGAAAGAAAGAATGGCAAGCAAGACTTTAATGCCCTCCTTTATGATCTTTAAAATAACTGGGGACATATAAAAGAATCCTCAACCAGTAGCTGCTTACCATCGTGGAACCAGTGTTGGCAATATTGACAACAGATACAAGACTATTTTTCTTGGTCAGTTAATAAAATGGGTCCTAACTTGCACGATCACAAGATGAGCAGTGCTTCTCAAGGCGGCTTCCAGCAGATGGATGGCTGGTTGTGTAACTTGTTGCCTCTGATTGATCAGGCAAAATGAGCAGAAAGTCTTTCCTGTATGAGGAGCAGATTTCATTTCAAGTAGCACACATTTAAGGCATAAAGTGTCTCGAGAAGAAGACACCATCAACAGCTCTCAATTTAGTCACATTCCTTAGATCATAAATACTTGCACTGAAATCCAAATAGCTGGAAGATAATTTGAGTTAAACCACAACACTGCAAGTTTAAAACATGACAATTTCAAGTAATTCTGGGACACCAGAATCATGTGTGCAGTGCTTGTTCTGAAGGGTGTTTGGGCTAAATTTTATTGCCTACATAACTTGATTTTTGTTCCATGTTTACATCTATTGTAGCTTACTATTCGAACCTTATCTCATTTATACTATATTCTGAGAAAGAAATTTATAAATAAGTGAATACTGGTATAGTGAATGGGAGATATTTCTCAGGTCCCTTCAAATCATGCTAAGACTTTGAAAAGATAGGCTTGGCTAACAACCATTAAGGATTTCTACCATGTGCTCTTTTAGAAAGCATGACAGAATCTCATCCTCTCAAAATTCTGTATACCGTAAGGTGGTAGAATTCACTTTCTTTCTTTCTTCACTAGAGTGGTTTTATACATAATGAACCTCTCCAAGCTGTCAGTACTTGTTTAATGAATAGATCTCATATTTGCTCAAAGCATTGCCTTGGGGAACTATGTGGCAATAGAAGATTTTGCTCTATCAAGTAATTTATTTAAAATCCTTTGGGTTAGGTGGTAGGAGAGTTATGTTAGCCTATTTTATGTCCATTGTAAAGCATAACAATCTGTCTAGAGAACTAACCTAAACATTACTTTCAAGAATCAAGAAGAAACAGGAAATTGGGAAATCAATGTTATAAGTTATATTTATAAAAAGAAACTAAAATCCTCCCTTTTAAAAAATATTTTATTTTATGTATGTGAGTACACTGTTAATTCTGCTCAGACGCATCAGAAGAGAGGATCAGATCCCATTACAGATGGTTGTGAGCCACTATGTAGTTGCTGGGAATTGAACTCAGGACCTCTGGAAGAGTACTCAGTGCTCTTAACCCCTGAGCCATCTCTCCAGTCCAAATCCTCAGTTCAGTTCTGTTCCTTGTAAGTGTAGCTACATTTAGATATAAAATGTTTCC
Organism: Mus caroli; assembly: GCF_978045245.1. Lineage (NCBI taxonomy): Eukaryota > Metazoa > Chordata > Mammalia > Rodentia > Muridae > Mus > Mus caroli. Next base: position 11,591,521 of record NW_028227275.1, on the reverse strand, counting down.
ATATGCAGTGGCATACATTCTACTTGAGAAAGTGAAACTTGCAGGCAAAATACTAGCAGATTTGCTAGAAGATCATAGAAAGCCACAGAAACACAAAGAAGACCATGTGCTGATGGAGTAGATGTCAGAGAGATACAGATGCCATTCAAGGTCTTCCAAGGGATTCTAATGACCACTTCAAGATACAATAGACACTGATTGATTCTTCTAGAAAATGCTCATGTAGCATGGACTGGATGATACCAGTATTTTAGGCTCCAAATATTAAGGATTTTGTGAGGAAATTTCCAATCCACTAAATGACACAGTGTGTGGTTTTATTGTTTTGCTAGCTTAAAAAAATATTCTTTTTTTTTGTTGTTCTTTTTTTTTAAGTAATTACTTTTAGGTTTATGTGTTTGTTCTTTCTATTGTGTCTTTGTTTCTGTTGTCCTGGAACGCCCAAGGTAGATCATGCTGACCCTGAATTCAGAGAAATCCCTATGTCACTGCCTCTGAAGTGCTGGGATTAAAGGTCTGATCAATATGCCTAGCTTATACTAGGCATTTTGATCATATCCACCACTATTATCTCTTTCTAGCTCCCCTTGCACTCTCTTTGTCTTTCTGAACTTCATGTCCTCTTTTTATTTCTATTAATAAACTTCGGAGTTCAACTAGTGCTATCCACATGCACATAAGTATGAGGTGTCCATTGGGGGAAGGGCAACCTTTCAGAGGTCAAGACCCTACTCATTTTTTCCAAACTTATTATTTCCAGGTTGAAAGGAATTTTTATAACATGAAATGCTACTTTCTGAAAAGAAGAAGAAAAAGAAGAAGGAGGAGGAGGAGGAGGAGGAGGTCTTACTGTGTATCCCAAGACAGCCTAGAATTTTCTACATATACCAGGCTGTCTTAAGACTCAGAGAGGAAGACTGTAAGCATGGACTGTCATGCCTGATTGTGATTCAATATTCCATGTCAATAGATGATGGTATTTGCAGTGGGAGAGTGCCCATAAGATTAGAAGCTTGCTGCATAATCATGAGAACTCGAGTGTGATTCTCCATGTTAATCACTCAAGAAGAATTTGTTCAAACACATGTGATATCTCACCCCTTTCAACGCTGAAGGCACAAAGAGGAGCTAATTGAATTCTCTTCCTGACATTTAAAATGCCAGTTCCAGATTCCTAAGGTTCTTGTAGAATGGTTCTAATGCTATTTGTGTTTAAAAGGGGGGGGGTAAGTCTCAAATTGCTTGAGAATCCTATATATGAGACAGTGAAGTCCCTGACCCTAGCTGGTTGTAATTGGTAAATAAAGTTGCCAGTGGCCCACGGTTGGCCAGGGACACAGAGGCAGGGCTTTAGGCAAGGGAACCAAGAGAAGAAGGATTTAGTGTCTGGGGAAGCAGGAAGATTAGGCTTGAGAGCTGCAGGAGAAAAAACATATGATCATGTAAGGCCTGGAAAAGAGCAGTCCCAGGGGACCTCCCCAGGTGGGTCTAAGGTTTCCAAAATGGAAGGTAGATTTCAGTAGGTAATCATTCAGGAGGATAGGAAGTGGGACATTAGCAACCTGGGAGTTTGGGTGTGGTCCAGCCATTGAGTTGATTAAGGCACATTAAATATAAGGCTGAATGTGTGTGTGTGTGTGTCTTTCATATGAGAATCCAAAACATTGGTGTCGGTAGCTGCTAGGTAGAGTAGAGCAGACTGCTCAACTTTAGTTACAGGTTCATGAACTTTTTAATGAATGTCTTAAACTGATATTCCTCCAAGTTGAGATATACTGAATTCCCACGGACAGATAATTCAACAACGAGATTCAGAAAGAAGGAACCATTAATAATTCAACAATGAGATTAATCAAGGAAGAAATCATCGGGTATAGCATGGGAACTGGTAGCTCCCTCGAAAGATAAGGATGTCTCTGTGTCGTCCTGCAGAATAAAAATAAAGTTAACAAATATCCAGATCACACTATCTCCAGTACCATTTGCCTACCCACTGTTTCTTTTGCTTAAAACAAAAGCTCTCATCATTATGCTGTACTGTGTGTGTGCGCACACGTGTGTGCGTGTGTGTGTGTTGGTGTGTGTGTGTTGGTTGTGTGTGTGTGTGTGCGTGTGTGTTTGGGGGTGTGGAATGGGCTGGAGTGCTTACTTTCCCTTTCCCTCACACAAGCATATTAGTTGGGATTGTTTTTTATCTTTTCACCATCACATGCATTTGTTTATGATGAGTGAATAAGAATTAAGTTAATATATAAATATATTTAATATGATAAACATAATATATGCTTACTATGGGCTAGACAATGGGAAAAGGATAGTCTCTAATAAATAATGTTCACATGCACAAGAAAAAATTTGACCTTTTAAAAATCATATAGAAAATTAATTTAAAATATACAAAAACTTAAACATAAAAGTTTAATATGTGCAGTTGTGGTAGAGTACTCTAGCAGGATACACAACAGAATCATCAGCTTGAGGATATCCTGGGCCATACGTTGGGGAAAGAGACATGACTCAGTGGTTAGTAGCACTTGCTGTTCTTCCAGAATAAATGAATTTGTTTTCCAGAAGATGGTACTGGATCTACTAGACCACACCTGTAACTCCTGATCCAGTGGATCCAACACCTTCTGCCAGCCTAGATGGACACTATACACACATAAACACACACACACACACACACACCTCCTCACATACACACACACACACCTCCACACACACTCAAACAGACATAAATAAATTAAAAATATCTGAAAAGAGGTTAAAATATAAAATTGCTAGAACACTCCTTGAGGATCACTTACTTGATATTGGTTTTAATAGTGATTCTTTGGGATGTGACACGAGAAGCATGGGCAGTGAGGCAACAATTAGGATTTGTCAAATGGAAAGCAACGTTATAATGAAGGAAGTGATCAATAAATAAAAAGGTACACCTTAAAAATGGAAGAAAATGTAAGCTACAAATTTTAACATCCAATAATTTAATATCTATGAAATATAAGAACTTAAATAACTCAACAATTAACATAGTCCTCAGAAAAAAATGAGCAAAAGTCCTAACCAACATTTTCTAAAGCAAGTTACCAGAAGGTATATAAAAATGTTTCATATCACTAACCATCAGGAAAATCCAAATCAGAGCCACAAGAAGATATCACCTCATACTTGTTATGATGACCACTGCCAAAATATCAAACAGTAAGAAAATATGTAGCATCTTTCTCTCTTCTCTGGTAGAGCTACTACACCAAGAACCATGGAAGTCGTGTAGAGTAAGTCATAGGTCAATTAGGGTTACAGAGTGAGACTTGTTCTCAAAAATAAAAAAGTAAAAAAAAAAAAAAATAAAGACACGGGAGAGTGTTTCAGATAGTCTTATTCCTGTACTTCCTCATTTGCCTTTAACTAGAGAACTCTAGAAACTCTGCAGGTCTGGGAGATCAGTGGTTATAAGTAAGCCCACTGAATCAGACTGACTCTTGGCATCCACATCACCTAAAATATGTTGATACTGGCAAACTGATGATCTTCTCCTGTTTCAATTTCTTACCTTTATAGTGGACAAAAATGATTCCTTGGTGAATAGATTTATATTAAGGGTTAAATTTGGAGTTAGAAGCTTATATTACACTGGGCCATTCACTAATCATTAGTCATAACTATAACTAAATACTAAGCCTACCTTTATTATACTACATTCTTCCCATCCACTTTCTTCTTCTATTGCCCAATTCATAACACTTTTCATTATGAACAAATATACTGTGAAATATGCGGGTATCAAAATTCCTAAATTCTCCTAAGTCATGTAGGAACATTGGCTCTCCAGGGTCTTATCCAATTATCAACCAAGAGGCTTCTGCCAGCAGATGGGAACGGATTCAGAGACCCACAGCAGACAGACATGTGGAGAGAGATTCTAAATAGGAGATGTCCGTCCAAGTCCTTCCCTTCAGAGCTCAGAAAATCCAATGAAAGAGGAGGCAAAATGTTTGTAAGAGCCAGAGAGGGTGGAGGCCTCCAAGAGAACACAGCCCACTGACTCAACTAATCAAGGTGCATATGAGGTCACAGCGACTGAAGTAGCAAACACAGGGCCTACATGGACCAGAATCATGTCCTTTCTGTGTATTACAGGTAGTAGCTTGGTATTTTTATGGCACTCTTGACTGTGAGAATAAGTGTGTCTTTGACTCTTGTGCCTGCGCTTGGGACTCTATTCCTCCTATTGTATTGCGGTGTCCAACTTCAATAGCTTTTGCTTTCATCTTATTATATTTTGCTTTGTCATGTTTGGTTGTTGTCTCTTGGAAGCCTGTTCTTTTTTAATGAGACAGAAAGAGAATAGATCTGGAGGGGACGGGACGTGGGGAGCAACTGGGAAGAATGGTGGGAGGAGAAAGTAAAGTCAGGATACGTTGTATGAGAGAAGAATCTACTTTCAAAAACGAAAATGAATAATAAAAGAAAGAAAAAGTGCACACCACTCTGTGGTCCTATCCTGAAAAATTCCTGAAGTCTAAAACAAAGAAAAAGAAAGAAAGTAAAACAAGAAAGAAACAGGTGATATGAATGAGTCAAGATGTAGGGGACAAATTCCTGGCTCTGATCCTTCCGGATTGCAGGCTCAGTGAGTCATAGAACTGTAATTTTGGGGGGATGGTGATGAGAAAAGGGGCAGGATTGTGTCAAAATTCAAAGAGAATTGACTGCAACACTGAGGTAGACATTGCTTAATGAGATTCTCAATGGTAACTGAAAAGCAATGAAACTGAAGGACTTGTGCCTGACCCCAGTCAAGACTTCTATGGTCTATTGATATTGATTCTTTTCTCTACCCCCTCACCCACACAGCCTAGCCTTTCTCATGTCCCTAAAACTTTTAATCATGGCAACCAGAAAGCAGAAGGGAAGATATGACTAAATATGGGCCTTTTTTAAATAAAGGGGGATAATTCAGTATCATTAACTGATTAAAAGAGACAAATTTTAATATAGCACATTTACTTTTCACTCTGTCACGCCTTGAAGGAAAACTGAAGAAAGAAAAACCAAATTACTAGAAAATTACACATTGAGTGTTGCACTTAGTATTTTAAATTACAAAAATGCTTATGAGTGCTTCCATGTGGATTTAGTTTCCTCTGGCTATTTAAATTTTCACATTTTATCAACTACACTGTATTTCCTTTCTACCTTTATTAATTTGAATTCACCCAGCTTACTCACTGAGATGGTGTCAAAGGCTTTCCATAGCATGAGATTGGAAAATCTCCTGAGAAAAGATGTTTAAACATATCACCTGATGTCCTGTCCCATGCCATTGTGATGACCACCAGGCTGGAGAGAGGTAGCAAGCATTCCTTTAACAAACATACATCAAGTAAGCTTTGCAGCAGCGCCACAGCAATTACTGAGCAATACCTGTCAACCTTGGTCACTAGCAGAATATAGTCTAAATTCCCACACTGACTTGTTAATTATTACAGTAAGTCATAGCCCTGTAATGCAGTTAGTGTCTTCTAGGGGCTGTGTTACTCTAAGAAACACTGTTGAAATTTCACTAGGAATAAAGAGGATGTTATCTCTGAGGTGCTGATACACTTGATGGACAGACAGGGAAGGAAAACCCTTTCAATTAAAGAATACCAGAGATCTGAAAGCTTTGATTTTAAGTTAGTGGATAACTGACAATGTCTGATCAAGCCTTGCCTCACGTTTCATTGAACAACTTATTAAAGTAGAAATGATTACATTCTAGACATTCTCATTAAAAACTTCTAAAATGCTATAGAAAATTTTCCTTGATCAAAGTCTACATAGGGCCTTATAACCAAATATTCAGAGAACATTGGAATAAAGCAGATTTTCCCCCCAGGCAGGTCTTTGCTCATCTGCCTATGAGGCAAAGACAAGGAACGCTGGGATGCCTGTGGCTCTGAGGGAATATTTTACAGTACTGGCTCTTATCCTGTCACCAGCTCTGGTCATGAGCTTAGTAATTAGCAAATTAATCAATCTCTGTGCATAAAATTCACCTTTTTATGGGTTGGTTAAAACAATTATCTAACTACTTGACACTTAAACAATGGGATATTTATTAATTTTAATGTGCGAGGCATTTGCTGAACTATAATGCATATAAATCTCAGTAAATAAATGTTTTAGTGGTGGTAAATTTCACAGATAACCACAGTCCTACAGAGTGAGATCATCCTTGCCATTCCCTCTAATTCCTAGAGGAAGTAGATTTTAACATTTGGGTTTCAGTTAGGAGGAAAGATTCAAGGGCTAAGAATTTTCCTATACTCAGATATATGGAAGGTTATCTGCTGATTCTAGAAACCACAGCCAAGTCCTTGGTTTAGGGTAACAAAAGAGGATCATGTAATTTTACAACAGTGACTTATTGAATACCTACCTTATGCCAAAATATATCATTAAATAAGGCAGCCTGGGTACCAATTCCCAGTGTACAAATTGTTGTTGGAGAAATGGGAAACTGTCCGTCATATTGGTCATATTGGCACCAGAGCCCGAACTTCTCAGATAATTGTATGTCAATCCCATTGAACCTTAAAATTAATACACCAGTCAATTCTTGTTTGGCCTTTAGGAAAGAGAAAAATTCGGAGTTGATTATATTTCTAATAAAAATACAAGTAAATAGAGAAGAGTTAATATAACTAAAATACATAGAGTTCAAGTACAGGGCATTTATTTCTGAAATAGTAACAATACCATCTAATTATGCAATACTATATGTGTGCATATGTATCATACACATGTAAATCTATTATATATATTATATATGCAAATATAATACACAAACATACCATAAGTTTATATTATGATTAATGTTATGTTCTTAACCATTTTGTGATTTCATTTTCTGGTCACACATATTTTCATGAGTTAGTATCCTCAGATTATATATACTTCCTAATATTTCATACACAAAATTAATAAGTGTAACTTTATTGTTAATTAATTCCATATTTAAAAGACAATAGCAAGAAAATCTCAAGACTACAAAACCAGAGAATTCTGAGAGGGGTCAGCAATCCAATAAGAAAGCACTCAAGCAATGCAGTTTAGCATGATTTAGTGGCCTACATGGGGTGCTTTGGTTTTAAAAACATGACTTTCCATAGTAAGTAAATAATAAAAGATATACTCATTCACACACAAAGGCATGCACATATATGCATACAAAGATATAGATTCATATACACTCATGCACACACAGTTACACACACAAACATATGTACCATGTACACACATATACCCTCTATTCAGTAAAAAGAGGTCTAGTAAACTTTTCATTTGCTATTTTTCCAGGAAAGTGAGCGTAAAATTATTATAATTCATATGAATAATAAATTCTGTACACTTACATCAAATTGCATTTTGTGTATGAATTATGTGGTAAGGTCTTATTGAAATAAGCTGAAGTTGAAGCTCTTAGCAAATATAATAATCCAGATTCCATTATTATAAAGAAGTAATTGTAACACAGAACATACAAAACTCCTATGGACAAATACTTTTTCCAAGGATAATTTTATACAAAGATAAAAAAGGGGAGAACAATGACAGAACACACAGGGAAGTGAGCCCACTTATGATCATGCTAAACCACATGAAAAAATTTGCCATCCAAGAGCTTGATGTGCTTGGGTGTTCTGAAAGAGTAATTAAAATAGAAGTGTGTTAAAATAATGTAAGCAAAGATCCAAAGATAAAAACCACACAATTCAAAGGCAAATGGTAGATTTAACAGAAATAGAATTTCTAAAATTTGTAGAAATTGAAACTTAAAACACAGAAAATGATAATGGTAAACCAGACATAGTTCAAGAACAAAACCTTGTTATATAAAAGATAAATTTGACAATATAGCCTGAACTTCAGGACAGAGATATAAAATCTAGTAGCAAGTTTCCAACTGAAGTATTCAAGTGAGACTATTATCAGCCTCACAAATCATTCTAAAGATGAGGTTTAAAATAAATTTTTAAAAAAAATCATAGAATCTGGGAGGGGTCAATACTTAATTTATAAAGGAATCCTCCATGTAATTATGATACTTGTTGCATATATTAGTTACTCTCTGTGACCAAAAGAGACATATGGAAGAATTCATTTTGACTCATAGTTCAAGAGGAAAAGTGCCTGATGAGAGAGGAGAACTGCTGATCTGACTAAAAGGAAAAGAGAAGAAGAAAGGAGAGGAGAAGATAGGGGAGGGGAGGACCATATATGACTCATTACTTTTCAGGGCTCTATTTAAAGAAAAATAAAATAATAGTGCTACAATTAGTAGATACTACCAGGTGGGTATAGCAACAGATGCAGACAATCCTCAAAGCTTGAGCTACACATACTATCAGCAGCCTCACACTAGGGAGAACATTTCCTCAATGAGTTCAGAAAAGACATCAAATCAACTCATAAGGCACAGGTTTCAAAGGGTTAAAAAAGGATGAATTTCTACAATACTTTACCTACAGCTCTGACTTGGATGAAAACTTTGGACAAATTAGAAAGAAAAATCAGGGATTTGTCACTTACATACAAGACTAATAAGGAGACAAAATAAAAATCTGCCTATGAGAGACATCACATGTCAGATTTGGGAATGAATAAAAGTTCAAAGCATTCATTATAGAGAGACATTTAGCTAGCTAACAAGAACTTGACTTAAATCTATAAAAAGAAGCCATGGTGACAATATTTCATCAAACAGAAAAAAAATAATTGTAAAGAGATAGAGATTAAATTCAATTAGACCCAGATGGAAATTTAGGAGTGAAAAGTTCAACCACTGATTTATAAAATTAATCAAGGAAACTCAATAATCTGTAGATATTCCTTGATTTATGATTAAATGGAGTTCTGATGAACTGAGAGTAAATGGAAAATACTCTAAGTTTAAAATGCACTTAATTCACATCAACTGGCAAACCCTGTAGCTTAGCAACAAGCAACATATTTGGGATGTTTACTCTCATGGCCATGAGGCAAAGAGCTGGGGCTCACTGCCACTGCTCCGTATGTAATGTGACAATCGCATTCCATAACGGTTGTTCAGAAAAACAGCAAAATTCCAAATTCAAAATATGATTCCTGCACAATACATGCTGATATCTAAGAAGTACAACTCAGAAAAAATCATAAACTGGTGATGTTATTTAAATTGATATGTGTTAGAGTAATAAATTTTGTAAATAGAGATTATACCAACCAAGAATATCGTACGTAGTAACTATTCATGCAAACTGAAAGGTGCAATGAATGTAGTCTCATGTGACAAATAATGAGAATTCATTGCTACCAGGCCAATCTTGCAAGAAATACTAAAGTAATTTCTTTGGGTTGAAATCAAGGGATCCAGACATTGGCTTCAATATATTTGAAAAATTGTGAGCACTGGTAAAGGTAATTAGGTAATTATAAGGTAATATTAATACACATTCATTCCATTTCTCCTCTTGATTAAAAAGTAATTATGTAATACAATATGTATAAAATTGCATTATTTACCTTCAGCATATGAAACTCAGAAACTTGATATTAATATACTTCACAATAACAGCGCTTAGTTGAGGGTTGGTGGGAAAGCTGTGCTGAAGTATGAAAATAAAATATGTGTAACTTGAACCCATAAGAACAAAGGAAGATAAGAAAGAGAAGAAAGGCTGATAATGTGGCAAGCTATAAATTCATACCTCTTTCCTTAATGACCTGTAACATTTGGAATAATAACTATTATAATATATGGTTGGGGTGGTATAATATGGGATGTCGTATTAATAGGGCTGAAAAAGAGGAAAAAGTTGAGTTGCTCAGTAGTAGTTTTTCTTAGTTCAGTGGCTGAGACTTCTGGGACTGTGGGCCTGATGACTAAGCAAGAATAAGATTCTGAAACATTTTAATCACCTGAGGAAACCTGAAGGGCTCTGGACACCCTAGAGCCAACAGACCCAATAAGAACCCAGACTCTGCCAGGACGTGTCAGGCCCAGGTCCTGTGTAGACGCCATTCCCCTGATAGCAAACACCTTCTCCTCACTTAGAACAAGTCATTTGTGAGTAAGACTCATCTCCTGCATGTATTTCAGAAATTCATACTTTCTGGCAGGGAGCCCTGAATGCACCGTTTCCAAACTTCTCCTGCCTTCTTGGTTATTCCTTAACATCTAATGCCGCTAGAATTCTGTAGTCCCTTCTCTGGCATCTGGTAGCCAACAAATAACAGAGACCTGTATGGAAACCTCCTATGTAGGAAATGCGTTTACTAAGTTTCAATAACCTCACTTGTTTTTTATTTACAGAAACCTATCCTCAGTTACTGTGTGCTCATACTGTTTAGGGGAGTACAGTCTTTTAGTATTTGGGTATTGAACACACAGAGAATATATTTCATCTGCTGTACTTTAGATAGATTTTCCAAAGTTGTTTCCATCATAGGCACAATTAAAGGAAGGGTGAATCTGGGCACTTGTCTGTAGAGGCTCAAAAGTAATATGGGCCCCTATGCAAATAAAAATGAAGGATTGTTGTGAAGTGTAACCTTCTAGTTCTTTGGAAAGTTATGTCAGCTGATGCTATCCTGGGGCACACAGGTGAAAGGATGTTTTGCTAAAGCAAGCAGGTGAAAGAATGTTTTCCTGAAGCAGACACAGGTGAAAGGATGTTTTAATATAGCAAACATGTGGAAGGACCTGTGATGGAGGAGTATAAATCTGACCCCCACAGACAGTGGGAGAAGAACACTGAGCATTGGTTTGGTTTGCTCCACCTCATTCTTCTTTGCCAAAGACAGGTATGTGTTGGTTTGCCTTACATAGCATTATTGAGCTCAACTTGTGGTAATGCTGCCATTGAAAGAAACTTGCCCAAGAACTGCATTTGAGGTTCTTGTGGCAGCCTGGTGCCTCTGCAGCCTTGCTTTAGGGTAGTTGGAGAGCCTGGCAGTTTCTTCAGGACTGGATAGTAGCTGTATGGTGTCTGCTTGCTGAAAGGACTGGACTGTAGCTACCGCTTCCTGTCTAGCATCTGCCTGCCTAGCAGACTGGTATGTAGCTGCTGAATCGTATTTGGTGTTTGCTACACAACTGAACTGCTACCAAAGGAGATCAAGCTCACCTTCAAAGAGCTATTGCTGAACAGGTCCACTTCCCCCATATCCTAATAACCTTCCTCTTTCACTACCTCTGCTGGGTGGTGGGCTATATGAGAGGTTGAACCCTTATTAAAAGTAGGTTGCAAAAAAATGCATGCCTACACTGTTGCTTTAGGACAAGTGGCTTTCAGAACTCCAGATTATTAACTGTCAAGTTAGAGTATTTGAGACTTTCTACTTCCCACTACCTATATCTGAAACTTTCAGATGAATTTTTTCTATGAAGAAAAGAGTAACCAATGTTTCAGGTTATGCCTTTAATATGTGAAATTTCATCCAGCCTTAGAACATGTCTGTAATGCCAACTTTTGATTCAACTTCTTCTTCGTAGCATATTATTTGTTTTGTTGCTAAGTTTAACAAAACATAGACACTACACACACACACACACACCCTACATAAATACATACCACAAAGATGCTCAAAGGCATCCACCACACTCCCCCCCCACACACACACACCTCATTTTGGTGAAGAAATTATTTCCAAACATATGAAAGAAATCAATCCAACAATTCAGCAATCTTGGGACTTACAGAGAACCCCCTTGCTTTTGCCTTTCTCATATTAGATATGTTTCCCAAATGTTCCAAAACCTCCTTCCTTATTTCCAAATTTCCAAGGAAATATTTGCTATAGGTTAAAGAGAAAATGACTTCGTCCAAAACTTTTGCTTTCTCACTGAGTTATTTGGTGCAATTCTGAATTAAATGCTTAAAGATCTCTTTGGATAGATGTGGTCAGCATGACCATAGGCTGAATCTGGAGAGACCTTCCTGTCCAGACTCTTCATTGCTAAAATGTTTTTCTTTGAAGTATGCTAAAATGAACACCCTGGTCCCTTTTCACATATGGCTTAAATGTGTCCTGGGGGTTCTAAAGAATAAACTGTTGTCTTTTGCTCCTAAATACTTTAGTTTAGCAATATTAATAAATAATTGCTCCAAAATAATCCAAATATTAAATATAACTCAACATCTTTATGGTGTGGTACTTTAATCTTTCTCTGAAATGTTACATGCAATAACCCATTGAATGATGTCACTACACCATATCTGTGTTATCAAGTACTTGGTACAAATCGAGTAACAAATTAAGGTCTCAGACTTATGTATATAAACATGACACCAAGTAATACATACTACCAACCACCAGCTGAAACTATTTCTCTCATTATCTTTTCTGTTTGCATTTAATTGGCTCCCAAAACCTGATATCATCATGAATGGCATTCAAGTGACTATCCATTACACATTATTTCTTATATAAAAACAAAACACAAATAAACAGAAAAACCAACCAACCAACTAAGCACCACTACCACCACCAACACAGATAAGATCAAATTCTAAAGCTTCCATCCAATGTGTGGAGAGTGAAGACTTCCCTAGCCATTTCCCAATGCCCTGAGGTTTTTCTGTGTTTTTCTAACCTTCACTCTGTTTGTTAGCTCCTATGTCTCAGCATTAAGTTACAACGAGCCTTGGTTTCTGCACAGTAGTGATATGGTTTCAATGGCTAGTTATTTCCAGGAATGTCTTTTGCCATGTATTCAATTAGTCATTTAAAAACCACATTCACAGCTATAGAGTAAGGCTGGAATGATTGCTGACCTATTTCTTTTTCCAAGATTTGTGCATTTTCCTTACGATTTGTGCTACACAACACAAACTCAACATTCCATTATTGGAGGGTGGGGTAGCATTTACACTGGGAAAACCCACCACAGTTTATTGAAAGTATTTTTTAATTGAAAATATATCACTGAAATATTTTTTTCATATAATATATCCTGTTTACAATTTCCTGACTCTCTATTCCTCCCAATTTCTCCCCACCTGCCCTCCCATGAGAATCTCCTTCCTTTCTGTCACTCACTAAGAAACAAACAGGCTTCTAAAGGGAAAATCATAAACTAAACTAAATTGGAATTGGACACCTCAAATGAACAGAAGGAGGAGACCAAGAGAAAACACAAGAGTCAGAGACCCACTGTGTTTCACACTCAAGAATCCCATTTGAATACTAAACTAATGAAAATCGTAATATATACACAAAGAGCAGGGCAGATCTGGACAGGTGCTGGACATACTGCTAGAGTCTCCGTGAGTTCATATGAGCTTTAGTAATGTTGATTTAGAGGGCCTTGTTCTTGGTGTCCTCCTTCCCCTCTGGCTCTTAGACTCTTTCTGCCTATGCTTCAGCAGGTTTCTCTCATCCCTGACAGGAACTATTTGATGGAGACATCCGATTTAGTGAAGAGTGTTCTAAAGTCTCTTGCTCTCTTCCTAGTGTCTGGCTATGGGTCTCTGTATTTGTTCCTATCTGTTGCAGGAGGAAGCCCCCCTGATGATGGATGAACAAGGCAGTGATCTCTGAGCATTGAGATTGGGTTTTGTTTTTTTTTAAAGAAGTATTTGGTTTTACCCTAGAACCCTGGGCTATCTATTTTCTGACTCTTGGTTGCCCAAACAGTGTGGAGTACAGGTTCCATCTTGTGATGTGGCCTTGCATCCAATCAGATATTGGTTGGTTACCACACAGCATTTTGTCAAATACTTCCATTTCCTGGATTCTGCCTCTGCCTCTGGCCTTCACTGTCTACATCTGAAGTCTGTCATTTTCTTTGCAAACATGCTTCCTAAAACTTTTGTGATGACTTTCTCCAAACTCTGCTTACTATTTTATTTTTTACTTTGACATGTTTTTTTATTATATATTTTCTTTATTTACATTTCAAATGCTATCCCCTTTCCTAGTTTCCCCTCCAAAAATCCCCTCCCCCCTTCCCCTGCTTCCCAACCCACCCATTCCCATTCCTGGTCCTAGCATTCCCCTATACTGGGGCATAGAGCCTTCACAGGACCAAGGGCCTCTCCTTCCATTGATGATCGACTAGGCAATCCTCTGCTACATATATTGCAAGAGCTACAAGTTCCAACATGTGTTTTCTTTGGTGGTATAGTTCCAAGGAGCTCTGGGGGTACTGGTTAGTTTATATTGTTGTTCCTCCTATGGGGCTTCAGACACCTTCAGCTCCCTGGGTACTTTATCTAGCTCCTTCATTGGGGACCTTGTGCTCCGTCCAATGGATGACTGTGAGCATCCACTTCTTTATTTGCCAGGCACTGGCAGAGCCTTGCAGGAGACAGCTATATCAGGCTCCTGTCAGCAAGGTCTTGTTGGCATCTGCCTAGTGACTGGGTTTGGTGGTGGTTTATGGGGGTGGATCCCCAAGTGGGGAAGTCTCAGGATGGTTGTTCCTTCAGGCTCTGCTCGGAACTTTGTCTCGTAACTCCTTCTATGGGTATTTTGTTCCTCATTCTAAGAAGGAACGAAGTATCCACACTTTGGTCTTCCTTCTTCTTCTTTTTTTTTTTTTTAAAGATTTATTTATTTTTATTATATATAAGTACACTGTAGTTGTCTTCAGACACTCCAGAAGAGGGAGTCAGATCTCATTACGGATGGTTGTGAGCCACCATGTGGTTGCTGGGATTTGAACTTTGGACCTTCGGAAGAGCAGACGGGTGCTCTTACCCACTGAGCCATCTCACCAGCCCGTCTTCCTTCTTCTTGAGTTTCATGTGTTTTGCAAATTGTATCTTGGGTATTCTAAGTTTCTGGGCTAATATCCACTTATCAGTAAGTGCATGTCATGTGTGTTCTTTTGTGATTGGGTTATCTCACTCAGGATGATATCCTCCAGATTTATCCATTTGCCTAAGAATTCAATAAATTCATTGTTTTTAATAGCTGAGTGGTAATCCATTGTGTAAATGTACCACATTTTCTGTATCCATTCTTTTGTTGAGGGACGTCTGGGTTCTTTCCAGCTTCTGGCTATTATAAATAAGGCTGCTATGAACATGGTGGAGCATGTGTCCTTATTACCAGTTGGAACCTCTTCTCGGTATATGCCCAGGAGAGGTATTGCTTGATCTTCCGGTAGTACTATGTCCAATTTTCTGAGGAACTACCACACTGATTTCCAGAGTTTTTGGTACCAGCTCTGTTTCTTCTTTAATCTTAGGCATTTGGTAGCTGTTGAAACCCACATCTTAAACACATAATAGCTGATGGCCAGTGAATCAAGACTCTTCTTGTGTCTTTTTGGGGCTGTGCAATGGCTGACAGCAGCAGAATGCACATTGTGTTTCATCTCTGAGCTTCATAGATGTCAGAATGGCTCATGTGTGATGTAGTTCACTCGCTAAAATAAAATGGACTAGAGCCTACATTGATTTTAAAAATTATGTTTAAGGCTCCGTGCACTGACTGAGAGACAATAACTATTTCAGTGAACATCAAATCTCAAACAGAAGAGCTCTTGAACTGTTCATCCTGTGTGTATAGGAATCTCTCCTAGCTTCCCTACCCACACATATCTACAAGAGTGCATAGGGAGGACCAACACTGGGCACCAAGGAAGAGCAAGGTTTGCTTTGGGGTACTGTGCATAGTGGATATTGTCCTTGGTTCAACACTAAGAGGAAGAACCTCATGAGATGCTCCTCTCATGGAAGAGGAGTGCTAATAGCAGCCTGTGGGGGGAAGGAGAGAGAGAAGGAGAGGGAGAGAGCCTCAGTGTGTTACACACAGTTATGTGTGCTAAAGCAGTAATACCTGTATGCAAATAAGATGACTCCATTAAAAGGTTTAGGGCAAAATTCCACAACCACATCTAATCCCATCAGTATTCTTTAATTTATTGTGTCACCACGATTGTCACGGGCATAGACATGGAACATAGCTGATCAAATCTGTGTGATTCTTAATTTTTATGAAATAATCTTGAGTGAGCACATTGCTTCTCTCATGTCACATATAAATATGAGTGAGCATCCAGGAGTCTTCTTGAGGCAGGGAGGTGAATCACCCCCCAAAATGACACTGATACAATTGGAAAGCCAGACAGTCTGGTGGAGAACTATTTGATCTTTGGGACACACAGCAACCTGGGAAGCTGGATTTCTGTGAAACCAAATCTGACTTTTAGAGATTTTATTTGTTTGAGTCAATTAATTATTTTTACTGTCACGATCACTTTAAATGAGGTAAATGTGGTTTGATGTTATTGGTATCTGAAACAAATTGGAAAGGGGGACATCTTTGGTGACAGCCTCTCTAGCATCTGGGCCAAGATATACTGCAGGGCTTGGGAGAAAACAAGTGTGATTTGTGGAAGGGTTAGTGATGGATAGAGACTAAAAGGACTCAGCTTCTAACAGAACCTTTTCTCACTTTTATTAATTCTTTGAGAATTCTGTACAATGCATTTTTCAAATATTGTTCTTGACTATTGGCTCAGGATCAAATGTTGTAGCCATTAAAACGACAAGAAAACAAGGAAGCCCCTTTACGACAAGCAGCAAATCACAAGGCACACACACACACAAAATTCTTTTATGAAGATAGTCAGGGACTAGGGAAGAAAACCTAATTCTAACTTTTATTTAAGTTTTTATAAAATCTTGAAGCAAGTTTTGATTTTCTAGCAAGTGAACACTTTAAAGAAGACTGCGCACACATATTGCATATGCACATAAACACACACGTACACACACACAAGCTTCAACAATACAAATCTATCCCCTTATGGTTTTCTAAAGATGTTATATTGTCTAGAAAAAAAGAGCAATGATTTTGGAATTATTTAGATTTGGGGATGTTCCAGTCATTTGACAGACAGTTTCAGAATTTGAGGATGTCATAGTTCAAATGGCCTTTTTAAATTGGTAAATTAATCAGCTAAAATGTATGATGCTGGTACTCAGAAGAATCCTCACCATTATCACTACCATTACCACCACTAGCATCATGATCATTATCATCAATATCACTACTGTACAAGCTCTTAGAAATTCTTCAATAAATGAGCCTTAAATAATTATATCTTAGGAAAACAAAATTTCCACAGCCTAAATTAATAAAAAATTATTTGAAGGAATAATTTCTAAGAAAATGTTATAAAGGTTTTTACATGTCACAAGTTATTTTACATATCAAATGGCCTTCGGAAAGAGTTATTTTTCAATCTAATGATTGATTTCTTTTTTTTAAACATGGGATCCAAAGATCAATTTAAAATACTTTGGTATTTAAACTAAATTCATTAATGGGTAAAGATTGCTTTTGTCCTGCAGTGGCTTTCTTGTTTGTTAATCAGCAAAATAACATTTACAAGTAAAGGACTTGGAGAGATTAATTGGCTGAGCCATTAGACAAAGCTGCTGTACCCTTCAATTTCTGAGCTCAAAGACTGAAGCTTACATTTTGGAAAACTACAGTTGCTGAGACTAATTCACTTCTCCGTCCATGTCATTTTCCTCCAAGTCATGCAAATCCACATCTTATTTTCAGAAGTCAAATATACGTATAAAGATCAATCTTCGTCTAAGAAGTCGTGGTGAACTATTTTCTTCCTTCTCATGTCTGTGCAGATCATTCGTTAGAATAATTGGATCTATCTTGGTAGCTTTTCCTGGCTTTTTGTTGTGTTGTGTTGTCTTGTTAGTATTTGTATTAAATCTAACTCTTTAATATGCATCTGCCTTTTCTCCCTGAGGAGAGTGTGAGGTCCTTGGTAAAGGACAGCTGTGTATCACAAGGTTGTTCCGGTTGTTCCTTACCCCCTGAGATCATGTGGCATGCATTCCTTATGCAGAGCAGGAGCTTGGAGTGTAATGCATTTCCCTCCTGGATGGTTTTGTCTTTATTCCTCTCTCAGCTCCATCTCTCCATTCTCATTTCCTTCTGAGTATAGCCCGCGTTCTCCAATTTGACCTTTCCATCATGGTCTCTGTTTTATTTTATCAGATTCGCTCCTCGTCTGAAATCAAATCAAGTCCCTCTGTTTACTCTCCACTCACATTACTGCCTGCAAATGTCGATCAGGTGTACTTGCTCTTAGATTATTTATGTCGGGGCTGTACTGCCTTTCACAATATCATGTGCACTAAAGGTGCTCCCCGTGAGAATTCCCACCCCTTTGATTGCATCTCTTCAGCTTTGCAAGCCCATAATCCCTCACAGCCGTCGTTTCTACACTAATAACAGGGGGAACAACTGGTTGTCTGAGCATTTTATAGGCTGCGTATCTGCCTGCTATATTTTTAAGTTAATTGTTTAACTTCTTTAATATTTTTGCCAGGCCTTGTCATTCACTTCTCGTTTCCATCCCCCTCTGTATCTGGGAAGCACATAGGCTCCGCCTCTTTCGGATTCAGCTCATTTGTTTTACACAAGGGCTCTGCATGGACATTTTAATCAGTGGCTCCACATGCTGCGGGGATGTTTTAAAATACGACTGAGCTGTGTCATCCATATTAATATGAGACTTTATTGCAGCTTTATCTGTACTTAAATAAAAGGCAGAATATGCAATCTTCTACTCTACCTTACACCCGCCTGCCACAGTGACCATCAGTTATTTCTCTATTTTGAACATAGCAGATGAGAGAGAGGTAGAGAATCTCAGCAGGTCTCTTTAAAGAATTTCATCCATTTTGCTAGTGTATTATTATGTGTGTAGTATGCGTGTACACATGTATGTGTATATATGTGTATGTGCACATGATGTGTATGTGCACATGATTATGTGTGTATATATATATATATGCACATATACATTTACCTTCATAAGAACAAATAAACAAACAAAACCCCATTTTTCTACTTCTCTACCATCCTAATGCTATGGTTCTTTAATACAGTACCTCATGTTGAGCTGACTCTGTAACTATACATTTTTTTGCTACTTTATAACTGTAATTTTACATTACTGTTCCGAACAGTAATGTAAATATCTGACATGAAGGATAGCTAGTATGCGATCACTAAAGAGGTCACAGCCTGAGAAAACATTACCCTAGACAAAAAGGATTTACAAAATTCCTTTGGAAGAACCCAAAGAAAGACTTTATGAGACTGTGTTTTTGAGAGTTCAATGGAAATGTCTTGTCCAAAGGTGTATCACTTGTCTGAGACAGCTACAAAGCCAGCACAAGAAGCTGTTAAGTTGACAGTTTCTAAGACCTAGGTGCCAGAAGACTTTGTATCATCCTCTCTCCCATGAATAGAAAGTTCCCAGGGTCAATATTGAACTTGGATACTGAGCGTTGTTCTCTCTGGCTGACTCTGCACACACTTGGATATGAGATAGGTAGTGTCTGCCTTTAAGTATGTGCTTTTTCTCCAGAAATTGGAGCGGGGTCTTGGGGAAAATGTATCTAATGTTATAAGTAGACTATTTGTAATTATTTAAGTGAGGATCAATTTGAGAGATATAGTCACAACAGTCAGGATGCTTGCAAACTTTTTTGTGCACAAACACCCTGAAGGACGTGTATGGGATTCCTATGAAGCAATCATCAACAGAGGAGCTGAACTTTGAGACTAATCGGACTTTCTGTGAACAATCTGCTCTCTTGACATACCTGGGAACACAATTAGACCTAAATTGACTGAACCAGAATCGAGAACGTTCCACACTTAGAATACGAACAGTGACGCCTCGTTAGTGACCTGTGACAAATCGACCACTCTGTTTTCCAAGCTGCATCTGTAAGCTCACAGGGCTTTTTAGGAGGGCTGTTAACCATGGAGGTTGGTCAGGGAAAGATTTTATTTTGAAGCATTATTATAAAAGGAAAAAAATTCTTGAATTTACACATATCTAGAGATTGCCACCTTGTGGTCGAAGATAGTAAAGGTTACTGGAGAAAACTGTATTTTACATACCCAACCTAATTCTTTATGAAGGACTGACAATCCAAATATTTCTTTATTTGTGCTGAGACACCATTATCTAAGAGATAAAAGGAAGTGGTATACATTCATTCGTAATTACAGGAAAATCAGCTTTTATTTATGAACAGGTGAAAAATACTTTATACAATATGTAAATACAAACATCTCTATCTATCTATCTATATGATATAATAATGATTTATTAGGAAATAAATACTCTTTACTTTCTGCCTTGACATTTTGCTTATGTAATTTATGTTGCTCATGTGCAGGTAGCGATGCTCATGTGCAGGTAGCGATGCTCATGTGCAGGTAGCGATGCTCATGTGCAGGTAGCGATGCTCATGTGCAGGTAGCGATGCTCATGTGCAGGTAGCGATGCTCATGTGCAGGTAGCGATGCTCATGTGCAGGTAGCGATGCTCATGTGCAGGTAGCGATGCTCAGATATGTAGATACTAAAGCAGCACAACACCCCTACAGCGTTTTCTGTTAATGGCAGCATCCCATTCATGATACTAAAGACCTAGCAACAGTGCTGAAAGGACCGCATCGCAGTTCTGGGCACACCTAATTTGCGACCAGTTTCATACTCTATAAGATACTCACTGTACTTGATTACATGATGGTAAACTGAAAAGAAATAAAAGTTTCAAAATATTTCCAAATTAATTCTAGAATTACCACTCGCCATCTATAACTGTTCAATACTTGTTCCCCTAGAGCCTTTGCTTTCCTCTTAACATACAGCTGTTCTGATTTTTCTAGGGGAAATTCCTTGGATACAAGGTCTTTTTAGTAATTATAAGTAAATCAATGGCATTCTGGCTTATGAATGATTATGCACATCACAAAGGGAGAATGTGTAAAATCAGATGACCTCCCCACCCCACCCAAAAAATGAGATGAAGCCCCTGCAGCTATACATGACTGCTTCCCTGTAAACTGGATGCTGTAGTGCTTGTCTCTGATATGTGTGCTCCAGGTCCTCTCAGTCCTGGGAAGCACAGGGGGACATATCACCTAGAAATCTCACAGAAGCTGCCTTGGGTAAGGAACATTGTCCAGTCGTCCTGTTAGTTCTTTTCTGTCTCTGCACATTTCTCCCAGGAAGTGATCCTTCATCCCTTCACAGCCATCAATCTCCTTCCATTTACATCCCATATAATTTTGTCTACATAATTAAACCCTTAATTACATAATGTCATGCTTGCCCTCTAATGGTTTTACACGTGTTCCTGTGGTCTCCCACTATGGTTGGGAATAGGGATTACATGCTCAGCTTTTTCAACATCTTCCCGAACACCCATCCTAGGGCCAAGTAAACAATGCTCCCTAAGTATTTTGAAGTTATATTTAAGAGGAGTTTGAAAGGAGTTACAGAGACAAAGTTTGGAGCTGAGAGAAAAGGATGGACCATCTAGAGACTGCCATATCCAGGGATCCATCACATAATCAGCCTCCAAACGCTGACACCATTGCATACACTAGCAAGATATTGCTGATAGGACCCTGATATAGCTGTCTCTTGTGAGACTAGGCCGGGGCCTAGCAAACACAGAAGTGGAAGCTCACAGTCAGCTATTGGATGGATCACAGGGCCCCCAATGGAGGAGCTAGAGAAAGTATCCAAGGAGCTAAAGAGATCTGCAACCCTGTAGGTGCAACAACATTATGAACTAACCAGTACCCCCCCCGGAGCTCTTGACTCTAGCTGCATATGTATCAAAAGATGGCCTAGTTGGCCATCACTGGAAAGAGAGGCCCATTGGACATGCAAACTTTATATGCCCCAGTACAGGGGAACGCCAGGGCCAAAAAGTGGGAATGGGTGGGTAGAGGAGTGGGGGGGAGAGTATGGGGGACTTTTGGGATAGCATTGGAAATGTAATTGAGGAAGATACGTAATAAAAATAAAAAAAAAGAGGAGTTTGGAGTATGGAAGGTCTTTACTGAAGTTCTTCGCTGGAGAAGACTAGTGTGCATGTATATCACCATGTGTAGCCAAATGTTAGATCTGTAAAATATACTGTCAAGAAGTCTAGGCGGAGCAAGTAACTCCATGGAAGAGGGAGTAAACTTTGAGAGGCCACCCTTGAGCCAGAGAAAAGGACATCCTCTGCAGAATGGGGTCTACGCAAATTCTAATAGAGAATGCTGCTAGGTTATTTAAATAACTATATGCTTAGGTCAGCAGAAATTTTGTGAGTAGCTGAGGCTTGTGTTGCCATGACAGAAAGTAGTGTTTAAATCCAGGTTTTACAGAATGGATTTTTATCTTGAAACATAGCTGGTATCAAACTACATAGATTTATCTATCTATTTCAATCTTCACAGTTTTCTTCAAATGCCAGCAATAAAGTTCCACGTTTGATGTCCTTGTCAGGGTCACTAGTGCTGTGGTGAAACACCATGACCAAAAGCAAACTGAGGAAGACAAGGTTTATTTAGCTTACACTTTCATATCCGTGTTCATCACTGAAAGAAGTCAGGACAGTAACACAATCAGGGTAGGAACTTGGAGGCAGGAGCTGATGCAGAAGCCATGGAGAGGTGCTGCTTGCTTGTTATGGCTTACTCAGAATAATCTCTTACAGAATCTAAGATACCAGCTTCAGTGGTAAAATCATGCACAGTGGGCTGTGTTCCCCCATCCCGCACACATATTGATCATGAATTAAGAAAAGGTTGCACAGGTGTAAGTACAACCCAACCATATGGCAGTATTTTCTCAATTGAGGTTCCCTTCGGTTCTCACATGACTATAGTTTCTGTAAAGTTGACATAAACTTAGCCAGCACAGCTAGCTTGGATGAAATACTAAAATAACCACTAATATTCCTAACCTAAGATTTGATGTAAATTAGATCTCGGTGTGATTGACTGAAATCAATCTACTTTGCATGAAGACTACCTGTGGTTTCCTAGTTCTTATCAACTTGAGGGAAGCGCCATTGAAAGTATCCACAGCAAGGGATCATGGCCTAAGCATTCTGTATATCTACATTTTGTTCTTTATAAAATAGGCAAATACCATCTTTCCTGACTGCCAACGATATTTTAAACTGATTGAGGGTGGACCTATGGCTACCATTGTGTGAAGGTCAGAGGAATATTTATGGGAATCAATTCTTTCTTTCCAGGGTACCAAGGATCAACCTCTGGTTTCAGACTTTGCAACAAGCATTTTTCACTGCAGGTCCATCTCACTAGTCCAGAAAAGATGTTTTACTCCTCTTAGGGTTTTGTTTCTAAAAGTCCTCACAGAGTTACAGTCACAATAATAAACAAAAGAACTTAGTCCAACTCTCTTCTGAGATGTAAGACAAACTCTTAACTCAGAGACTGGGTTATATCAGAAAGCCATATATTACTAATACTCAGTGACACATCTCTCTGCTTGTCTATCGTATTTGCTTTGTTCCTCGTTGTGAGGAAGATGTGGTGGTGATGGTGACTCTACCTGTGATTATGGGAAATGTGAGTGACATTGCAATTGCAGGTTGGAAACAGAGTTAAGTGCTGGCAAGCAGAGGGCTTTCTCCTTTTCCCATTTTAATCATCATGGGACCCTGGTCCACAGCATGGTGTCATCCATATTTATTCTGAATCTTCCACCTTCAGTCAGATTTCTCTGGAGAGTGCTTTAAGGATAATCTTCAGATATGTGTCTCCTAAGTGATTTCAAGTCAAGTAAAGTTGACATTGAAGATTTACTATTACTACAGCAAAGAGACTATTGGAAGAGCAAGATGCCACTGTACAAAGTGAAACACCCTGGTATTGTGAAGGCTTTAAGCCTTCCTTCAGATGCAGGTTAGGAGGCTGAAGTCTGAAATCTGTCTGCAGAAGAATATGTTTGATGGGCAGGAAAGAGAAGCCTCCTGAATTCCAGTGGTTGAGCCCAGTTGCATCCTTTCCCAGGTCCCATAAACTGAGATAAGAAACAGTAAAGGCCCATGTAAGAACAGAGTAGTTAACTGAGTTTTTTTTTTTCTATTTAAAAAATACTATTATTGTTTGTGATAGAAAATTTGGAAATCAAAAATGTAAAATACAACACAAAATTTTCAAAAGCTTTATTGTCTCATAATTTAAGATTATTATAAGAGTCTGTTGAATTTGGACTTTTGGAATTAACTAATATCTTAGAAAACTTTCACTTCTGCATGCTTTTCAAAAGAAGTTTCTTGTTTTGAAAATATTGCCTATATAGTATGATGCTATATTTATGTACTGTATCATTCTTCATGTACTGGGGCCACTTTTAAATATTGTTGACATTGCAACAAAGAGTAAGCCACCATCAGCATTTTCTAAATCTGTTTAAACTGACTAAGGTTCATTATTAATGGAAAACAATCAAGAACTGTTTTATATGTGTGTGCATGTGTGTGTGTGTGTGTTTGTGTGTGTGTGCATATATATTCATTATTTCTACTGGTGCTCCAGAACACTCACAAACAAATCACATAACTAGATCATGAGTTGACATATCTGTTCTTCTTTACCGAAACAACAATGTTAATTGAGTTTACTTTAAGGCAAAGAGGTTCTTGGTCTTAGTAGTAAACTTGAAAGAATCTAGGGTCACCTGTCAAACGAGTCCCTAGGCGTGCCTGTCAAGAATTATCTTGGTTATATTTACTGATGCTGGAAGAACCACTGTTGTTGTATGAATGATTATTCCCTGGGCACAGGATTCTAAACTGTGTAAAAAAAAAAAAAAAAAAGAAAGAAAAGAAAGAAAGAAAACAATCTGAACACTAGCAAGCAGGTTTTCATCACCGCTGGTTCTCAACTCTGAGTATAATGACCAGATCCTTCATGGTTCTGCTGCAGGAATTTCCTTGCCATGATGAACTGTAACCTGGAATTGTGAGCAGATAACCCTTTTCCCTGTTATTATTATTATTACCAATAAGACAGACAAATAGTTTAAAGCACAATCATGTTTAAGAGAAAGCACAACTTATTTCTGTATGCATTATTTGCTGTTTTCCCACAGTGTTCACAGTGTTGCAGTGAACGAAATCACTAGAAAATAGAGAACCTTCCTTAGTGAGATCAGACTCACTCATTTGTATTTTCTTCCATAGCAAGAGTCATGGGTCAGGCAGAGTCCTCCAACCCTGGAGTCTATTGTTTATATAGGTTTTTTAGGTCCTGCTTTTGTCTCACATAAATCCAAGTCTTATATGATACAAGATTGTGGCATCAGTATGGCTGGCCAGGATTACAAAACCAGGCTATGTCTTGAAAGGGGAATAAATAGATTCAGTGTCCATTTATCAAAAATACTTAATATTCATATTGAATAGTTAATACTGTATTTGCAAATTAGTAATAATATATAAACAACCCACCCTTAAAAATTAATGAGGGAAACAT
The DNA here is from genome assembly GCF_978045245.1 of Mus caroli. Taxonomy (NCBI): domain Eukaryota; kingdom Metazoa; phylum Chordata; class Mammalia; order Rodentia; family Muridae; genus Mus; species Mus caroli. The sequence goes on along the minus strand of NW_028227275.1, from coordinate 11,566,187 downwards.
AACAATATATTGTTCTAGAATACTATGTTAGCAATGGGATGTTCTTGATTTGTGGAATAAAATATCATTTCTATTTGCATGGATGAAAAGAAAGGATTTTTATAAATAGAATAGGTCAATAAAAGGCTACATGTAGATCCAACCAGAAAAAAATGGATTTTATGATTCATTTAAAGTTCCAAGATATAATCCTCTACATGTCTTATAAAGATTTCCAAACATAAGTATAAATATATATAGGTATAAATTAAGTATGTTACTATGAGCAAAAAAATGCACTAAATGCTTTATGTATACTCTGCTCATTTAATTTAGCAACCAAGGAACATTACTGTATCTTTCATTCTGTGGTGAAGAAGCCAAGGTTTGTCATTGATATTACACACAGACCATCAAAAGCTAAAGGCTATACTCTCACTGGAGTGTCACTGCAGTGCTGATTCTGTTAGTGACAGCATGGAGACTCTTTATTCGCCCATTACTCTACCATCATTTATTCAAAATTACTATCTATTTTCTGAAAGTATGTTTATATAGTATTATGTACACACATATATTAGCTACTTGGTGTCTGTGATGCCATGAGACTGTTATGATGAACGGTTTTATGTAATTGTTTTCTTTGAGAGTTTTCTAGTCTATTTCACGCATTGCTTGTAGGACTGCCAATCAAAGGTAATCTATATACAATAACAAAATGAGGCCTGAACTGGCACACGATTCACTCTCCAAGAAATATGAATCTTAGCAATGTACATAAAGGAAATGTAGTTGAGCATAGTTAGAATTCAAGGATTTGGTAAAAAAAAGTGTCCAGTTCTTTCATGGTGATTGCTGTTCCCTAAAATGGACATTTCCTCAATTGTTTCCTTTGGTGCTGTGAAATACATTATAATTATTTTCCATTGTATCTTTTAAACAAAATTATTTCCAAATGTTAGTGAGGTATTATTCTCCCCCAGTTCACAGATAAAGTAACCAAGATCCAGAAGTGAAATTACTATAGCTGGACTTGAGAAGGAAAACTACAGGAATTCACTAACATGTGGCCCTCCTGACTTCATCCCTGGTCTTGCTCTGGAAGCCTCTCACATAACTTAAGAATTTGTATATTAGATGAGACTGGTGCCTTCTGTAGTTGTGCCCTGTTTTCACTAAAAACCATGTAATATAATCTTTAGAATCAGGTCATGTGGACATAACTGTTGTCCCTTGTATATACTGTGACAGAGATTTAAACCCCTTCCATAGGACCAGACAGACAAAGAAACCCCAGGAAAACAATGGGTTACCAAAGAAAGCCCAAATGGTCAAAACAGCTGGGAAATTAGGAGACACGGAAATGAGAATTCACCAATCAGTGTAGAAATCATTTCTTTTAAAACCTTTTATTTTTAAATCTCAATTCTGGCTATTTCAGTACACATTGGCATCAAAAATGGTGTTTTTAGGATGTTTGCCAAAGGAACACCACTGAAGCACAACAAATTGGGACGAGTAACAATTTGTACTTACATGCACAAAGGGAGATATGTAGAATCCTAGCCCCTCATTTCCACGTTTGTCAGGGATTGAATAAGAGGCAGCTCAGTGGGTCCCCACTATTGTTTTGAGCATCAAATCTGTATTTCTGTCCCACACATTGATTGGAATGGTGCAGAAAAATCCACAGGAGAGTCTTCCTCACTGTGAAACAATGGGCTCAGATCTATTCAAAGAAAGAAAATGCACCACAGATCTTCAATGGCTGAAAAGGAACCCATCCAAATCACTGGCTCATCTATTTGTGCCTCTCTTTAGAGCACTAAAGTTGATTGAGAGATTTGCACAACCAGGAAAGCCTTTTGTCCTATGCAGGATGGCCCTTGACAGACTCACCTCAAGCTGTTTCTTCTTTGGGTGGATTTATGGTATGGAAGAGGCTACTGAGGGTGGACAGGGTCACTTTCTCCTAAAACACTTTGGAGTATTTGCAGCACAAACAGGAAAACACTGTCACAACCATGTAGTCCCAGTGGGAGAAGGCAGGGACAGGCAGATTCCTGGAGCTTAAAGACCAGCTAGTATGGCTGAGTTGGTGAGTTTAAGGTTCAGCAAGAGAGCAGACACACACACACACACACACACACACACACACACACACACACGTAACAGCCAACTGAGGAGGATACTGAAAGTAAATGTCTGGTTTACACACACATGTGCACTCATACTTTTGCACAAACAGAAATATACACATGAACAGAGAGAGCACAGATGAGAAAAAGAAAACATGTCTTTTAAAAAAATTTTATTAGACATTTTATTTACATTTCATATGTTATCCTCTTTCCTAGTTTCCCCTCCAAAAATCCCCTCTCCCCTCTCCCCTCCCCTTGCTCCCCAACCCACCTACTCCCATTCCTGGTCCTGGCATTCCCCTATACTGAGGCATGGAGCCTTCACAGGACCAAGGGCCTCTCCTCCCATTGATAACCGACTAGGCCATTCTCTGCTACATATACACCTAGAGCCACAAGTTCCACCATGCATTTTCTTTGATTGGTGGTATAGCTCCAAGGAGCTGTGGGGATAATGGTTAGTTCATATTGTTGTTCCTTCTATGGAGCTTCAGACCTCTTCAGCCCCCTGGGTACTTTCTCTAGCTTGGTGACCTTGTGCTCTGTCCAATGGATGACTGTGAGCATCCACTTCTGTATTTGCCAGGCACAGGCAGAGTCTCAAAGGAGACAGCTATATCAGGCTCTTGTCAGCAGGCTCTGTTGGCATCTGCCTAGTGTCTGGGTTTGGTGGTTTTTTATAGGATGGATCCCCAAGTGGAGCATTCTCTAGATGGTCGTTCCTTCAGTGTCTGCTCCGAACTTTGTTTCTGTAACTCCTTCCATGGGTATTTTGTTCCCCCTTCTAAAAAGGATTCTGAACTTCTGGGCTAATATACACTTATAAGTGAGTGCATATCATGTGTGTTCTTCTGTGATTGAGTTACCTCACTCAAGATGATAATCATCCAGATCCATCCATTTGTCTAAGAATTTCATAAATTCATTCTTTTTAATAGCTGAGTAGTATTCCATTGTGTAAATGTACCACATTTTCTGTATCCATTCCTCTGTTGAGGGACATCTGGGTTCTTTCCAGCTTCTGGCTATTATAAATAAGGCTGCTATGACCATAATGGAGCATGTGTCCTTATTACATGTTGGGGCATATTCTGTGGATATGCCCAGGAGTGATATTGATGGATCTTCTGGTAGTACTATGTCCGGTTTTCTGAGGAACTGCCAAACTGATTTCCAGAGTGGTTGTACCAGCTTGCAATCCCACCAGCAATGGAGGAGTGTTCCTATTTCTCCACATCCTTGCCAGTATCTGCTGTCAAATGAGTTTTTAATCTCAGCCTACCTGACTGGTATGAGGTAGAATCTCAAGGTTGTTTTGACTTGCGTTTTCCTGATGATTAAGGACATTGAACATTTTTTCAGGTGCTTCTCAGCCATTCGGTATTCCTCAGTTGAGAATTCTTTGTTTAGCTCTGTACCCCATTTTTAAAAATGTATCCATTTTAATAGGGTTGTTTAGTTTTCTGGAGTCCAACTTCTTGAGGTCTTTATATATATTGGATATTAGCCCCCTATCAGATTTAGGATTGGTAAAGATCTTTTCCCAATCTGTTGGTTGCCTTTTGGTCTTATTGACAGTGTCCTTTGCCTTACAGAAGCTTTGCCATTTTATGAGGTCCCATTTGTCGTTTCTTGATCTTACAGCAGAAACCATTGGTTTTATGTTCAGGAATCTTTCCCCAGTACCCATATCTTCGAGGCTCTTCCCCACTTTCTCCTATATAAGTTTCATTGTCTCTGGTTTAATGTGGAGTTCATTGATCCACTTAGACTTGAGCTTTGTACAAGGAAATAAGAATGGGTCAATTCACATTCTTCTACATGCTAACCACCATTTGAGCCAACACCATTTGTTGAAAATGTTGTCTTCTTTTCACTGGATGGTTTTAGCTCCTTTGTCAAAAATCAAGTGACCATTGGTGTGTGGGTTCATTTCTAGGTCTTCAATTCTGTTCCATTGATCTGCCTGTCTGTCATTGTACCAGTACCATGCAGTTTTTATCACAGTTGCTCTGTAGTACAGCTTGAGGTCAGGCATTGATTTCCCCAGAGGTTCTTTTATTGTTGAGAATAGTTTTTGCTGTCCTAGGATTTTTGTTATTCCAGATTAATTTGCAAATTGCCCTTTCTATCTCAGTGAAGAATTGAGTTGGGATTTTGATGGGGATTGCTTTGAATCTGTAGATTGTTTTCGGGAGGATAGTAATTTTGTTTATATTAATCCTGCCAATCCATGAGCATGTGAGATCTTTCCATCTTCTGAAATCTTCAATTTCTTTCTTCAGAGACTGGAAGTTCTTATCATACAGATCTTTCACTTCCTTAGTTAGAGTCACTCCAAGGTATTTTATATTATTTGTGACTATTTTGAAGGGTGTTATTTCCCTAATTTCTTTCTTAGCCTGTTTATCTTATGTGTAGAGAAAGGCCACTGATTTGTTTGAGTTAATTTTATATCCAACTACTGCACTGAAGATATTAGGTTTAGGAGTTCTCTGGTGGAATATTTGGGGTCACTTATATATACTATCACATCATCTGCAAATAGTGATATTTTGACTTCTTTCTTTCCAATTTTTATTCCTTTGATGTCTTTTGTTGTGTAATTGCTGTGGCTAGGTATTCAAGTACTATATTGAATAGGTAGGGAGAGAGTGGGCAGTCTTGTCTAGTTCCTGATTTTAGTGGGATTGCTTCCAGTTTCTCACCATTTAGTTTGATGTTGTCTACTGGTTTGCTGTATATTGGCTTTTATTATGTTTAGGTATGGGCCTTGAATTCCTGATCTTTCCAAGACTTTTATCATGAAGGGGTGTTGGACTTTGTTGAATGATTTCTCACCATCTACTGAGCTGATTATGTAGTTTTTGTCTTTGAGTTTGCTTACATGTTGTATTATGTTGATGGATTTCCATATATTGAATCATCCTTGCATCCCTGGGATGAAGCCTACTTGATCATGATGGATGATTGTTTTGATGTGCTCTTAGATTCGGTTTGCAAGAATTTTATTGAGTATTTTTGCATCAATATTTATAATGAAATTGGTCTGACGTTTTCTTTGTTTGTTGGATTTTTATGTGGTTTAGGTATCAGAATAATTGTGGCATCATAGAACAAATTGGGTAGAGTACCTTCTGGTTCTATTTTGTGGAATAGTTTGAGGAGTATTAGAATTAGGTCTTCTTTGAAGGTCTGATAGAAATCTGCACTAAACCCATGTATCTGGTCCTGGACTTTTTTTGGTTGGGAGACTATTAATGACTGTTTCTATTAGGGAATATGGGGCTGTTTAGATTGTTAATCTGATCCTGATTTAACCTTGGTACCTGATATCTGTCTAGAAAATTGTCCATTTCATCCAGGTTTTCTAGTTTTGTTGAGTATATACCTTTGTAGTAGCATCTGTTAATGTTTTAGATTTCCTCAGATTCTGTTGTTATATCTCTCTTTTCATTTCTGATTTTGTTAATTAGGATACTGTCCCTGTGCCCTCTAGTTAGTCTGGCTAGAGGTTTCTCTGTCTAGTTGATTTTCTCAAAGAACCAGCTCTTGGTGACGTTAATTCTTTGTATAGTTCCTTTTGTTTCCACTTGGTTGACTTCAGCCCTGAGTTTGATTATGTTCTGCTCTCTACTCCCCTGGGTGAATTTGCTTCTTTTTGTTCTAGAGCTTTTAGGTGTGCTGTCAGGCTGCTAGTGTGTGCTCTCTCCAGTTTCTTTGTAATGATATCTGCATCACCACTGATCCATAGATCCTGGGCAAAAGGAACCCGTTTCTGTGTTTGTATTCTGCATGTGTATAGTTAAACAATGCAAGGTGCTCTCTCATGTCTACATCCTGTTTGGCACATGCTGAGCTCCTCCAAGCCTAATGAAATCAGAAAAAGTGTATTTGAAAACCCTTTCTCTTCCTCAACAGTGTCTCTCTTGGAAATAGCAAATGTCCCACATGAAGCTCGGCAGGACTTTCCACTAGTATATATGATTTTCTTCCATGATGTTTTTAAGAAAGCTGAAACTGAAGCAGATGAGGGGTTAGCAGGGAAGGAATTGTGTGCCCAGACATTTTTATCACTTTAAGTTCTTAAAAATATAAATATCATGGTATGTATGAATATCATTCCTCAGCCTAAACAAGAATCATGGCTGGACAAGGTAATGTTGAGCGTATTACTTATACATCACCCAGACTTTTTTCCATTAATAGAGTCAAACCTCTTGATCTTTATGTGTATCTTTTATGCTACATGCTTTTGAAGCTTGCCTTTAGGACATTCAAGAGTTAGAAATGAATATTAGTTACTAGAAGGACGTCAATATATCTTTTTTCATTCCTTGAACAGGTATTAGGTGTGTAATATATATTAATATATAATAAAATAAATATCGAATACATATTAGGTATCTAATTATATAGATGATATAGATTATACAGATTATACAGAATATATATATATATATATATATATATATACACACACACACACATACATTCTAGGCACCAAAGTGTCATAATGAGAAGTCAAAGCTTTGCTTTCATGTGAAAACCTTGCATTAACACCTGGCACAAGATATATAATCAAAAGAAATTTCATGAACACAGTGTTTCTCAATTCTCAGACAGAAAGAACTCTCATAATCTGGAGACATAGTTCAAGGAAGTAAAAAAAGAATGCAGAGATGTCGTCAACTCTGCATTTTGATAACTTTTGGCTTTGTGCAATGGTCTCTATCTGTTACAAAGAGTGAGTTCCATGATGAGGGTGAGGCCTACACCCAAACTACAGGCTTCAGGACAAATATTTCAAGGTTAGTTAGAGATTAGCTGGTTTAGTTGTGATTGTGTGTTCTACTCATAAAGTCTCACAAATGGGACTGCCTAAGCATGAGCTAAACAGAGACAATAGACATGATAAAGTACCCAAAGGAAAGCCTCCAAGGCCTGAGCCTTATATAAAGATCCACAAGGTTCAGTGACAAAATAAAGCTGGTGAGTTTGAAAATATGAAAGCCAAAATAAATAAAACTGTTCTTTATATTGTCATTAATCTGTGATATCTTACTATTTTTTCTTTTTTTTAATTAGATATTTTCTTTATTTACATTTCAAATGCTATCCTGAAAGTTCCCTATACCCTCCCCCCACCATGCTCCCCTACCTACCCACTCCCACTTCTTGGCCCTGGCATTCCCCTGTACTGAGGCATATAAAGTTTGCAATACCAAGAGGCCTCTCTTCCCAGTGATGACCGACTAGGCCATCTTCTGATACATATGCAGCTAGAGACACGAGCTCTGGGGCTACTGGTTAGTTCATATTGTTGTTCCACCTATAGGGCTGCAGACCCCTTCAGCTCCTTGGGTACATTCCCTAGCTCCTCCATTGGGGGCCCTGTGTTCCATCCTATAGATGGCTGTGAGCATCCACTTCTGTATTTGCCAGGCACTGGCATAGCCTCACAAGAGACAGCTATATCAGGGTCCTTTCAGCAAAAGCTTGCTGGCATATCCAATGGTGTCTGGGTTTGGTGGCTGATTATGGGATGGATCCCCAGGTGGGCTAGTCTCTGTATGATAGATCTTTTCGTCTTAGCTCCTAACTTTGTCTCTGTAACTCCTTCCATGGGTATTTTGTTCCCTATTCCAAGGAGGAATGAAGTATCCACAAGTTTGTCCTCCTTCTTCTTGATTTTCTTGTGTTTTGCAAATTGAATCTTGAGTATTCTAAGTTTCTGGGCTAATATCCACTTATCAGTGAGTGCATATCAAATGACTTCTTTTGTGATTGGGTTACCACAATAAGGATGATATCCTCCAGATACATCCATTTGCCCAAGAATTTCATCAATTCATTGTTTTTAATAGCTTAGTCGTACTCCATTGTGTAAATGTACCACATTTTCTTTATCCATTCCTCTGTTGAGGGACATCTGGGTTCTTTCCAGCTTCTGGCTGGAAAATAAATAAATAAGGCTGCTGAGACTCAGGAGAGACATCTTATTATTATATACAATATCCCAAAGTGATTCTTTAGTTTCTTATTGTGTTCATTCTCTCTCTCTCTCTCTCTCTCTCTCTCTCTCTCTCTCTCTCTCCCTCCATCCCTCCCTCCCTCTTCCCTCCCTCATCCATCCTTCTTTCTTTTCCTTTTCTTTCTTCGTTATTTTTTTCTTTCTGTTCTGAAATAGGGTCTTACTATACAGCTCAGGTTGACTAAGCATTCTATGTACTCTAGACTCAGTTTCTCAAGTATTAGGATTATAGGTGGAGCTCCTGAAGAGATTACCTGGGGGCTAGGAGACCCTCCACAAGAGTGAGTATTACCTTCCAACAGAAGTCCAGAGGGTAGATCAGTATGTGTTTGCCTGTGCACTTTTATGCCTAGCTGGTAAGTGCATGGTCTCTGCACCTGCCACTGCTGATGCCTTCATTCTATGACCATGGAATATAGCTTCTTTAGCATTCAAATGTGGATTAAGGATCAGTGGCTCTCCAGGAATCCTTCCTGCCTTCAATAATATATTTGGCCTCTTAAATCTAGTTTCATAGGCTGAGAAGGTATCAAGTTCTCAGTATCTCGCCAGGCAGACAACCATTTTTCATTTTGTATTACATGAGCCACTCGAATTCATTTTTACAATGCATATTAATCATATTGTGCTGTGTATTCATATGGCTATGCAGGCCAGAAGAAAGTGTCAGATATCCTCTAACTAGAGCTGCAGGCAGTTGTGAGCCATCAGACATGGCAGGTGGCCACTGAATTTCGGTCCTGTGAAGGAATAGTACTTGTTAACTTCTGAGCAATCTCTTCAGTTTCCTGAAAATATTTATGCATATGAAAACACTGTTTTACTAACAGTGTTCATGGAAAATATTACTAGTATTGGAAATCCTGTCTCATTTGAGGATTCAGCCAACTTGCTCTCCCCCTACTGAACTCAGGATTTACATGTCTTCCAGTCCTTCTTCATTGTTAGCGCTCTGCTTGGTTGGTGGTCTTGAATTGTGGATCTCATTACTATATTCTCCTGAGACACTTATCTACATAATTCATATTTGAATACTAAATAAATGTTTTCTCACTTAGTGAATAAATCAATGAATTAATGTACCAGATTATTAATATAGGTTATTATTACAATGATGCCGGTACAAGGATACCTGAAAGGCCATACCTCGTTCAGTCAATACCCATCCCATCAATGTAATACAGCCATAAGCAGAAGAACATGCCAATTAGAGGGTTAGATCTTTTCTGATTTTACTGGGGCATTTGAGAAAAGGGGGTCTATCTCATTTATTTTTCACCAGTTAAATGATAAAATATTTATCCAGGCTCACAATTAATCCTTACAAGCAGACAGAGCTTTTAATTATTCAGTCATCTCTCTCTGTGGTCTTGTTTGTTCCGTCCCCATGGCTAGCTGAAACTGCTTTCCGAAAAAGATGGAGACCATTTCTACCCAAGTGCATCAACTCGGCGTCCTACAATTACAGATCATGGCAAATATTAGCTCACTCCGAGTGCTTAGTCTGTCTCATTCCCACAGCACTTCCGAAGCAGAAACATAGGCCAGCCTTCACCCTCCGTGCTCACTTGAACTCTGTTTTCTTTTGTATGTTCATCAGATACTTTCTTGTTTTGATTTCTAATTAACTCTGACAGTGCTTGAGTTACAAAATACACAATAGCTTTGGGAATTGAGGTGTGACCTAGCATGTGTGTAATCTCCCCTGCACAACAAGCACACAGAGCGACTGAAGCTCAGGCTCTGTCTCCACTCTTTGGAGAAACAATGGCTCCCTACTGGACCTCAGTTTCCTTATTTCAAAAATTTTGGAAGCTTCAAGGTGGTTTCGGTTTCAATAATTAAAATGTATTTCAGTTAAAAATGAAATTAAAACTTGCTTGAGCCTAAGTCCTTTTTGTTCTATTCATTTAGCCATTTAAGTTTGAAAATTCATTGTAAATAATCTGAAAAGCAATAGATGCGATATCTAATGCAGAGAAGTTCTGATTTTTGTAAAGTAGAGGGGGCTCAATATGAGGCTGTTGTCTTAATGATCTCTCAGATCTGGTGTTTATTCTGCTGCTGTAAGTCCTTGTATATGCCATGGGTGCTCCTGTGATCATATGCCTGGCATTACTTTCATTTGCATTGATAATCTACTTATTCATCTGGCAGGAGGATCCATGGGGAAAGAACACACAGCAGAGTTTCATCCTTCATGTATACAGTCCTTACCCAAGAGTGATAATTACAGAACTAGGGTCATGGTGGGAATATAAGGAATAATTTTCTATGAGGTCTCTAGAATTGAGTTTAAAATATACTATGGGCCAAGCAGATAGAATTCCCTACTTTTCTTCCTCTGGATTTATTTAAATTTCTATGTTTTTTTTTTCACATCTTTCCCTTATTATTTATTAACATTCATTGGTTCCTCTCCCTTATTCTGATAGCAATCTTGAATTCCAGGTGTTAACTCATGGTCACAATGTAGGACCACTTAAATCCATGTCCTATTTAGTAAATAGGATTGTTAGAATTAAACTACTATTGAATTTTAAATGGCAATATGCACTTAAAACCTGAAAGTTTTAAGTCTTTGTTTCTTACATTTCTTTTTTTTTTTTTGCAGTTAACACAATAGTTATTTATTATTTATTTTTGCCTTTACCTTGTAGACCAGTATGTGCAGATAAGACATATCCCTCCTCTTTTTTTTTTTTGGAAAGGAAAGTCGTTATGGCAGGGCAGAGATTACATGGAGAGCTTGTTCATACAGCCCCAATTCCGACAGGTTGATTTTGTTTTTGGTTTTTTTTATTTTGCTTTGTTTTGTTTTGTTTTGTTTTGTTTTTTAGTTTTCTTTCTTTTTTTTTTTTGAAATTTTTTTATTACATATTTTCCTCAATTACATTTCCAATGCTATCCCAAAAGTCCCCCATACCCCCCCCCCACTTCCCTACACACCCATTCCCATTATTTTGGCCCTGGCATTCCCCTGTATTGGGGCATATAAAGTTTGCAAGTCCAATGGGCCTCTCTTTCCAGTGATGGCCTACTAGGCCATCTTTCGATACATATGCAGCTAGAGACAAGAGCTCCAGGGTACTGGTTAGTTCATCATGTTGTTCCAACTATAGGGTTGCAGATCCCTTTAGCTCCTTGGGTACTTTCTCTAGCTTCTCCATTGGGAGCCCTGTGATCCATCCAATAGCTGACTGTGAGCATCCACTTCTGTGTTTGCTAGGCCCCGGCATGGTCTCACAAGAGACAGCTATATCTGGGACCTTTCAGCAAAATCTTGCTAGTGTATGCAATGGTGTCAGTGTTTGGAAGCTGATTATGGGATGGATCCCTGGATATGGCAGTCTCTAGATGGTCCATCCTTTCATCACAGCTCCAAACTTTGTCTCTGTAACTCCTTCCATGGGTGTTTTGTTCCTAATTCGAAGAAGGGGCACGGTGTCCACACTTTGGTCTTCATTCTTCTTGAGTTTCATGCGTTTAGCAAATTGTATCTTATATCTTGGGTATCCTAAGTTTTGGGGCAAATATCCACTTATCAGTGAATACATATTGTGTGAAATCCTTTGTGATTGTGTTACCAGACTCAAGATGATGCCCTCCAGGTCCATCCATTTGCCTAGGAATTTCATAAATTCATTCTTTTTAATAGCTGAGTAGTACTCCATTGTGTAAATGTACCATATTTTCTGTATCCATTCCTCTGTTGAGGGGCATCTGGGTTCTTTCCAGCTTCTGGCTATTATAAATAAGGCTGCTATGAACATAGTGGAGCATGTGTTCTTCTTACCGGTTGGGACATCTTCTGGATATATGCCCAGGAGAGGTATTGCTGGATCCTCTGGTAGTACTATGTCCAATTTTCTGAGGACCTGCCAGACTGATTTCCAGAGTGGTTGTACAAGCTTGCAATCCCACCAACAATGGAGGAGTGTTCCTCTTTCTCCACATCCTCGCCAGCATCTGCTGTCACCTGAATTTTTGATCTTAGCCATTCTGACTGGTGTGAGGTGGAATCTCAGGGTTGTTTTGATTTGCATTTCCCTGATGATTAAGGATGTTGAACATTTTTTCAGGTGCTTCTCTGCCATTCGGTATTCCTCAGGTGAGAATTCATTGTTCATACTGAGACCCATTTTTTAATGGGGTTATTTGATTTTCTGGAGTCCACCTTCTTGAGTTCTTTATATATATTGGATATTAGTCCCTTATCTGATTTAGGATAGGTAAAGATCCTTTCCCAATCTGTTGGTGGTCTTTTTGTCTTATTTATGGTGTCTTTTGCCTTGCAGAAGCTTTGCAGTTTCATGAGGTCCCACTTGTCAATTCTTGATCTTACAGCACAAGCCATTGCTGTTCTATTCAAGGATTTTTCCCCTGTGCCATATCTTCAAGGCTTTTCCCCACTTTCTCCTCTATAAGTTTCAGTGTCTCTGGTTTTATGTGAAGTTCCTTGATCCACTTAGATTTGACCTTAGTACAAGGAGATAGGAATGGATCAATTCGTATTCTTCTACATGATAACAACCAGTTGTGCCAGCACCATTTGTTGAAAATGCTGTCTTTCTTCCACTCGATGGTTTTAGCTCCCTTGTCGAAGATCAAGTGACCATAGGTGTGTGGCTTCATTTCTGGGTCTTCAATTCTATTCCATTGGTCTACTTGTCTGTCACTATACCAGTACCATGCAGTTTTTATCACAATTGCTCTGTAGTAAAGCTTTAGGTCCAGCATGGTGATTCCACCAGAGGTTCTTTTATCCTTGAGAAGAGTTTTTGCTATCCTAGGTTTTTTGTTGCTCCTTATGAATTTGCAGATTGCACTTTCTAATTCGTTGAAGAATTGAGTTGGAATTTTGATGGGGATAGCATTGAATCTGTAGATTGCTTTTGGCAAGATAGCCATTTTTACAATGTTGATCCTGCCAATCCATGAGCATGGGAGATCTTTCCATCTTCTGAGATCTTCTATAATTTCTTTCTTCAGAGACTTGAAGTTTTTATTATACAGATCTTTCACTTCCTTAGTTAGAGTCACGCCAAGATATTTTATATTATTTGTGACTATTGAAAAGGGTGTTGTTTCCCTAATTTCTTTCTCAGCCTGTTTATTCTTTGTGTAGAGAAAGGCCATTGACTTGTTTGAGTTAATTTTATATCCAGCTACTTCACCGAAGCTGTTTATCAGGTTTAGGAGTTCTCTGGTGGAATTTTTAGGGTCACTTATATATACTATCATATCATCTGCAAAAAGTGATATTTTGACTTCATCTTTTCCAATTTGTATCCCCTTGATCTCCTTTTGTTGTCGAATTGCTCTGGCTAGGACTTCAAGTACAATGTTGAATAGGTATGGAGGAGAGAGGACAGCCTTGTCTAGTCCCTGATTTTAGTGGGATTGCTTCAAGCTTCTCACCATTTACTTTGATGTTCGCTACTGGTTTGTTGTAGATTGCTTTTATCATGTTTAGGTATGGGTCTTGAATTCCTGATCTTTCCAAGACTTTTATCATGAATGGGTGTTGGATCTTGTCAAATGCTTTTTCCCCATCTAACGAGATGATCATGTGGTTTTTGTCTTTGAGTTTGTTTATATACTGGATTACATTGATGGATTTCCGTATATTGAACCATCCCTGCATCCCTGGGATGAAACCTACTTGGTCAGGATGGATGATTGTTTTGATGTGTTCTTGGATTCGATTAGCAAGAACTTTATTGAGGATTTTTGCATCAATATTCATAAGGGATATTGGTCTGAAGTTTTCTATCTTTGTTGGGTCTTTTTGTGGTTTAGGTATCAGAGTAATTGTGGCTTCATAGAATGAGTTGGGTAGAGTACCTTCTGTTTCTATTTTGTGGAATAGTTTGTGAAGAACTGGGATTAGATCTTCTTTGAAGGTCTGATAGAACTCTGCACTAAATCCATCTGGTCCTGGAATTTTTTTGGTTGGGAAACTATTAATGACTGCTTCTATTTCTTTGGGGGATATAGGGCTGTTTAGATCATTAACCTGATCTTGATTCAACTTTGGGACCTGGTATCTGTCTAGAAACTTCTCCATTACATCCAGGTTCTCCAGTTTTGTTGAGTATAGCCTTTTGTAGAAGGATCTGATGGTGTTTTGGATTTCTTCAGGATCTGTTGTTATGTCTCCTTTTTCATTTCTGATTTTGCTAATTCGAATGCTTTCCCTGTGCCCTCAAGTGAGTCTGGCTAAGGGTTTATCTATCTTGTTGATTTTCTCAAAGAACCAGCTCCTTGATTGGTTGATTCTTTGAATAGTTCTTCTTGTTTCCACTTGGTTTGATTATTTCCTGCCATCTACTCCTCTTGGGTGAATTTGCTTCCTTTTGTTCTAGTGCTTTTAGGTATGTTGTCAAGCTGCTAATGTGTGCTCTCTCTAGTTTCCTTTTGGAGGCACTCAGAGCTATGAGTTTTCCTCTTAGAAATGCTTTCATTGCGTCCCATAAGTTTGGGTATGTTGTGGCTTCATTTTCATTGAACTCTAAAAAGTCCTTAATTTCTTTCTTTATTCCTTCCTTGACCAAGGTATCATTGAGAAGAGTGTTGTTCAGTTTAAACGTGAATGTTGGCTTTCTATTATTTATTTTGTTATTGAAGATCAGCCTTAGTCCATGGTGATCTGATAGGGTGCATGGGACAATTTCGATATTTTTGTATCTGTTGAGGCCTGTTTTGTGACCAATTATGTGGTCAATTTTGGAGAAGGTACCATGAGGTGCTGAGAAGAAGGTATATCCTTTTGTTTTAGGATAGAATGTTCTGTAGATATCTGCCAGATCCATTTGATTCATAATTTCTCTTAGTTTCTCTGTGTCCCTGTTTAGTTTCTGTTTCCATGATCTGTCCATTGGTGAAAGTGGTGTGTTGAAGTCTCCCACTATTATTGTATGAGGTGCAATGTGTGCTTTGAGATTTACTAAAGTTTCTTTAATGAATGTGGCTGCCTTTGTATTTGGAGCATAGATATTCAGGATTGATAGTTCCTCTTGGAGGATTTTACCTTTGATGAGTATGAAGTGTCCCTCCCTGTCTTTTTTAATGACTTTGGGTTGGAAGTCAATCTTATCAGATATTAGAATGGCTACTCCAGCTTGTTTCTTCATGCCATTTGCTTGGAAAATTGTTTTCCAGCCTTTCATTCTGAGGTAGTGTCTATCTTTTTCTCTGAGATGAGGTTCCTGTAAGCAGTAAAATGTTGGGTCTTGTTTGTGCAACCAGTTTGTTAGTCTATGTCTTTTTATCGGGGAGTTGAGTCCATTGATATTAAGAGATATTAAGGAAATGTAATTGTTGCTTCCTGTTATTTTTGTTGTTAAAGTTGGCATTCTGTTCTTGTGGCTGTCTTCTTTTAGGTTTGTTGAGGGATTACCTTCTTGTTTTTTCTAGGGTGTGGTTCCCATCCTTGTATTGGTTTTTTTTCTGTTATTATCCTTTGAAGGGCTGGATTCGTGGAGAGATAATGTGTGAATTTGGTTTTGTCGTGGAATACTTTGGTTTCTCCATCTATGTTAATTGAGAGTTTGGCTGGGTATAGTAGCCTGGGCTGGAATTTGTGTTCTCTTAGTGTCTGTATAACATCTGTCCAGGATCTTCTGGCTTTCATAGTCTTGGTGAAAAATCTGGTGTAATTCTGATAGGCTTGCCTTTATATGTTACTTGGCCTTTTTCTCTTACTGCTTTTAGTATTCTATCTTTATTTAGTGCATTTGTTATTCTGATTATTATGTGTCGGGAGGTATTTCTTTTCTGGTCCAGTCTATTTGGAGTTCTGTAGGCTTCTTGTATGTTCATGGGCATCTCTTTCTTTAGATTTGGGAAGTTTTCTTCTATAATTTTATTGAAGATGTTTGCTGGTCCTTTGAGTTGAAAATCTTCATTCTCATCCACTCCTATTATCTGTAGGTTTGGTCTTCTCATTGTGTCCTGGATTTCCTGGATGTTTTGAGTTAGGATCTTTTTGCATTTTCCATTTTCTTTGATTGTTGTGCAGATGTTCTCTATGGAATCTTCTGCACCTGAGATTCTCTCTTCCATCTCTTGTATTCTGTTGCTGATGCTCGTATCTATGGTTCCAGATTTCTCTCCTAGGGTTTCTATCTCCAGTGTTGCCTCATTTTGGGTTTTCTTTATTGTGTCTACTTCCCTTTTTAGGTCTAGTATGGTTTTTTTCATTTCCATCACCTGTTTGGATGTGTTTTCCTGTTTTTCTTTAAGGTCTTCTACCTGTTTGGTTGCCTTTTCCTGTTTTTCTTTAAGGAATTCTACCTGTTTGATTGTGTTATCCTGTTTTCCTTTAAGGACTTGTAACTCTTTAGCAATGTTCTCCTGTAATTCTTTAAGTGAGTTATTAAAGTCCTTCTTGATATCCTCTACCATCATCATGAGATATGCTTTTAAATCCAGGTCTAGCTTTTCGGGTGTGTTGGAGTGCCCTGGACTGGGCGAAGTGGGGGTGCTAGGTTCTGATGATGGTGAGTGGTCTTGGTTTCTGTTAGCAAGATTCTTACGTTTACCTTTCGCCATCTGGTAATCTCTGGTGTTAATTGTTATAGTTGTCTCTGTTTAGAGATTGTTCTTCTGGTGATTCTGATTACCGTCTATCAGCAAACCTGGGAGACAGGCTCTCTCCTCTGAGTTTCAGTGGTTAGAACACTCTCTGCTGGCAAGCTCTCCTCTTACAGGGAAGGTGCACAGATATCTGGTGTTTGGACCTCCTCCTGGCCAAAGAAGAAGGCCCAAAACAGGACCTTTCCCAGATGCTGTGTTGCTTTGGCAGGTCACAGAAGCTGTCAGCTTCTGTGGTGCACACTCTCACCTGTGCAGACTAAGTTCCTAAGTTTGGTGGAGGCCCGGAACTAAGATGGCGCTCCCTGCTCCTGAGGCAGAGGGTTCCCGTGCCGGGGTCCTCTGCCTGGGAGGGTGGCCGGATGTCTGTGGCCCGAAAAGGGTGTTGCCTCAGCGGCTCTGTGGCTCCTGCCTGTCCCAGAAGCTGTCTGCCTCTGTGGTGCACACTCTCACCTCTGCAGACTAAGTTCCTAAGTTCGTTGGAGTCCTGGAACCAAGATGGTGCTCCCTGCTCCTGAGGCAGAGGGCTCCTGTGCCGGGCTGTTTCTTACATTTCTTAATCCATTCCATTTACTGACATTCCAGATATTTTGCTCTCCTTCCCTTATAGAGAATGCGTTAAAATTTTTATTTTCAATAAGTAATTGCAAATACATTTTGAAGAGTTCTTAGTACTATAATATTGTGAGACATTTCCTTAGGTAAGCTATAGCATTTTATATTTAGGAAAAAAGTCACATGGGAAAAGATAAATAGATAGCCATTATGCATATTAGCTTCTTTTAAAAGAAACCAGCATATTTAAAATAGCAAAGAAATTTGCATCCAACATTATTTATTGCAGTGTGTTTTTTTTTTAACTGTATAACTCATACCAACCTGGAAGGAAAGAAAGATGATGTTCAACGTGACAAAAGAAAGGAGGGTTTCTGGTTAGTCTTAGACAGTGGTCCAGAAGTAGACACTGTCTTGGTTATCTGTGCCCTTCCCCATCTCAAAGTGTTTTAAAGTGACCCTTCATGAGACATTGCTAGGGCCATGAAGAAAAATGATCATGAATAAGGTCAGCTCCATAATAAAATAGACCTCAGGAAATTCCTTCTTTCTTTTTCTGCCAATTGAAAGTGTATTAAAAAAGCCAGCATCTCTAAGCAAAAATGGGGTCTTCAGATTTTATCACATTCACTTTTCTATGACATTGGACTTTCTAGCTTCTAGAACTGTATGGAATACATTTCTGTCTTTTGGAAGCCACCTACTCTATGGTATCTTGTTATAAAGATGAGATGAATGAAGGTTTGAGGAAGATGTGAGAGTTTAAAGTCTTGATCTCATACTACTTTGCGCCTTCAGCTCTTCTCAAATCATGTTTCATTGTAGATAATTCTTCATCCTCTAGTGATCATGGTCCCTAGTTTCTCTCCCTCTTGGAGAATTAACCTAAGATTTAAAACCTAGCCTAGTGTTCTGTCATTTAACCTGTTCATGAATCCTGTTCCATTCCTGTCCAACTGGAATGTCAATCTTAAACCAACAGCACCCAGTAACAACTGAACTTAGTGTCTTAGTGTCATAGATGAGTTTGACCATGGTCATAACATTGAGAATTTTAAGACAGTAGGCTCTGTGTGTAGAGGCAAAGTTAGAGTGCATGCTTAGCAGAAAAATGTCTGTGGGTTAATTTTCTAGCTGTGATAATAATAATAATAGTAATAATAATAATAATAATAATAATAATAATAATAATAATCAACTATTACTACTACTAATACTACCACTTCTATAGAGGCTGGAGACATGACTCAGAGGTTAAGAACACTACTTTTCCTTCCAAGGACCCAGCTTCATTCCTAACAACCATTTGTAATTTCATTTCCAGAGGATCTAAGTGCTTTAATGGACTCTGTAGGCACTGCACATGTGTGTATCACAGACCATTCATGCAAGTAAGACACTGATTCCCATAATATAAAAATGATATAAAATTCTATGAAAAAGAAAACATAGGTTTTGCCTTCTAAAAGAGAAATATTATTTGTAAAGTACAAGTGGTAGCCAGGATTCTTTTCTGAAGAACTGGTTTGTCCAGTATTCTTGGATGCAATATCTTGCTTCTGTTGCACACGTATGTGGCTAACTTATTCTGGAATGTTACTTAAATCCCTAAGTGGTTTCTATAATTTGTATAGATCTGGGAATTTGGCTCAATGGGCAAAATTGCTGGGTGGTCTTAAGAATCTAAGTTTTAATAGAGCCTATATACAAAGGTGAGGGCTTTAGGATAAGTCTGAAATCTCAGGGCTCAGAAGTCAAGATGACAAGCAGAGACAGGATAATCTCTGGAAGCAGATCTACCAGATGGTCCACCATTGTGCTATGGTGAGCAGCCAAAGATGCTATTCAAACTAGATGCAAGGAAAGAAGAATCACTGGAGGTTTTTCTCTGAACTCCACATATATGTACATGGGATCACACACACACACACACACACACACACACACTCACACTGAAGATAATAGGTATTTTATACAATTTCTCTTAAAGCTAATGAAGTGTCGAGGCATGTGAGAGAAGAAAATGCCTGACATGGATTAGTAATTAGGTTATTACTGGGTTATCTTTATTTCCATCGGCAGTGGCCTTTGTCATACGACACTGACATAGGCATTATTGCCTTCTGCATGAATCATTAGTGCTTGTTTGTTCTAGATGACAAATGAAGGTCATTGATCTTCTCACAAAACTTCCCAAAATCTTGTCAGCCTTTCACCCCTGACTGACCTTCTTGGTCACAAGGACTGACTTGCCACATTGACCTTGCCAATTGCAAGAGATGGATAATTAGCCATGCCCTTAATTCATTCCAATCATCCCACAAGTCACATTAATGTGGGGTGATAAAAGTTGTAATTTTTATGAGGCCTACTCTGCAGATCCAAACTATAAAACACACATGGAAAGATAGTGGACAGCTAGAAAGCATACTATCTGAGGCTTATAAAATATGACACTAAGAAATGCTAATACATTTCCACTAGCCATGCTTCAGAATCCATGAGAAGGAAGACCCTCAATAATCACAGCATGTGAAGAATGATGCTTCTCTGTGTGTGTCTCTGTCTCTGTGTTTCTCTCTGTATGTGTGTGTGTGTGCGCGCGTGCACATGTCTGCATATGTGTAAATCTACTTAAACCTACATGTGGGTATGTGCATATGACTTTTGGTGCCTGGTCACTCCAGGACAGGACATCAGTGACTCCTGTCGCTGCAGTTACAAATGGCCTTGAGTGAGTCACTCTATATGAGCACTGGGAATAGAATTGGGGTCCTCTGGAAGAGCAGCTGTCTTTTTACCTGGTGAGTCCTCTTTACAGACCTATTACATAAGTGTTTATGAGTCTGGGCTAAAGCAAAGGACCAAGACACATAAACTCTGTCGTTTTATTTTCTGGACTGTTCAATTTTCAAACCATAAGCTCTCCTCTATGCCATGTAGAGTTTTGACCTGTCTGAACACACACACACACACACACACACACACACACACACACATTCATCAATCACTGGATACATTTGTCCCATTCGTCATCTTTGTATCATCGGAAGATTCAAGCTTCCTTTTCTGATTCTTTATCCTGTGATGCTTTCCTATAAGGGGTCTGTCATTCATTACAATCTTGTCAGCAACCATGCTTCAGGGAGACAAAGGTAAACCAAATCCTGTGGGGAGTTACAAAGAAATTATCAAAGAGTGTGCTTATTCAAATTCTACCTGGGTGAGAGAATACTTTTGCTAACTGTTTTTCTTGATGTGATATGTGTATGTGCTAAAAAGGACTTACTAGAAATTCAGGATGAACTGGAGTGCAGTAACAGATTGTCGTGAGTGGAGACTCCTTTCCATTTGACAGAACAAAGTTAGCAAACACATAAATGCGCTTGTGGACTTCTTGACTACTAATTGCCTCTGAAAATAAATTATTTCTTGTATCTTTACACAAATCAACTCAAGGCAATGCTTAGATACAAAGTGAAGAAATAACTTTAATAATCATCCCAAAGCCATTTCTCCTTCTGGCAAAGAAGCAGTCATTCCAAAAATACACAACACTTCTTCTGTTGCCCTTGGCTTTTGGCCTCCAGAACTGATTAAATAAGACAATGATTCACAACACGCACACACTTTTAACACCTGGCTCTTTTTTTCTGTACAAATAGATTATAATGTAGACCAATTAACTCCTCTTGCTAAATGTCATAACTATGATCCAAAAGCATCAGTGTTACCTGAAAACCAGTTAGAACTCAAAAATTTCAAACTCCACCCTAGATAACTAAGTCAGAATCTGTATCTTAAGATCTCTGGTGAATTGTGTAAAGACACTTGGAAATGCACATGAGGGGACATATGTGTGTGTGTGTGTGTGTGTGTGTGTGTGTGTGTGTGTGTGTGTTTGTAACAATTGCCTTCCAAGCATGATGACCTGGGTTTGATCTCTATGGCCCAGTTTTATTAAAATAGTGTTTTATGCCTGTAATCCCTCTGCTGGGTCAGAAAAGCAGACAGAACTCTAGAAGTAACCAGTTCAGTCTACTTGCTCAGCCTACATGCTTAGCCTACTTGTTTAGATCCAGGCTGCCAGTGACAAAGCCTGTCTAAAAACCAAAGTCAATCGAACTTGAGAAATGACTCCCTGGTTGTGTTCCGGCATCCACATCTATGTGTGTACAGGTATGTATATACTGTATACACACACACTCATGCACACACACTATTGCACACAGTCATGCCCACATGCACTCATACCTGCACACACAAAGTCCACACATACATGAACATACACGCATAAAATCTACACACAGAAAAAATACAGTTGGCTTAGTTCCATAATGAGAAAAAAGATCTCCATTATTTTGTAATGAGGCTTGGGTAGTCTCAAGGTCTCACGGTCTGGTTCCTAGACAGGGGTCAGCATCACCCGAAGTGGGAGAATGTCAGTACTTATGTGAAATAATGTATATGGCAATCTTCTCCATTTTACCCTTCCACAATGTGTATGTTTCAGACCATTATATGTACAGTGTAAATATGTGTATGTGTGTGTATGAAAAATACACAGTGTATTATTCAAGGTTTTCTAAATTAGAAAGCCTGAGGTGCATCTCAGAAATATGGCTTTCAATGTGTGATGCAAGTCCTTCTGAGGATGTTAAAAAATTAAAAATACTTCCTCTGGGGGCTAATCCCAATTCATTAATGTACCGACACTCTAACCCCTACTTATTGCACTTATACAATTTAAAACATCAAAGGCATTGATGAGAATAAGCATTAAATAATTTATTGAAACAAAGGTTTCTCTTTTTTATATGTTAGCCAAGAAATGTGTAGCACTAGAACAAGGCCAACTTTCTGCCAACATCAATGAGGCCAAATGAGAAGTCAAACTTTACATTTGGTGACATATGCGCCAGCTGTTCTACAAGCATGTCTCACTTCCTCCTGCCTTGCCTTTTCACAAGCTAATGAGTTCCTATATAAGGTAATTTAAGTGGGCTCAACTTCTTTGAAACAGAAGAATTTCTGGTGTAGAGGCATTGCACATGCTAGGTCAGAGAACAGAAAATGATGCTCTGGTGGCATATTGACTGTGCATGTTTACAACTTTCCAGGACTAGAAATCCATCTCTTATAGTGACAACCTTTTCCACCTGATAAGACTATTATTTCAAATCTCCCGGTTATATCAAACTGAGCCCAGAGAAGTTGCTTCCTTATGATTATCCCACACACTGGATTTCCCCATCACATAACAACCCTTTGAATGTAGGGATGTGCATATGGTGCACACCCCCATTTGTCTTCTTTAGATAAATATCTAGATAACATTGACATTATTAAATAACTCTGCACATTTTTTATGCTGGTCACTTGTACTAGAGTCCTTGGCACTGTATCAATTTTTCTTAATTAGTGCCTCAGAAATGGATTCTCCATCACTTGTGTGATCTGACCCATGTAGAGAACACAGTAAGTTTCTCTTTCTAAAAATCTTAAGTTGAAATAGACTTATAAAAAACATTCTTAGCACTTTCCTTCCAACAAAGATTAGTGAAACCATGAATCTCAGATGGCTAGAGGACGGGTTATCAAAATCCTCGTATGAGTTTTTCTTTTCTTACAAAAAATTCATATGTTTTCAACTCTTCGGACTACTCTTATTGGCTTGAACATCGACGAAACCCCCATCTATTATTTACCCTTGTTATAACATTGAGAATTGTTCTAAACTGATTCATTGCATATGGTCTCTATAGTTATTCAAAGTTTCAGAGAATGTTAACATAAATGAGTAGTTCTTCTCCTCTTATTCTAGCTACCCTACTTCTCAGCTTGAGCCCTTTGTATTTATATCTGCCATCCTCTGTTTTGTAAATGGTGTAAATATTAATAACGCAGCTATAAATGGATTAGTTTCAATATCTAGTGAATATGGAGTGCTCAATAAATCTTGATTTAAAAATAACGAAACACAATAGGATTTCCTATTCTGACTCTATGTACTGTATGTAGCATATGATCTTTCCATACTTTTATACACATTGCAACCAGATTTCAGGTCCATAACATGCACACTTTTCCGTGTGTGTGTGTGTGTGTGTGTGTGTGTGTGTGTGTGTGTGTGTGTGCAGATGTAGATATATTCTTATGGAGTTTAGTCTTGGGTTATTGTTTGTTATGTACGATGTCCCTTGTCTCTTGAAAAGGTCTCTCATTGGCTCTGGACACCCTTATTAGCATAGACAGTCTGGACAGTGAGCCTCATGGATACTTCTCTTTTTCCAGTTCTGCACTGGGATGACAAATGGTGCCATCACATTCAGACATTTACATGAATGCTTACAAAGTAAATAATTCAGGGAATGAAATATTTCTCCAGACTCAGTTTTCATTGTTGGTGATATTGTTTATATTCAAAGGGAACACTGTAGTTCTTTCTACATATCTCCATCTATGATTTCAAATTATATTGTTCTGCTACAGTTTCTATGCACGATAAGGCAGTACTTTATAATCATCAAATTTGCATCTAACATCATTATGCATGCCTCATCTTTCAGTATATTTAAATTTTTAAATCCTATCCATTTCATACAACACATTCATGCTTTGCTTAGGCCCTAAGTATATCCCACTTAGGATGTAGTGTAAAGAACATTATACAAGTAAAATGAAATAACCAAGGCAAAGAATATTAGCAGAGTAATATACTAACAAGTAATAGCACACGTGTGAAAGAAAAAAAAATCAAAGATTAGAGTCAATCATGCTAAATAGAAACCTAGGTAAAGAGATTGACAGACCAGGAAAATTCTCAGTGGCATTTTGGAAGAAATAATTTAATCATGGTTATTATAAGCTAAGGAATTTGGGCATAAGATAAATTTATATATGGTTATGTTCAAACATATATGAACATTCAAGACTAGAAAAAGCATATTTTGTATTGACATGAAATTAAAAATGTAAAGTCTTTTAAGCCATATGTATGTGTATATATATACATAAATATACATATATGTATATTTATATCCTTATATGTATATGTTCTTATACAAATATATGTATATATATTTGCATGTTTGTGTAAATGTATATTTGTATTTATTTCCACTGTAGTTCTTGTGTGTTATCAAAAAGTATCATATGATTTGAAACACACTTTAAACTCATTGGTTTTATATATTTTTTATTAGGTATTTTCCTAATTTACATTTCCAATGCTATCCAAAAAGTCCCCAATACACTTCCCCCCACCCACCCCCCCGCACTCCCCTACCCACCCACTCCCACTTTTTGGCTCTGGCGTTCCCCTGTATTGGGGCATATAAAGCTTACAAGTCCAATGGGCCTCTCTTTCCAGTGATGGCCAACTAGGCCATCTTTTGATACATATGTAGCTAGAGTCAAGAGCTCTGGGGTACTGGTTAGTTCATAATGTTGTTCCACCTATAGGGTTGCAGATCCCTTTAGCTCCTTGGGTAATTTCTCTAGCTCCTCCATTGGGGGCCCTGTGACCCATCCAATAGCTGACTGTGAGCATCCACTTCTGTGTTTGCTAGGCCCCGGCATTGTCTCACAAGAGACAGCTATATCTAGATTCTTTCAGCAAAATCTTGCTAGTGTCTGCAATGGTGTCAGTGTTTGGAACCTGATTATGGGATGGATCCCTGGATATGGCAGTATGTAGATGATCCATCCTTTTGTCACGGCTCCAAACTTTATCTCTGTAACTCCTTCCATGGGTGTTTTGTTCCCAATTCTAAGAAGGGGCACAGTGTCCACACTTTGGTCTTCGTTCTTCTTGAGTTTCATGAGTTTAACAAGTTGTATCTTATATCTTGGGTATCCTAAGATTTTGGGCTAATATCCACTTATCAGTGAGTACATATTGTGTGAGTTCCTTTGTGATTGTGTTACCTCACTCAGGGTGATGCCCTCCAGGTCCATCCATTTGCCTAGGAATTTCATAAATTCATTCCTTTTAATAGCTGAGTAGTACTCCATTGTCTAAATGTACCACATTTTCTGTATCCATTCCTCTGTTGAGGGGCATCTGGGTTCTTTCCAGCTTCTGGCTATTATAAATAAGGCTGCTATGAACATAGTGGAGTATGTGTCCTTCTTACCGGTTGGAACATCTTCTGGATATATGCCCAGCAGAGGTATTGCTGGATCCTCTGGTAGTATTATGTCCAATTTTCTGAGGAACTGCCAAACTGATTTCCAGAGTGGTTGTACATGCTTGCAATCCCACCAACAATGGAGGAGTGTTCCCTCATTGGTAATTTTTAGTGTAATTAATGATTTCAGAAGTGTATATTCAAGAATGATCATGTGATTGATCCATGTTAGAAATTTACATACAGAATAAAAATACTCATGACAATGGGGTAGAATCTTATCCATATCTTTGATTGTGGGAATGAGAAAGAATTAAGCTTAGGGTTAAAAAGACAGTGACATTCTTGCTTTTTGTGATTAATCTCTGCATCGTATGAATACCCACGGTATGCAGAGAGCCATCTGGAAAACCAGCAGATGAAAGCTAGAGGGCTAATGTTTTATGAATCTCCATATTCCAATCTTTTCCGGTCTCCAAAGTATTAGGAAATACATGAAGAACCAGAAAGCCATCCTTCCCAACTTTCTGATTCATATTAACTAGTTTTTATTGTGAAACTCTGACTAGGTCTGTGGCTCCCTGAAACATACAGCTGAAAATATTTTAAGGTATTTTCTTAACATGTTATAAATATGATAGAGAAACTTTGTATTCAACATGTTTTCTTAAAGACATTTTTTTTTATTTTTTGAAAATAGATCTTCTCATTAAATACATCCCAACCACAGCTACCCCACCCCCACCCCCGCCGCTCCTACCAGCTCATCTGCCTTCCCTCTGCCTCGGATCCATACCCTTTTCTTTCCCTTTAGAAAGTAGCAGGACTCCAAGAGACAATAATCCAAAATGGCAACACTAGATACAATAACACAAGGCAAAAGCCCTCATGTTGAGGCAGGACAAGACAACACAGTAGGAGGAAAAAGAGTCTCAAGAGTAGACAGATGAGTCTACTCTTGACACACCTACTCCCACTGCTAGCAGTACCATGAAAACAACAAGCTAACAGCCATAACATACACACAGGAGCCCTGCTGCAGTCCTATGCAGGCTCATTGATTGACACTCCAGTTTCTGTAAGCCTGTGTCCTCCATTACCCTAATAGAGTCCAGGACATCTCCAACATATCTCCCCCCCCCACACACACACATACACACCTATTCCAATTCCAGCCATCTTTCCCTCACTTTCCTCCATCCATCTCTTCTATATGCAACTAAATCTTACCCCTCCCCTAATCCACCAGAAAAATCTATTCTACTTCCTCTTCTCAGGGGGATCTGTGCATTTTCCAAGAGCTTGACTCTTCATCTCATCTCTTTGGGTTTGTAGATTGTAACAGGATTATCATATACATAACAGCTAATATCCACTTATAAGTGAGTACATACCACATTTGTCTTTCTGGGTTACTTCAGTCAAGATGATTTTTCTAGTCGCATATATTTGCTTGCAAATTTCACAGTCTTTTTTTTTTAAAATATTTTTCTTTTGACTTGTAAAAAAATAGCCATATATTTTTATTTAGTGATAGTTTCATACATATATACAATGTACTTAGGTCATATTACTCCCCAGTGCTGCCTCCAACTACAATGTCATCTTGTCAGATAAGAATGTTTATTTATTTTACATTCTATTGCATATTTGTGTGACTCTCTCTGTGTGTATGTGTGTGTGTGTTGCATGGGGGAACATATGCATTTGACATATGGCATGAGGTATTCTTTTACATTCTTCTTACTGAATAACTATATATTTCAGAATCCTGAGTTGAAAATGACCAAATAATCTTAAAAGATGCAGCATAATGAAGATGAGGTTAAGGCTGAGAGAGACTAGTGAATGTGGAAATTTTATCCCTATTAGACTTGGAGACTATGCTTATCACTGTAAGCTGTGGCACCTAAAGGAGGCTATTGCTGTCAAAGTAACAAGAAAAACAACTCACAGGGTAGCAGTGCTCTGAGTAAGGATAGACAGACAGCCTGACTGTGTGCATGCTCCTTTAATTTGCTGTTTCTTACCCTTCTATTTATTTATCTTTATCTGAATCAGCAAGAATATAAATAACAAGGGACTGATCAACCCATCACACAGTATAGTCTCTAGGTCCAGTCTACCTTATATTTTGAGACAGAGTAGCTTGCAGACTTCAAGGGCTAAAGCTTATTGATTAGGTTGAGTAAGTTCTTGAGAGCACCAGCAACATCTTCCTTTTCAACCCTGAGATTACAAGAATATACCTCCTGGCAAATACAGAAGTAGATGCTCACAGTCATCTATAGGATGGAACACAGAGCCCCCAGTGGAGGAGCTAGAGAAAGTACCCAAGAGCTGAAGGGGTCTGCAACCCTATAGGAGGAACAACAATATGAACCAATCAGTACCCCCCAGAGCTCATGTCTCTAGCTTCATATGTAGCAGAAGATGCCTAGTTGGCCATCATTGGGAAGAGAGGCCCCCTTGGTCTTGCAAACTTTATATGCCCCAGTACAGGGGAAAGCCTGGGCCAAGAAGTGGGAGTGAGTGGGTAGGGGAGCAGGGTGGAGGGGGAGGGTATAGGGGATTTTGGGGATAGCATTTGAAATGTAAATGAAGAAAAAATCCAATAAAAAAAAGAAAAAAAAAGAATATACCTTTTTCCCATGGGTCTGTAGCCTTAAGCTCATGCCCTCTTGTTTGCAATGCAAGCCGTTTATTTATTGAGCACTTTAATCATTTATTTTTTAATCATCATATAATCTATTTCTTTTGCACTAAATGTTACAGTCATCTTTTTTATGTACTAAATTCTTCTTTAAAAGTTTTTCCTGAACTATCTATTCTATTCTGTATATCTACTTGCTTAACCCCATTCTAATAACAGCATAAATAGGAATGAAATTTTCTAGAAAGTACTAGTTTGATAATGATATGGTATTTGTCACATTTGGCCATATTTTTGTTACTGCTCATAGCAATTTCTTCCATTCTGTTTGTTTGCTTTATTGAAAATGATAATGGGATTCATATTTTTGTCATATCCCTGAGTGTCAGTTGGTAATTTGATTCAAAGAATATTAAAATAAACAGCTATAAAAAGTCTGATATCAAATCATAGATGTAAATCTGGAGAAGAATGCCACTTTTATATGATTCATTTATACGATCTAATGAAATAATCTTTATTCTATTTAAAAATCTTCCTTTACAAACTTTTATAGCATTATGAATCCTTCATATTAGGGGATATGTAGTGTTTATTGAATTCATTTCTAACTCTTTTATGGACTTTTGTCATAATCATACCATATTTTTCTATTTTCATTTTGATTTATTACATGAGTAATTAGAATATTGTGATTTATATATTGGTTTTATAATTACATATCAAATTAACTTGTGGATTCATATATATTATTTCCAGAAGGGTATTTCTGAAATGCAGGAAGACTATAATCAATATTCGGTTAGTTCTATTTTTGTCATGTTATGTCATTCTTTGAACTATATTACTTTAATTAGATAATGTGTACTGAAAGGCTGATTAATATTGATGATAGTAATTATCCATGAACTGGTATAGAGTTGCTTTCATATTTTACATTTTAAAATGATGTTTGCTATTTGTTTGGAACAAATAAGTAACATTTATATTAAGCTTTCTATTTTAAGTGTTTTAGTCATATTGAATTTTACTTAAAATAAAATTTGTTTTTCTTTAATTTTGTTGATAAAATCTTCATCCCACATTTTTATATATCATTACCCTTAATTATAAGACATTAGTCATATTCTGATTGATTAATATTATTATATTAAAAGTGTTGGCATTCTTATTAAAATCTTAATTTGTTCATGGTGTCCTGTTCTGACATCTAGCTTATGATTTCTTTGAAATATTTACAAATGTACTAATGAATTATCTTTGTTCATAATTTTAAACTATCCATTTCTTATTTAAAATAACTTGTGCTAACCAACCATATCTTTATTAAGATATTAATTGTACATATGAATTAGAACCAGTGGGTATTTCCATCCATGCATAAAGATTTCACTCTCTGGGCTTAACTTCTAAGACTTGTGAGCTCTTTACTCTCAACTCTGTCTACTTTGCTGCTGTTATCCCACTTGCTTTGTTTTCACGGCTTTCTTTATGTCTGAAAAGTAAGTCACCCACTTTAATAAACCAAGATAACCAACATCATCTGCAGTCTAAATTTCTGTCCTTAGACCTGTAGATGAGTGTCGTCCTTACCCGTCATCAAGAAGAACTTTCTTTGCAACAGATGCAGACTCTATAACACAGCACGACGACTAGTCAAAACGGAGAATTGTAGAGCTGAGAACAACCCATATATCTAAAGAACTATTAGCACACAAGACTCAGGAAACACTTCAGGTGAAGGGAAAGAAAGACTCCCAGAGCCAGAGGATCGGGAAATGAATGGGCGGTCAAAGTGTGTCTCCTAAAACTTGCCAGTTGTTACTGTTGTTCTGTTGGATTCTTAAAAGTAGCAATTGGCTCAAAATTATAATTTCTTTTTTAATAAAAAATAAACATATGATTATTCTTTTGGTGATAACTTTAGCTTATGTTGATATTTTACTAAAATTCATTACTTTTAGTCATAGCCAATGATTTATTAGGCTAGAGTTAGATTTATCAATTTGGATTTAAA
Organism: Mus caroli; assembly: GCF_978045245.1. Classification (NCBI taxonomy): domain Eukaryota; kingdom Metazoa; phylum Chordata; class Mammalia; order Rodentia; family Muridae; genus Mus; species Mus caroli. The sequence goes on along the minus strand of NW_028227275.1, from coordinate 11,536,078 downwards.
ATGTTTTGATTTTTTTTAAATTCTTGAGTAAAATTTTGTTCATTTCCAAAATTTTGTGACTGTTTCATTGGTCATTTTGTTATGTAATCTATTTGGATTACTATCAAAGAATTTAGTCAATAAAGTACCTAACATTTGAAAGTTTATATTTTCTTTGTTGATAATAAGATTTTTAATTGTATTTTCTACAAATATTTAATTATCACATAAAAGTCTGTACATGAATGTATAAATATTACATGTTTTCTATTGTATTGTTATAGTGAGGTTTGGTTTAAGGTAATGCTTAGTACGTTAGGTAGATTGTCCTATCTATAAGATATTTTAATGACAAAGTTGATATTTAATAAAATATTTATATTAATAACAACTGAATCTTACATTGACACTTTGTATGCTAAATACAACATATACATTACAAATATATATGTGTATGCATATATCATATAGATTTATTTAGTTTATGTATATGAGAATTTTTTTCTGTATGTATACATGTTTAATCCATGGATGTCTGGTACCTGAGTTTAGAAGATGGTGTGGGATTTCCTGGAACTGGAATAACAGCTGCTGATGGTTCCCCATGTGTGTGCCAAAAATTGGACCCAAGAATTTGAAAAATCTGTGTATTTCCTAACCATGGAATCATATCCCCAGTCCCCTTAAATTCTTTTATTTAAAATTAATTTTAAATCAAAACATAATGGTTTAAAAAAAAAATCAAAGCTCTTTCTTTTGGAATTTCTACAGTGCACTTTGGTCATATTGATCATCAACTTACAGGTACTTGCCCCAGGACCTCCTCCTCCCCTCCCCAACCAACTTTGTATGTCTTAAAACAAACAACCAAAAGTCAATTTGTAGTAATGTGTGCTACTCAGACATTCTTGGATGCATGGCCTTCCAGTGCCATGTGCTCAACTTACCTGAGAATCTCAGGCAATCTTCCAGAAAACAGTGTAACTGATTTGACACCTCAGTTGCTCTTCTGAGTCCCTAAACAGAGGCACTAGCTAAACTATACCTGACCTTCGATATCACAGGAAGGATGAGATAATAAATATGTTGTTATAAGCCCTATACCTATGGTGGGTTGTTCTGCAAAGATATACATCTAATGACTCCCTCCCTATTCTGTTGCCTATTTACAACTTCATATACATAGAATCACTCAATGGATACCCATTGCCTCTGTCTTCTGCAGCTCTTTAATCCCTTCATATATATAAATTTTGAATCGTATGTATGTATTTTTTCTATTTTCTTTGTGTGTGTGTGTCTTGGCATCTCTATCTGACCAGGCAACTGTAGCCAGTTATGGTTATTTCATGAGTCATAGTGCCAAGTAGGAGACAGACAAAATGGGCTGAAGAGCAAAGCAAATTTAACAGACTGTCTCCCATGCCTCTTCTTCTGTCACTAAATTATGCTAAGTAACAAAGTATACCTTAAGTTTATAAGTTTTATTTATGTTTGAAATTATGCAGATAAGTTTATCTTCAGCTCACAATTTTAATATTTTTCTCAAGTTATTTCGGGAAAGTGCTTCTTAGAAAATCCTGCTTATAAAAAGTTTTATTTTGCCACTAGCTAATATGGAGAGTTCTCATAGAACTGTAAATGAGCTCAATATTCATTATGCAAATGAATACAACCAGACAAAATTAAATGGGTTCAGCTTGGTGGCATCATTTCAGGGATCTAATTTAGGGGTTTCAGGCCTCTGGCTGGAGAGAGCAATGGGAGCTACATTAAGATGCACTTGATAAATAATAAAACATTTCAAAAAGAAATTACGTTAGAAGGGGTACGACCTACAGAGGACTGGAGGAAGCACTCCAGGCCTGCGGTGCCAGGCAGGGAGAAGGATTCCATCTTGCACCACTCCCTACTTTAAGGCTGCTCCCTCATCCTTTAGTCCTGTGATTAACGCCCTGACTCAAATCTTTACGAATTTATCCTGTGTTGTTACCAACATCTGTTTTCTTGATAAATTTGATTATTTGTTTATCATCTCCAAATATTAGTAAAGTCCAAAAGGAAAGCTATTGTCTGAATATATTGTGAGTATTTAAATTATTTTTAATAGTATAGAATAGTTTATTCAGAACATGGGGAGGGGAGTTGAGAGAGAGTAGGGAGGGGGAGGCTGGCCATGAGCACGTGGAGAGAGAGGGAGAAGGGGAAAGGGGAGAGAGGACAGAGTGAGAGCAAGAAGGCAAGAACAAGAGAAACTTTTAAATTACTAAATTTAAGTGGATGAAAGAAAACCTCAGCATCTTAGGTAGATAACATTCCCCTTCTAGTTCTCATTCTTTTTTGTTAAATAAAATAATAACGATATAATGGGATAGATGAGTTGCTCTAATACAGACTGCTAAAGTCTTAGACGCTAAATAGGAAAGAGCATGACAATGTAAGTCAAGTGTTAACCATCTATCTCTACACATGAATACTGTCTTCTGTTGTTGCTGCTTTTATATGAACTCATAGGTGGGGCGTTTTAGGCACAGCTAAGTTTCTGGCATATTGCTGACCCTGAGCTGATGCCAAGTAGGGGAGAAGTAATCTACGGAACTAAATTCCAGCACTTTTAATCAAATTTCCAAATTTCCTTTGTTTTCACGCTAAAGCTAAGTTTTAAGTATATTTACTGGGTCATCAGAAAACTATACATGATTCCACATGGGAATGTGAGAAAATAAAAAAAAAAAAAATCTGGAAAATAATCAGCAGCTAGTCTTCATTTGCCAATTTAAAATAATAATTATCAAAAATAATGTCCAAATCTGTAAAGAACTGTAGGAATATCCTTGTGTTCTCTGCACTTGAAATACTGTTATAAAAATTAAAAAATTATTCAAGGCTAATTTTCAATATCATATTTAAAACAAGACTGAGGACAGCCTGGGCTATATAAAGCCCTGTCTCAAAAACTGAACCCAAAACAACCAAAATAAAGCAAATAAAAACCAAACAGGGAAACACAGAGAGCTTATATCCTCCACCCACAATACTGAGCCATAAAGAGAGAGATCCCCCCCACCCCCAATTCTAAATAAAACTGGAAGGATAGTTGCTACTGTATGGCTATAGATATTGTCTAACAAAACTACAAGCTTTCTTAATAGGGAGTGACTGTTAGCCCTCTCTAGAAAGTGAAATAATCTTACAACTTTTATATTAACCATATATTTTGCATAAGAAACAAGAAAATGGGAAAGAATTTTTAAAGAAATGAGGTTCCAGTTTATAATTAAGAATAAAGCTGTATATGTGTGTATGCACTTATATTATCATCAGATCATCTACTAGTTAACCCATGACAATACATATTATTATTATTAATGCTCAATACAACAATTTATCTGTATTCTTTGGGTGAGAATTTTACCTCAAATGTTGTCATAACTCCAAGAAAAGTAGGACAGTTTCTACCATTGTTTCTGACTATCTAAATAAGCCAGGTCTTTACAGAGAGTTGTAATTATTTTGATGAAGTTGTCCAAACACCCAGCAATCCTCCCTTTGCAGAATTCGACATGAAAGCAGCAGTTTTTTTCATGCCAACCTCCTGC
>NW_028227275.1:11370000-11527500 GCF_978045245.1 Mus caroli | reverse complement strand
TTAATCTGTGTTAATAGTTGAATTCTAAATGCAGTTTGCTCTTACTTCAAAAATTCTCAATCGGAGCACTCTCTCAGAAGCAAAGGGGAGGGAGTTGGGATGAAATACTCAGGGAGGGGGGCCAGAAAGGGGGCAACATTTGGAATGTAAATAAATAAAATAATGTAATTAAATGTTTTTTTAATCAACTAAAAAATAGCTATTATTTACTTTATTCCATCCAAACTTTCAGACACTGCATATTCAGGGTCTCAACATCCACTTATATTTCATTTCTACATCCCTAACTGAAAGCCTTAGTGGATAAAATCACTCCACATCTCTCTATAAAGAGAACACTTACTGTCTGAATGGCTCCAAATTTCTGTCTGTTTCTACAGCTAACCCCACTATCAACTCTCTAATCCCACTTACTCCAAAAATAGTACATTTGAACTGTGAAGGGATACAAGCTGCTGCTATACTCAAGTACACTATCTCCAGGGGCCTTACCGAGAGAAACAAACATGAAACAAGAAGTGGGACTCACAAATATGATCAGGAGGTTTCAGGGGAAAAAAGACTCAATGTGTTAGGTTCACATTAAAGGGCCAGCATAGTGTGCAGGACTTCCATTGATCTCTATGGAGAAGTAATTCTACATAGTGGAGTCTGGGGAAAACTACTGGGAGCTCAGCCTATGTGAAGATTGTCATAGTTCACATACATCATTGTAACTTCCATCAAATTAAGACTCAGGTCATACCAAAAAGCCTTGCTACTGGGGGTATACTTTTCAGTAGAGCGCATGCCTTGAATTTAACCCCTAAAATACCCCCAAAGAAGCTTTGAAATGGTACACAAGCAATGATTGGTGTAAAGAATTCTCCTGAGATAGTTAAGGAATTCATAGCATGTTTATGGTCTCTCTGACAACCTGTAATATTTTGTCTTAGTTGACTATTTTATGATGGTATTTTTCATCAGCAAACTGGATTTGCTCTAAACTTCCTAGGGAGTGAGAAAGGTTACGAGGTCAGATGAGCGCTTCAAATCCTACAAACTTTAGGCAGAGTTCTTCTATAATCTGACTTAAATATACAGACAACTTTCCTGTTTATTGCCTGGAAATGTGTGCAAACACAGCAGAGAGGCATAAGGAATGTCTTATTTGGATTGTCCAAGCCGAGCATAATGAAAACAGCAAACTAATAGAAATTAGGGAATATAAATCCAATTTACAAAATTCTCCTAGGGCTAATAAAACAAGGTAGATGGTCACTGGCATAACCTGAAGACTGCTCCTTTATTGTCATTTTTACAGCCTATAATTCTGACACTGACAACATTCATTTTTATGGGCTAGTTATATGAATATTCTACTCAATGTTTACATTTTAAAAACTGAAAAAACAAAAAGGGGGAACCAAACCTACACAGCTAGCTCTCCCTGGCCTGATCTGTGACTCGCTCAAAGAGATCACAAAGTATCAACCAGCAACAGTATCATATAGCAAAGAATTTCAAGGGCCACACAATTATAGCAGAGGACAGCTCAGACCAGCCTTTCAAATTTAACAATGCCTAGGACTCCCATCTAATGTTTTATGCACATTCTAGGACTGTGCTTTCCACAGGGTGCTGAACAGAAGATCCCAAAGGGACCTCCCCATTGTCTCTGCTCAAATAAAACACAGTGTGGGTGGTTTTAAGTACAAAAGCTACAATGTTAAGAGATTCTTTCTGTTGGAACTTAAAGGTTGAGGTAAAAGAAAAAATATATACTACTAGAATTCTGGACTGGGGGCAGGTGCTAAGTCTGGGAATTAAGTCAAACAAAGAGAATGCCAAAAGTCTACTACCTCTCACTTTCCTAGGAAGCCTTTCTCCTGTGTTTACCTCATTTCACACCATAATTAAAGGAACCATATCCATATATTAATATTCTGTCCCTTAAGGATATTTAACCTTGTTCAACTCTGGTCCAATATTCATCAATAGTCATTTGTTCACAGCCCTTCTTCAAAGGCCAACCACTTTATCCCATGTAGGTAAATACAAAGGAGAAACCTGTCTGTGGTTAGAATCTTTAATTACAGCTACATTTCAGAATGGAAAACAAAGTAGAGATAGAATTCTGTGGTCCTAGAAAGACCCAATCCCAGAGTCTAAACTGTGCCTGAAGTCTAGATTCTATGAATAATAATTATGTCCATAAATTATTTTTAATGTTTAATATCAGTTTAATGGGACTTTCTTGCCTTACAGCAAAGAAAGTGAAAAGTGCCAAGGATGCTCTCAGCCCTCATTGCTAAAGGTTGTCTCCCAGAAAACCCTAGGCTTTGGCCTTTGGAATCTATTTTATGAGCCTGTAGAGCAATCTCGATTCTATCTTATCATAGGATAAGACAGATTTTCATATGGTCTCCTTATCCCCACCTTGATATCTATGTCTTACAGAAAGCCCCACACCCTCAGTGTATTTGAGAACTTGGATTTAAGTGTAGGATCACAAAAATGGGCTGTAGAAGGTTTTTAAACACCCAGAAACTCAGAAGTTAATTCAGAGTCAAGTGTGTAACGAATTTGAGTTATTTCTGGCAGCGCGGGCCTGTTTTGCATTGGCTTCTCTGAACCCTTGGTTCTGAATACATACTGCTTTGTGAATGCCAATGACAGAAACAGGAGCTAGAAACTGGCCAGTTTTAAGGTGCCATAACTGAAAGATAATGTTTTATTATTTTGCAGAAACCTGGAATGTCTGCAGCCCTGTCAACAGTCTATCCTAGCCAATAGCTAGAGACAGTGACAGTGTTTAAGCCAAAATATTCTTAGTTCTGTTCTGGCCAAATGCCAGGCATACCAAAAGGGAAGTCTCTTCTGACCTCTCTTCCCCAAAAGAGCATCCTTGCCTGCTCCCTACATGTGAAGGCAAATGAAATTGTGGGAAGATAACTGGATATCTAGTGACAGAGATGACAGATCTGACCATCCTAGTTCCTATCCCTGTGCCTCTCTGCAGTTTCTTTCATAAGTTCTATGAAAATCCCCTCCTCACCTAGATCATTCTTAGAGACCAGCTCTGCCAGCGTTGTCTTCTTTCGCTTAAGCTCTCCACTAGGAATAATCTACAATGAAGGCCTTTCTACACTGATCTTTCCTTTGTCAATACATTTCATTCTTGGAACTCATAAATTAAGAACCCAAAGACCTAACACAGTGAATGCTCTGTGTGACCGTGAAGGTCTGGCACAGTAACTGCGGAGATAAAGCCCATCTGGGGGTATACAGAAAGCCTCCTTGCAATCAAAAAACCATCCCACGTTCCCTAAATTCCCACCATGCTCCGCGGTCCTAACACGGGCTTCCTGAATCACTTCAGCTCAGGGTTAAGCATGTTCTGAGTCGCGGTGTTTTCACAGTGTCTACAAAGTGTTCTGTTCTGTGCAAACATAATGCTTTAGTTTTAAAAGCAGAGATTTGATATCTCCCTGTCTCCACCTCTCAGTATTTAAGCATCAAATTTGCACATCTATATGATAGTAGTTTGCAATATCTGAGTTTTAAAATTGCCATTTGAGTTGTCGACTTAAGTTGCATAATAGATAATGAAATGAAACATTGCAATTGGGATTTTTGAATTGATCACAAACATATTACTTCCATTTCGCACTGAATTTATATGATGGAGCGTCCTCTGGATTGGCAGTTATAAAATTCAAACATCAATCAAACCTAAAAAGCTTTGAAGATGCTCTATTATCCTGCAGTGTGTTATATGCAAAACAGGCAAGCACATTCATTTCATTAGAAAATCCACTTGATTTCATTTTAATAAATGATAAAACTTAAGGCTTACCAAACAATGATTTTAAAATAAATTTCTTTATAATTTATCATTAGTGTATGCTTTATTTGCAAAATCATTTTATGTTCCTATATATCCAGAGTCTTGGAAAAAATTCTCAGGTGAAGAGAATAACGGGTTGGAAGAGTTTTTCAAAGCTAAGATCTAATCAATGAAGTTTCAAAGATCCCAGTGCTTTGTACAGAAGGAATTTAGACTCGCATCTTGTCCCTTGGTTGTCTTAGAAAATTAAACCAGCAAGTTTAAAGCAGCCAATTGGAAGTGTCATGTAACAAAGATGAACAACTGTCCTGTGGAGGCAAAGGGAACTCTTCACAAACATTCAGCAAGACACCATGGAGATACATCCTTCGCCTCCAAACAAATGAATTCTGCCAACAAGCAAGGTCCATTGCAAAATGCTTTCTTCTCCAAGTCTGCCTCCAAGTGGCGTGAATTTTGGGTCCACAAGGACATCTTTTAGACCCTAATAATAGCATCGAGCCAGGTTTTACTAGTAGTCTGAAGCCAAAAGATGGAAATTATATATGAACGCCACTTTAAAAGTTTGAGCAGTTGAAAAGTTGTTCTTAGCAATAGACAACAGACATAGCAACAGACTAACCATTCAAACTCTAACATCTGGATACATCTGTGACTGGGATTCTGAGAAGAGAACCGGAGGAATAGCTTTAAGACTCAGCCTTTCTAAGCTTCCTTGAGCTACTCTGTATAGTAATTCCAGTGTGTCTTCTTTTAATAATGGAGATTTTGACATGTAGGAACTCATTATAGAAAGAGACTTTTCCTCATTTTAAAACTGTTGGAGATTTTACTTTTTGCCCATGGTGAACTTCATGAAAAAGTGAGAATTTTTATTAACATTGAGATTTTAAAAAAAAGCTTGAATCTGAGTCAATAACCAATTTGAAAAATTAAATTGATAGGCATGGATTGAGGACGCAAGAAATGAAGCATGCTCGCCAAGAAAGGGGTCACTCCCTTGACTGACTCCCTTGGGGCCACCTTTGTTCAGTCAGATATGGAAGTGTTTCAAAGGCACCTTAAAGCTCTGTGACCCCTTTGACCGAACACAATAAAAATAATCCATTCCTGGCAACTCCATTATATCAGAAGAGAAATAATGCAATAGCTTCCTTTGTAGGCTTCTCATTACATGTGGCACTGGAGTCCCACTAATGGCTTCCAATTCCAGATCTGAGTGTGCCACGTTATTTCTTTTAGTCTCTAATACATTTAGTATAGTGGTAGGAACACTTTTATGGTGACCTTGTGACAAACCTCAAAAGGAAAGCTATATATTGGTTTTGATTAGAAGTTTCGACGTTCAACAATCCCGTCTGTTGAATTTAAAGCTTCAATGTTTTTTTGTGATATTGGTGAATGACTACTTTCACGCACTATACATCAACTTCTTGTGAATAATAAGAACAATAGATTGCTTAGTGCTTTCATGGTTATTGACCAAGTAACACAATATACACTTTCAATCCATGTATTATTTCAATGAAAGTTATTTACTGATATCTGAAAGTGACTACTCTATCATATATTCAGTACACAGTTCTTTTTCACATTGTTTTACTCATTACTCTGGATCACTATAATGTTACAGTTCAAATATGTGGTGATCTGAATGAGAATGGCTCCCACAAGCTTATATTATTCCAATGCTTGGTTTCCAGGTGGAGCAATAGTTTGGAAAGGATTAGGAGGTGTTAGCAAGTATAGCCTTGTTGGAGAAGGTGTGGCCTTATGAAGGAAGTGTGGCCTTGTTGGAGAAGGTGTGGCCTTGTTGGAAAAGGTATGCCTCCCAGGAGGGGTGGGAGAGTGATAGTGGTGGTAGGGTTTAAGGTTTCAAAAACTACTCACTAGACTGATTCTCTTTCTCTTTGTCTTTGTCTTCTGCTTGTAGGTCAGAAGTATGTTCTTAGCTACTGTTTCAGTTCCATGCCTGCCTGTCTGCTGCCATGTTCCGCACCACAATGATCGTAGACTTATTCTCTGAAACTGTAAGTAAGTCATCATCTTAACACTTTAAAAAATATATATGTTTCCTTGATCATGGTGTCTCTTTACAGCAATAGAACAGTAACTAAAATTATAGTTCTAGAATTTCCACCGTGTTGGCAACTTAAAGAAATTAGCTTTAAAGAAATTAGCTTTAATGAGGTTGGATAGTTCATCCAGTGGCTAAGAAAGGATCCATATATTATATACACCTATCACATATTGGAATAGTTATTTTTATATTCTAGAGAAGGTCTAATATGAAATTGAAAGGCTATGTTTCATTTATCCAAATACCTCTAAATTTAGAGCATTTACTTCTCAGTATAATTGCTGTCAGAAAATGTTTGATTGAATATATTTATTTTATATTTACTTATTTTTTTACACACACACACACATACATATATATGTATATATATATATATATATATATATATATATTATATGTGTGCAGTCTTCACAGAGAATAAGTGGGTATCAGATCTTTTGTAATTGAGACAACAGAGACTCTGAGCTGCTATGTGGGTGCTTGGAACTAAACTCGACTCTTGCAAGAACATTAAAGCTGACTTCTTTAAATTAGACTGAAGACTTTACATGCAAGTCATTTCTTTCCATTACTGTGATTTGTAAATTAGGCTAACAAGATATTGGAAACTTCCTGGGAATCACAATTAGGGTTTTAGGCAAAGATCACTCTGCCACAATTGAATTAGTGAATGCACAACAAAATAAGGAATGGCTGGTGTAAATATTATCATTAAAGTTTAACCTACTTGTTTGTCTTAAAAATTAGAAATTATAAAATTTATCCACAACAAACATAAAAATACATGAACCTCCTTTTATTTTATAGATAACAAATAGATAATATGAAGCAGAAATAAACTTGCCTGTTATTAATGTAGAAAATGAAATCTTATAGGACAGTTTTAAACTTTATAATGGGAAAATGAAAATAGACTTTTTTTAATACTATAAACATAGCCTTTCAAAATAGAAGCCGTTGTCTACATTCTATTTAAGTGAGTTAGTGAATTGTGAATGGTTGGTTAATAAATATAATATCCCTTGCCTCCTTCTTTCAATTCTAGTGAAAAAGAATAAGAATCATATAGGATGACCATAGGACATTAGTGATAGCAGTTTTGTTTGTGTTCATCAAAATAGCAGATACATAACTTTACTCTTAAAAATTAGAATTATCACAATATAATGTTGAATGTCTATGAAATTTAAGCATTTTAAAACAACAAAAATTTAAATTTATATATCATTCTATCTGGGATGATTGCAAAGGTAGGAAATAAAGGGAAATACAAGGTAAAGCAACATCCCATCAGACCTTTAAGTAGCTAGTTGGCTTTCTTGAATTGTGTTGTCATGTTTAGGGCATGAAGTGTTGTCTCTCATAGGTTTATATATTGAACAGTTGATCTGCAGTAGAGAGTATGATATGGAAGGTTATGGACCCTTTAAGAGGTATGTTCTAGCTGGGAGAGATAAATCCTTGGGACTGAGATTTGAGAGTTCTTGCCTAGTTGCACTTCTTTTTTTTTTTTTTTTTTTTTTTTTTTTTTTTTTTTTTTTTGGTTCTTACAGATACTCTTTTTTATTAGATATTTTCTTTATATACATTTCAAATGCTATCCCGAAAGTTCCCTATACCCTCCCTCTGCCCTGTTCCCCTACCCACCTACTCCCGCTTCTTGTCCCTGGCATTCCCCTGTACTGGGGCATGTAAAGTTTGCAATACCAAGGGGCCTCTCTTCCCTATGATGGCCAACTAGGCCATCTTCTGCTACAAATGCAGCTAGTTGCACTTTCTATATACTCTCTGCCTTTTGGTCAGCTGACATATAAGCAAATAGCCCCAAATGCTGTAGCTATGACAGAAGTTCCAGCTGATATTCTGACTCTGTGATGTTGGACTCTATCCCTCCCAGAATGTGACTCAAAAATACATCTTTCAGTCAACTTCTCATCAGGTGTTTGATTAGCCCAAAACAAAAGTAAAGATCTTCTGATATATTTCTAGCCACTTCCTTGGTGTTCCTAGTTAGATATATTGGCAGCTAAGCCAGTTATCTGGAGTCATACTTCTTTCTAAATTCCTGGGATCCACAATTAGAGTTTTGGGTAATCCTTTCACTGAAGAAGACCCTTGCTGAGCTTATAGCTGGATTTACATATGAATCCTAAAGAAAAGAGTAGGTTTCCTCTCTGCTTGCTATGCTGAACATGCCAATTAGCTATCTGTCACATTATAGTCAGAACATGTTTTCTTGGGAGGAAAAGTAATGTTCACCAGCACACTCAAGAAATTTGGAAAGCAGAAGTGAAACAAAGCTGGAGTCAGAATGCGGAGAGAAGTCATTGCTGGGGTGGAGTCTCTTACTACCTATCATCTTCATTCTGCTTTGTTCTGGTATCTTTTTTAACATTTTGAATCAATTTGTTCAACTAATATTCATGGAGTTTCTGTTTCTTGAAACAGAAAATACCTTGAAAAGCTTATAAATTAAAAATATGTTTAGTGAGATTTTGATAGAGAACAATTCTAGTTTCATAATAGGAGCCAGTTGACATAAATGTAATATCCAGCCTAAAATAAGCCAAAAATCTTCAGACTAGTTCTAGAAATGCTTAGTATGTCCCTCATTTTTAGAGTATTATTCTAGTCCAAAATACATGTTTATTTTTTCCCTAATCAAGGGACTAGTGACCTTCATGGATTTGTACTTAGATGTTGAGAACAATATTTGAAAAGGCTTAGACTAACTCTGAACTTTCTTAAAATAATTACTAATAGAAACAAACAACATTTTCTATTCAGGAGGAATTTCTCAACTCTAATGTCATATCCTAAGGAAAATAACAAAGATTGCTTTGTATTCAAGACTGTTATTGTTTGCAAAATAAAGTAACAAAATTACAAATCTGAGAGAGGATGAATTGAAAGAAAACCTTCAGAAAGAGAAAGACATGCTATATGTCTTGAGTCCAGCCCATGTAGTTAAGAAATAAGAATAACAAATAAGACAACGATCCATTGAGTAACCCACTGGGCATTTGGGATCACAATTGGTGAGTAAACTAACTGATGGTAAATCTTGGCTCTGCTGATCTTAAGATGTATAACCAACAGACAAGTTATCTGAATTAGTATCCTCACCTATACCACAGAGTAGACCTATATGATATAGTCAACATAAGGATTGGATTAGCTCCCAGTCATCTCAAAGGTATAGCCAGTCTCACCTCAGGTAAAACTTCTACACTTATCCATGTGGTGTCTTCAAAACTAAACATCCTTCTGTTTGGTAAACTGAAGATACTGAAGGAGATAGATGGATGGATGGGAATTAAAAGTTTTGGCTTATAAATTTCTTGCTAGGCTACCATGAGTAGTGTTCCAATCAGCTATCCAAAGTCAATATCAAGTGTCAATCTTCCATAGCTACAGCTTGGACAAATTACTCTCTTCTATGGTTTTTTTCCCTACTATCATGGAGGTAATAGTGCCTTCTATAAATAACTCAGGTGCTTCACCATCTTCTGGTGAATTATCTGAGTTTGTAAGCATTCACTTATTTAAACTCATGACCACCCATTGTTTTCTAGCTGCTGTTTCCTATTTGGCATTTTCATGATTAGAAAAGAATTACACAGAATATCTCAAGTAATTCTTATATAGGAGAGAAACCAAAAAAAAAAAAAGAAATGAACTGTCTGATAAGCACAACAATGACTACGAAAACAAATAAACTCATAATTAAATAAAATAATAAACATTTGTACAGGAGCTAAATTACAATTCTAAAAGCCAAGAGATACAGCTTGCTGCTGTATTCTAGAAACACTGCCAGGGGACTACTGCTTTTAATGTAGGAGACATGTAAGAACTATCAAGATATGTAGCAAACGAGCAAAGAAAGAACATATTAGTGTTAAAAATAAATATCCCACTATACTAAAAATTACTATATTCCCTTGTTTTCTTGTTTTGTTTTCTTTTTCAATGCTGATAAGATGTTATTCTCTAATTTTATTTAAATCAACTGCAAGTAACCGTGTTACCTTGTTTGTGTTTAAAAACCAAGTGAAATACTAGACTGACTGGGCTGTGGATCAAATTTAGATGGATTCTTCTTTTCTAAAGGAGGAAATTCAAATTTTGAAAAAAAAAAAGAACAGTAATATTTGAATAGTATATTCTGTGTTTGTTTTTTATTGTATCTTTGTTTTATTGGATATTTTCTTTATTTATATTTCAATTGTTTTCCCCTTTCCAGCTTTCCCCTTCGGAAGCCCACTATCCCATCTTCCCTCCCCTGCCTCCATGAGGGTGCTCCCCCACCTCCCACTCCCATCTTCCTGCCCTGGCATTCCTCTATACTGGAGCATTGAACATCCTCAGGCTTAAGGGCTGCTCCTCCCACTGGCATCCCCCAAGGCCATCCTCTGTCACCAGTATGAAGCACATGAGCAGGAGAACACAGTCTAACTGTGAAATTAAAAATTATTTTTACATTATTCAGAAAACAGGTACATTAGAGAAGGGCTAATGCTTTCTGTTCACTTTTTTCTCAATACCTTAACAGAAACTGTTATATATCCCACTAGACAAGTTTTCAGTAGTCTTAGGTTAAATACATAATATTAAGGTGGTTTGAAATTTATTTTCATCCTCTAGGGAAAATTATGTCATATACCACAGAGAACATTCGAGAGGATTATAGAAACCAGAGGGTGCTGAGCTTTCATCCTTCTTATTAAGAATTTAAAAATAAGTAATAACGCTGTTATTTGTGGGGAAGAACAAAATAATCATGAAAACAACAGATAATTCAGTTGCTAGCTTTAGCTGACGCTTCATGCATTTAAATGAGCAAGCCATTGCATATAATGGTATAAATATTAGAATTTTTCTTTATTAGCATTTTCCTTTTTATATAAGCACAGAAGATACAAGTCTTTTAAAACTCTTGTCATCCATTTTAATAAGAATACTAAATGTTTTCAGGCACAGACTTGAGAAAAAAGATCATGTAAGTAGGAATAAATGCCAGACCAAACATCAATGTTGGTTTGTTTCTATAAGTCTGACAAAATGGATAGTGTATTTACAAATGGAAAACACTCTATTATTAGGTTCTAGTATCACTGCAATATTTTAGTAATGTTCGATTTAACAGGAAAAAGGATACTAAAACCTCTATGTTCCCAGAGAAATATTCTTAAGTGTGTGGGCACAAAGAGGCTATACCACTCTTAGCAGAAAGCCCTGTTGGGATCAGTGAGTAATATATTTTAATTTGATGCACTTACAGTTTAAAAGATCTTATTTTGCTCTTTCTCATTTCTTTCCACAACTACACATCATCTCACCAGGCCCCCTGAATTGGTTAGATGTCTGTGTTGTTATTTTTCCTATTAAAGCTGATGGGTACTTCGAGTTTGCTTTCAGTCTTTATGATGAGGCAATATATATTTAAATCATATTAATATATTTAAATTATACACACACACATACACACACACATTATATATATATATATATATATATATATATATATATATATATATATAGCTTCTGTTTAATCAAATTTAAAGCCAAGTAGGGACAATGATTTACACCCCAGGCAATAGGGATAAGTTAAATGGGATAGATAGAGGGGAACATCTAAACTTACACTGACTGGTTTCTATTAGGACAGCTCAATGAACTAGCAAGCCATTTGTGTGCAGAGAATTCTTTAAACTGAAGTAGCCTGTTCCTTTTAAGCATAGTTGGGGAAAATAACTATATATACACAGTGCTAACAATATAATAAATCTTAAAATAATCTTCTGCTAGATACTGAATTTATGTATTGGATATTGATAGAAAAAAGCTACAGCTATTCTAAGTTGTTGAACTATTTTGATGAAGCATGAGGAAAAGACAGTTTGCAAAATGTTAGTGGAGAAACTGTTTTCAAAGAGGTCTGTCTCATTTCTCTATAACCAAGCTCTACTCCATTGAATTCTGATCATCCTTCGTGAAGCTGATATTGAAACAGAGCTTGAGCTCAGCATGATGAAGTGCAGGAAGTGATCAAGTTCAGGATTCCTCGCTGAAAGCTGGATAGTATTTTCTGTGTAAACAATTGGAATCAAAGTTAACAAGTTACCTCATGTGCCATCAATCAACAGGCTTGAGCCTGAACAGTTTGCAAGAACAGATGGAGATAAAGAGTTTGATAATAGACTCATATATCTAAAACAAAGAAAGTAGCAATTAAAAATTCTGTCTGCTATTAAGCATATTTGTGTCTTATTAGTGGGTGTAGTATATGGTGAATGTGAGGCTCCCTAGCTCAGTGTCTTACACCATCCTAAACTGAACTGGCACATCATTGGATTGTGCTGCCTCTACTAAATTTGTAATCCCTGTGTTTCATGCTTTTCTCCTTTCATTTTTCCAAAGGAGGATTGTTTTAGTTAAAATGATGATACAATATCTTATCCCATATAAGAATACTGTTATGGAGCTAATACATGACAGGGAAACAGGCACACTCACCAAAGACCTTCACCATACCCTCCTTTCCTCCAATTTCAACCCCCCACTCTTATCTCCAGTTCTGCAACAGAGCACCTGCTGCGGCCTTCCTCAGCCCTTACTCTTGTAGCTCTCACCAATCTTCCCCTTCTAACCTCCTGCCCCCTATTCTCTACTGGATTCTAGTCCTGGATTCCTGCAGGCTCTCCCTGTTAACCCACAAGCCATTCCTGCTAGGGAAGCAGGTAGGTGCACTGCAGATCTTCATCTCTTCCTCTGCTCCTCCAGAGCCAATCCCCCTGGTTTCAGGACCTATTCTGCAACAAAACATCTGTTGCAGTCTTCCCTGCCCCCCTGTGATCACCTCCTCTGGATCCCATAGACCTTCCCTTGCTATGCTCCCTCCCCCATTCTATTGCTTCACTCTATTCTCAACCTTTGCAGACACTACCTGCTAATCCAAAGGCCACTCCTCCAAAGGACAGCAGATCTCCACCTCTCCTTTAGCTTCAGTTCCAATCCCCAAGTCCCAACTTGTAGCATAACACTTGCTGCAGTCTCCATTTCCTCTCTGTCCCAATGCCCAATGGATCACAAAGATATCCTCCAACATTCCTTCCCCAACTCATCCTAGTAATTCATCCTCTAACACCAGCAGATATTCCCTGTGAACACACCAGCTGAAAAAGCCAGGGGAGATGTAAGCTAAGAAGAACTTCACCACTCATTTTTCTCCTCCAAACACCAGATGCAGCCTTTCTTCCCCCTCTGCCCACATATCCTGTTCCTACAGACCCCCTCTTCCCAAACTTCCTCTCCAAACTTGTTGCTTTATCCCAGCTCCCAAGTCCAGAAGGCACTCCTGCTAAGCCCCAGACCACCCCTACCAGGGAAGCAAGCAAGATGCAAATCGTCCCCTCTCTTTCTATTCCTATACATTCAACCTCTCATTCTCATCCCAAGTATTATAGCAGACCTTCTGGGATGATAACTCTCCACTGTCTCCTCCCATTCCCAGGAGATGAAGTAAGCAGATTCTAGTTGAACACTCTGCTCTCTTCCCACCTATGAACCCAATTCACAGATCTTGCCTAGCCTCATTCCTAAGTATCTGCTCCCAATACCCAGAAAAACATTTCTACCTGGAGTTCCAGGTGTCCTATCAGGTGAACCTATCAGGTCCAAAGAAAAAAGTCATAGCAGGCAACACACAAACAACAAATCTCCACAAACCAGAGAGAAAACAGAAACCAAGGAACAGAAACACCCAACAAACACAAATCAAGAAATCAGCACCTAGACCTATAGTCATTTCAATCTCAGATGCCTGGACACCAACATAAGAACAAAATCAACAATAGCCAGGGTAATATGTCTCCACTAGATCCCAGCTGTCCAACTGCAGCAGACACTGACTATTCCAATACAGCTGAAACAAAAGAAATAGACCTTAGAACTGTCCTTATATGCGGATTATAGAAATCTTTAAAGAGAAAATAAATCCTTTTTAAAATCCAGGAGAATGCAAGCAGTGTAAGGAAATGAATAGAATACCTTAAAGAAATTCAGGAAAACATCAACAATAGAAGGAAATGAATGAAACTATTAAAGACCTTAAGATATGAATGTAACCAAAAACAAAATCACAAAATGGGGGAATTCTGAAGAAGGGTAAAGGGTTGGAAAAAAGATATTCCAAGAAAATGGACGTAAGAAGCAAACTGGTATAGCCATTTTAATTATAACAAGATAGACATCAAACCAAAGCGAATAAAAGACATAGAGGTGGACCCTACATACTCATCAAAGAAAAAAATCCGCCAAGATGGCATTTCAATACTTAATATCTATGCCCCAAACATAAGGCCACTAAGTTTATAATAGGAACACTACTACAGCTTAAGTCACATATTGACCCTCACACTCTAATAGTGACAGACAGTGATACCCAACTCTCACTGCCATCCAGACAAAAGCTAAACAGAGAAATATTAGAGTTAGCAGACATCATAAAACAAATATACCTAACAGATATTTTCAGAACCTTGCACTCATACACAAAAGACTATGCCTTATTCTCTATACCTTACGGAACTTTCTCCAAAATTAACCCAAAACAAGACTCAACAAATATAAGAAACTTGAAATAACTCCTTGCATCCTATCAGACCACCATGAATTAGAGCTAGGTATCATCAACAAGAGAAACAACAGAAAACTTATAAACTTATGGAAATTGAACTGCTCTCTACTGAGTGAAAAATGGGTAAAGAAATAAACTAAAGATTTTCTAGAATTCAATGAAAAGGAACCTATAGCATAGCCAAACTTATGAGACACAATGAAGTTGGTTCCAAGAGGCAAGTTCACGGCACTAAGTTTCTACATAAAAAACCTATCAAGTTAACACACTTAAAAGTGCTAAAACCAAAAGAACTAATTATACCTTTAACTCTTAGAGGTTGTCCAAAGAAGATATTAGATAAAATAGTTCTGGTGACATCTTGAGTAGTTCTTTTATGATACTTGATTATAAACTCCTGAGCTTAGCCTTTGTAGCTTTTGTTTGTCAGCATGATGCCAATCTCGTCACAGGACATTATACCATGATGACATTTTCCATGAAGCCCTCACCAGAATTTCAACCTATAAGGTGGTCTGATCTTGGATTCCCAATCTCCAAAAATGTAGGCTCAATAAATATATTTCAACTCTTAGTCTAATTTTTTTTCTTTCTTTGAGACTGCGTCTCATTATAAAGCTACCAGGAATTTATGATGTCACCATCTTTCTTGAATTCACCTCATGGGGATGCTTGCATATCACCCTCCTGAGTGCTAGAAGTCCAAGCACTGCTGGCTCACACATCTTTTCTATATAAATACTCACCTTTAAGCATTCCATTATAAGTAAAAGATGTCCACTATAATCACAGTTTCTTATAAGATTGAGCAGGCTTATGGCTAATAAGTCCTTTAGGATGAGGGAAATTAAAAACTTTCGATGATGAACTAAAATACTAGAGAGGATAAGATTGCTTCAGTATTTTCCCTTTTGATTCAACTTCCAATACAGGAATCATAGTTTCAAAGGAAATATAATTGGCCCATGAGATGATTATCTTAACTGGATAAGAGCTATTTGTTAGCATGATCTATAAGATGGTAATGGCTGGAAAGGGGAATCAGGTGGAGAAAGAAGCCTGAATAAAGAGGAATAGTCACTTGATATCCAATATGACCACTCCCGTGTCAGGTAACAATGAACTTTGAAAGGAGAGACACCATCAAGTTGATCACATATTTACTACTGTGGAGCTTTCAACTGAGAAGAGATATATAATGAATCAGAAAAGATGGTAGGTTAGAAGGTTGTTGTAATATATGTAACTCCAGTATACAGGAGACAGAGATAAGAGGACCACAATGGAAGGGTGTGAGCTATATGGTCAGCCACATACAAACCTATAAACACAGAAAGAAAGGCACCATCTGGTAGTGATAAGTGCTGAGAAGTAAGACAGGAAGGTGTGGATGGGAAGAAATGCAGGGGTGGGGGTGGGGGGAAGCCCTAAACCAACAGTCAGATAGAATGCCTTGATGGGTAAATATTCGAACTGAGACTTGAGTTCAGAGGACACATAGCCTTGCAAACCCACAAAAGAGAAAGTTTTCATGTAAAACAGATGACTTTTCCAATGTACACAAGTCAGTATAGAGGTAATACAATTAGAATATAACTCAGTGACAAGTTTGGACAGAGAATATGAGCCTGGTTCAGAGATCCTGTTATGATGGTTGGAATCTAGAGTTAAAAAGAAGCAACAGAGAACAAGAGACAGTAATAGTATATATGGCACAAAATGATGAAAACATTATTCTTGTCAAACAGAGCAATGATAGGAAATTAGTGGGAAAATGAATAACAACAAAGTGGTGTGTGTGTGTGTGTGTGTATGTATATGTCATTCTGTATATGTCTGTCTGTATCTCCCTGTGTGTGCATGTGTGTGTGTATGTGTGTGTGTGAAAATGCCACAAGGAAACCCACAATTTTCCTTGCCTACTAAAAGTTAAACTTAAAAGATTTGCTTTCAATCTGAATGATTTCAAAGTTATTAGAAACCTTTAAGTCTCCAAAATTCCATAGCTTCTCCACCATTTTGGAAGATGCATGTCTGAGGGTATAGTGCCAGCTGGGCTGCTTTGTTGTGAGGCCTCTCTCCTTGCTTCCTGAACATACCCTAAGAAGCACATTCGTCAGCTCTTGGTGTCAGCCTCTGACTGTTGCTAAGGTAGCATTTTCTTTGTGCACATACCCTCCTAGTATTTCTACCCCTGGAAACAAGCAATCCTACTGGTTTATCAGCTGACCTCTATGACATCACTTAATCTTATTTATCTTCCTGAAAGTTCTTTCTTCAAAAACAGTATTATTAGGGATTAAGTTTAGAAAGTTTTAGCCTGGGGAGCCCAACTCAGTCCAAAGCAAAGGATAGGCTTTATTTTCTCAAAACTCCTTTCTAGATGCTGTGAGGATTTTGGGTGGTGATCATAACATTATAGAGAGACTCAAAGTAGACTCAAAGTCAACATTACCTTACTGTATGTTATATGAACATCTTCTTTCAAACCTCTGTTGTGAAAGGCACATGAACAAGCCTGTGAAATGCTTGCTTATTAATAGTTAACAGTAGATCCGAAAGTCAAAGTTTAGTACAAATGAAAACCCTGTATATACTCCAACAACAACCAAAAAGTCGCATTAATTCTGTGTACATTTCTTTCTCTCTTTTAAAGATTATAAGGACAGGGATTTTATTCTCAATAAATTCCAAGAAAGGCATTTTTGGATCATCAGTAGTGACATGAATACTGTAAAAAGCCTACTCATCATAAAGGTCCTGTGTACCAAGGGAGGTAGGCTGCCACTTTTGTTTTGTTTTGTTTTGAAGTCAAAAATAAAACCTTTATTACTTTGAGTAATAACATTTTCCCATTTATTTATCTATTTATTTATTTTATTTTTTAATTTATTTTAACCTCCAGATTTTATTCCCCTCCTGGTCCACCCTCTGATTGTTCCACATCCCATACCTCTTTCCCACCTCCCTGTCTCCACGAGGATGTCCCCATTCCCTACCCTACCAGACCTCTAAACACCCTGTGGCCTCTAGACTCTTGAGGGTTAGGTGCATCTTCTCTGACTAAACCCAGACCTGTCAGTCCTCTGTTGTAGATGTGTTGGGGGCCTCATATCAGCTGGTGTATGCTGCATGGTTGGTGGTCCAGTGTCTGAGAGATCTCGGGTTCATAGCAGCCTTGTTTCTGATAACTAGAAGCTGGAAACAACCCAGAGGTTCCACTACAGAAGAGTGGATACAGAAAAATGTGATTCATTTACGCAATGGATTACTACTCAGCTATTAAAAACAAGGACATCCTGAGATTTACTGGGAAATGGTTGGAACTAGAAAATATCATCCTGAGTGAGGTAACTCAGACCCCAAAAGACATGGTATGTACTCACTAACAAGTGGATATTAGCCAAAAAAAAAAAAAAAAAAAAAAGTACAGAATACCCAAGATGCAGTCCACAGGACTCAAAAAGGTCAACAAGCTAAACAGACTGAGTAAGGATGCCTCAGTCCCATTTGGGAGGGTAAAGAAAGCAACCACAAGGGGAGAGGGGTGGAGGGAAAGGAAATTGGGGGGGGGGGGAGGAGGAGAACATGATCTGGTACTGGGTGGGGCAAAAGGACTGAAGCCCTGAGGGCCAGCAGAAAGAATGGAAACTGGCAACCACTGGAGGTAGGAGGTTGGGGGGGGGAGCCCTCTAAAATGTACCAGAGACCTAGGAAGTAAGAGCCTCTCAGTACTAAAAGAGAGGGACCTGTGATGGTTTGTATATCCTTGGACCAGGGAGTGGCACCATCTGAAGGTGTGGCCTTGTTGGAATAGGTGTGACCTGGTTGGAATGGGTGTGTCACTGTGGGTGTGGGTATAAGATCCTCACCCTAGTTGCCTGGAAGTCAGTCTTCCACTAGCAGCCTTTGGATGAAGACATAGAACTCTCAGCTCCTCCTGCGCCATGCCTGCCTGGATACTGCCATGCTCCCACCTTGATGATAATGGACTGAACCTCTGAACCTGTAAGCCAGCCCCAATTAAATGTTGTTTTTTTTATAAGACTTGCCTTGGTCATAGTGTCTGTTCACAGCAGTAAAACCCTAACTAATACAGGACCTTAAATGAAATCCCCTATATTGGAGAGAGGAAACTTGTAGCGCCACTTCCAGTAGGACATCAAGTGAGGCACGGGGTGGCTATCCCACAGTCAAAAACTCTGACCCATAATTTTTCCTGCCTGAAAGAACTGCAGGGATGGAAATGGAGAGGAACCTGAGGAAAAGAAGGTCCAGAGACAGGCCCAAAGTGGAATCCAGCTCAATGGGAGGCCCCGAGACCTGACACTATTACTGAGGCTTTGGAGCACTCCCAAAAAGAGACCTATCACGACTGCCCTCCGAAAGACTCCACGAGCAGCTGATAGAGTCAGATGCAGATATTTGCACCCAACCAATGGACAGAAGCTGCTGACCCCTGAGGTTGAATTAAGGGAAAACTGGAAGAAGCTGGGGAGTATGGAGACCCTGTAGGAGGACCAGCAGTCTCAATTAACTTGGTTTTGTTTTGTTTTAAGCCTGAAGTGATTTGTTGACTAGGCTTCACTTGCCATGGCCTTTCAGAGCTTAGATCACATCCTCAGACAGACTGACACACAGAAGTGGTTTCCCAGCTTGCTCAACTGGACAGGAAGTAAGAAGAATGAAGAAGAAAGAAATGATGTGAAGTCAGGGCCTGTTCTATATCCCAACTAAAGGACAAATGACAGAATCGTCACCTTGAGCTGAGAACGCTCTTTGGGGAAGTTGAATACTTCTTTGCTGATATAGCAAAATGCCGGGCAAAACAACTGGAGGAATGAAGACCTTATTTTGGCCCACTGTGTGAAGGCAGTCTGTTGTGGCATGAAAGCCATCATTGCAAAAGCAGGTTGTGATGCCAAATGCACCAGTCAGTCACTCATACTACATTTGAAAGGGGTGACTGTAAATATAGTGTCCTTACTCCTACTTTTCATTTTATGTTCAATCTTGGACCCCTGTTTATGGCATGGCGCCTCCTTGCTTACTCTGGAGTTATGCCTCTGTGGAAACTATCTTGACCACAGAGAACCTAGTAGGCACTTTTAGTTTTACTTAACAGAATTTTAAATTGAGATTCCTCTATGGTGAATTCTTAATTTAGTTCTATACCCCATTTCTTTATTGGATTGTTTAGTTTCTGTGGAGATTAGCTTCTTGAGTTCTTTATATATTTTGGATTTTAGCCCTCTTTCGAATGTGGGGTTAGTGAAGATATTTTTCCCAATCTGTAGGTTGCTGATTTGTCTTATTGACTATGGACTTTGCCTTACAGAAGCTTTCCAGTTTCATGAGGTCCCAGTTATCAATTCTTGATCTTAGAGCATGAGCCATTGGAGTTCTGTTTAGGAAATTTCCCCCTGTACCAATGAATTCTAGGCTCCTTACCACTTCCTCTTCTATTAGATTCAGTGTATAAGGTTTTATGTTGAGGTCCTTGAACCACTTGGACTTGAGCTTTGTGCAAGATGACAAATATGGGTCTATTTTTATTATTCTACATATAGACAGCCAGTCAGACCAGCATCATATACCGATGATGCTTTCTTTCTTCCATTATATATTTTTATATATTTTTGGTTTCTTTGTCAAAGAACAAGTAGCCATAAGTCTGTGGTTTCATTTTTGGGTCTTCAATTCTATTCAATTGATCAACATGTCTGTCTCTGTTCCAGTACCATGCAGTTTTTATCACTATTCTTTGTAGTACAGCTTGAGGTCAGGGATGGTGATTCCCCCAGCTGTTCTTTTATTGTTAAGAATTGTTTTTGCTATTCTGAGTTTTTTGCCTTTCCTGGTGAATTTGAGAATTGCTCTTTCTATATATTTGATGAATTGTGTTGGGGTTTTGATGGGGATTGCATTGACTCTGTAGATTGCCTTTAGTAGGATGGCCATTTTTACTATGTTAATTCTGCCAATCCACGACCATGGGAGATCTCCTCATTTTCTGAGATATTCTTCAATTTTTTTTTCTTGCGAGACTTGAAGTTATTGTCATACAGATATTTCACTTGTTTCATCTCCATTTGTTTCCTCTGAGCAGGGTTTGTGCCTGACTCTGTTTCTTTCCTGGGCACATTGTATTGTATACTCTTAAGGAAACATTGATCATGAAGGATCTTTCACACTTGTGTTGAGTCCAATCATGAGCCACCTCTATCCTACTTTCAGCCTTGGTAACTTGATTCCACTCCCCTAATGGATTCATCTAGGGAGTCCTTACTCTGAGAATGCCAGGACAGACCTCTTTTACAAATATTTCATAGCTAGTCAAATAAGTGCATCTAGATTGCCCTGTCTTTTCTAAGAATGTGATGGTATCTATGCAGATACTACCATCGTTCCTGAAATCACAGGAGACACACTTGCTCTTATTTAGGGGGTCATTGAAATGTGAGAAGGTTACCTTATCAACAGTTTTCTTCAAACAAGTCTTTCATTTAATTCCAACCCCATTACTTCCGTGTCTTTAAAGTCCTAGAGAATGCACAGTTGCTGATGGGTAGGCTCTGGCAGATCTTCATTGCTCTGGAAAGCCCCTTTGCAAATGGAGTTCTCATACTTAAACCCATGGGATTAGAAACATTTCTGCAGTGGCAGATAGCACATGTAATAATCCGTCTGAAAAGCAGATTTAGTTTGAAGCCTAGTTTATTCAGTGTTTATATTTCTTAGTATCAGAGATCTACAACATTACATTTTTTAAAGAAGATATTTTCCATCAAAAAAGCTTCTAGCTGGTCTGTGAGCAATCACAGAGGGACTTCAAACAGATCAAATGCTGGTTTAAATATAGCTGTTATTAGCGTAATTATTAGTATTATAGTTCACACTTCAGCAAGTAATTATTCTGTTTTTCTTTGCAAGATATGCTGAGATTTTTTACCCAGAGATATATCAGTAAGTAAAACAAAACTGCCTGTGCCTGAATTTCTGTCAAGGGAGATTAAGGGAAGTTAAGGAGAATGGTGAATTTGTGAACTTGCTAAAATTTGTCAGCTTTAATAAGAAAGGAAGAAACAGGGAGGACCTGAGAGCCATTGAAAATGACCACACAGTCTTACACATCACCAAGGATGGTCATATAAAGGTGTTTGTCTTGGGTAGATTTAAGCAGAGACTCAAAAGATGAGCAAACTTAGGGAGAAATTCCAAAGAAAAATGTTACCTGAAGAAAGAATATTTCTCAAATCAGGAAAGAGCTGTGTGTTTGCAGTACCAGATAAGAGAAGATTTGCTAGAATAGTTAGGAAGACTTATATGTAACCATTACTAAAGGAATTGAGACCCTTCCACTGGCTTTGATTCTGTTTTGAATACACATCCAGCTTCATTTTGGTATTCAATGATAACAGATTGCACATCATAAACCTAAAGAATGTGTGTGTGTGTGTGTGTGTGTGTGTGTGTGTGTGTGTGTGTGCGTGCTTCCATGTGGAAAGAATAACTTTGCTTTAAACCCATCCTGTTATGGATAACTCTGGTCTTGTATTTTGATGCTAATTCTGCTTTTCTGGGAGGTGCTACAGATGAGGAGTCAATCACTTATACTGGTGCCTTGTAAACCTAACCCTAACCCTAACCCTAACCCTAACTGTAACCCTAACTCTAACCTTAACCCTAAACCTAACCCCACCTTAACTTTTCAAATAAAGGCTAGAGCCAGTGATTGGGCAGTAGGAGGGAAGATGAAGCTGAAAAGTATAGGGGTGGAAGGGAGAGAGGAGGAGAGAGAGGAACAATGGAGAAGAAGGATGTGGAAGGAGGATGGAGCAGAAGCACGTGGCTTGGAGAAACCACAAGCTATATGGGATCTCATAGATGGGAAACAGAGTAGTGTAGTGGTAAATCTGCCCAATCTAGCTAGGTGTGGAGCTTGTATTCCAATTCATTGAGTTGTGATTTCTTTAACTGGGCTTTTTGGGCTGGAGATTTACCGCAACACAATCCCATCTGTCCTTCACTGAGTCATGTGTCCATAAATTTGTCGACTTAGTCATTCACTGCAGCATTCCAGAACAAAGCAGATGACATGGCACAAACACCTGCCTCAACAAATCAACAAATGTTACCTGAAGGAGGAAATGAAAGAATGCAGGCAGACAATACTACACAGCAACTAAATTCTTCACTAATTGTGATTTGATACTCTTGTGTTTGATGTTTTCCCAAGACAGTTAGTTGTATGACCTTGTATAAATAGAGTATTTTTCATGAAGCTAGAGTTATTTTGGATTAACAGGCACCCTGAAGGCTAGCCTTCCATAGAAAACATAGGTCTGCTGCAGATGACTAAAAGTTCAGGTAATAAACCACCCTTTGCAGAGGCCATGGGTCATATTAGAGCTATAAGGACTTACAGATCACATATAGAAAAACCCAAAGCTCCTGATATGGGGACAATAAAACTGGTATCTTTACCAATATGTGTACAATTTTTCCTGGGTGTTTAGCGAAGGGGGTAGTGCTTTACCAACCCTAAATACCAAGTGGCAAGAACAGGGCTTGAAGCCCACTAGTTCAGTATATTACAAGATGCAAACATTTTATCAGGGAGACTGGTGTTCTTAAGGATGTAGCTGAAAATTTCAACTACAGAGAGACAGGATTCTTTCCACCCCTGGCATCTGATTGAAGCTAAATCCTTGTGCGCTGTCTGAAGCACAAAAGTGGTCAAGACCTCTACTTGTTTTTAGCACATCTCCCTGTAAAAGCTCTTCAGACCTGTGGGGTAGGGACAGAGGTACAGACTGCCAGGACATCTGATCTTTGATACCCTATGCTAGGTACTTAGCATGAAAATTCATTTTGGTGCAAGTTTTATATGGTGCAGTGAATAGTAATCTAGAAAAATAATGCAAAGAACTTAGTGCCTTACTACGGGAAATTACACAGTATTTTAATATTTTCCTTTTATGGTTCTTTTGTATGTACGTTGACTTTTCAAATACCGCTGTAAAATATTTCCATATTTACTCTTTAGTATTTTCTTAAATTTTGCTTACTAAATGAGCAGCTTTACTTAGTTTACTCTAGGCCAGTTATGCCTTATCTGATAAACACCAAATAAATACTACATATCTTCTTTATTGCTGTTACTTTGTTAATATAACGAGAAGTCTCTCTCTCTATCTATCTATCTCTCTCTTTCCATTTATCACTCTCTCTTTTCGCTCTCCTATACACATGCACTTACGCAGGAGTCAAAAGTCTCTTACTACAATTCCGTACTTACTGAGATGTGTCAGAGCATGGTTTCTGAAATTAAACAAAAGAAGAGCCCACAGATTATTTACCTTAGGTAGCCTTTTAAATTGTATCACTCCATATTCTCACACATAACCCACATGGCTTGGGACAGCATTTAATGCCGAGAAAGCAGTGGATGAGAGCTTTATCTGCCACAAACACATGCTGCTTCTCTGTGACAGTTCCATCTAATCTGATCAACAAGTTTAGAATTGTGCCTTGGGAAACAAGCACAGATTTAGCTCTGCATAGCTGATTACCATTCCCGGTGTGAGAAGGGACCAGATCTCTATTGGCAGGGGCCATTTTGAAAGGCACAGTTGAGAGAAGGAAAGGCATGCAAACGACATTTGCACTGAAAATAATAGAGTGGGAAAGTGCTCAGCTGTTTGTCACTGTGCAGTTGTATTAACATTTCCTGTATTTCAATCATATGATCCAAGAGCTGTAAGATTTACCTACATTCATGCTATATTTGCATCCTGCTGTTTTTATCAAATTAATTTATGTATTCACTCAGAAGCCAGTATCATTCCTCTCCTCCCAGAACCCCCTCATCTAAATCTCCCCCATTCCCCTAGAAGGGGAAGCCCCACTTTGGTGTCAACCCCCTCCATGTTGCCCCATCCAACCTCCTACCCCACTCCTGCCTGCCTAGTCCCTCAGCAACTTGATCTGCATCCTGATTTTCCTGCTATGCTCCATGCCTCATTCTTCACAGCAGGGTCACCACGAGAGCAACAGAAGGAGTGAGTTCAGAAGAAATTAACTATTTTGCAAGTTTATGCATAATATATATGTATATGTATATATGTATATATATATGTGTGTGTATGTATGTGTATATATATATATATATATATATATATATATAAAACAAACATTGTTGGAAATATGACCACATCTATAACTTAATAGAAAATTTTCTTCTCAATTGGTGAAAATTGTATTAAAATTGCAATAAAAATACTGTGCTCATTATCGTATGCTTTCTAATAGTTATGTGTATGTGTATATGTGTATGGACTAACACCTCAGTTTTATTATATTTATTTTTTATATATCACTAATATTTGTTAAAATTCATTTCTAAATATTCTATAAGACTAAAAGCAACGTACACTGTTCAGAAAAAAATTGTGGGACAAATATCCATAATTCCTGACAGCTGAAAAACATTGATATTTGTTTGTGGAACTGAGTAATTTAATGGTGTTTTGAAAGACATTGAAAATCTGCAATTTGGTTCCTTCTTTTCCCATATTATTTTTGACTGCTCTTCTTATTGGAAACCTAGTTCTGCCCCTCCCCACCACACAAATACTTACTATCAACATCATGCTTGCTTAGCAAATCTCTTGATAAAAGGTCACTATGCTTCTCATCCTAATGTCCATCTCAACCTGTAAAACACGAAGCAATAACAAGACCGAAGTTTCAATCGTCTGTCTTTCTCACAGAAATTTGTATTTACAAGCTTGTGTTCATTCGTAATGGTGGGAAAAGCCATTCTATGTATTTGATAGTCCTATTATTTCCAGAAAAAGAAAATTACTAGTCACAGTATTTTAATTATATATAGCATCAGGCAGAATAATTTATTTAACTCACTACACAACACATTTTTATTTTATAATTATCTTAATCATGCAGGTTTTCCCCTTAGCTAAATATTTGTATCATTGTTTGAGTTTGCATGATATATTTTTCACTAAGATGGAGTAAACATATAGTGCTTTTGTACGAATTTTAATAATTTTATTTGTAATTGTTTTCTCTGCTGCTACTTTTGTTATTGGTTTGTTTAACCTGCTTAACCTGGTTTGAGACCTGTTTAACCTGGTTTGTTTAACATTTCATTGATCAAAGTGAATTTTATTTTCACCATTTTATTTCTATGTTTATGTTTTCACTAATATTTTGATATTTGGAAAAACAAATGCAAGCATCTTTAAAGAAATAACAGTTCCTTTGTAAGTCATGGAAAATTGTGCAAGGTCTTTATGTGGAATAAGTAATAAGAATATATGATTTGTGTTCATAACTACATTAAAAGAGATGGACAGGTGATGGGAGACCATGTGTGCAGAAGTTTATGCTTGTAAGCAACAGTCTCTTTAAGTCGGAGCTCTAAGGTCTGAAAATCAAATAGGGCTTTACAGACAAAGAAGCTCATTCTAAAATAAATAAGGTATAAACAACAAAATCTGAAGTCCTTACTCAAAATGTGATCTTGCCTGGATATCCAGAATTCCTGGTAAAAGTTAAAAAGTTTGCTCGGTGATTTGATGGCATGACCTGAATATTGTCAAAGACCTGGCTTCTTTTTAAAGTGAGAAAGAATTCAGATTAAAGCAAACCAGGTATATGGTAGAATTTTTCAGTCAAATGACCCTTCACCAGCAGGAAGCAGGAGCTGTGCTTAGAATGGGGAAACATGTGGATCATCTTGAAGTAGGTGTTGTTTTCAGAGCAGATGGAATTTATGGAGTCCCCGGTCAAATGCTTTAAAAGTATATGTTTTTTATTATCAGGGTCTACAGAATTGAAGAGTACCAGAAGAGACAGAAATGCTTTCATGAATGATTAAATTATCAAAGAAAATAAAATGAAGAGGCACTGCAAGCAAGCCCGGGAGAGCCATGCAACAGGCATAGTAAAAATGACTTGATATAAAATCATCGGGAGGATTTGCATTTCAGTTGACAGATAAACACTGGAAGAATTGGTGTGATGCCTTTAGAAACTGGTTTGCTCTGGACTCTATATAAGGACAGTCTCTGTGAAGAAGATTCTGTCTTTGTATGTCTAGGATCCATTCAGAAGCCCTCTTTGTTCCTAGAACTCCCAAGTTGCTCTAAATAGAATGAGACCTCAGACGTCCCTAGTGAAGGGAGATTTTTACAGTCTCATTTATGGATATTGCAAACACAGAGCTGCTTTTGAAGATTGGAGGGTTAAAAGGAAATCTGTGGTTCACTTTGTATTTATCACTGAGTATTTGAACCTCACTCTGACATCAAAGTTGCAGACCGTGTACTGTTTGCTTTCTAATAGAATAGACACATCTTTTATTTTAGTGGAATTTTAATAAAGATATATTTGTTAATGAACATAAAAGGAAACACTTTGTATGCACATTGAAATAGAAAAACAATAAATCTAACTGTTTGCATAGTCTTTAAGTTCAGTTTCCAACCAGATATTCTAGTAAAACCAAAAGCTAACTAATGCCAAGAGCTTTATTTGTTCTCTAAAAACTGAAACTACTAATATTTTCCAGTAAATTTGGACTGTTACGTAGCCTGCATTCTGAGGACATTTGTGTTTCAAATGCTTTCATGATTGGAGAATCTCCTAATTCACTAGAGAATACACCAGCCTCCAGCATTCAAGGAAAACCTGCCCTTCAACTACTGTGTTCAACGTAATAGAAAGTAAACCATTCATGGCTCTTATGTAGCTATCCACCTCTAGAGCCCAGTCATCCGTAAGACCCTAGAAATCATACATCCATACTTGTCATAAACATGAACATGTTCTCAGCCTTAAGTATGGTCTGCTCTTGTTGCTATGTTTTCTTTGCTCAAAGCCCCAGCTATCCTTATACTCGTGGTCTTCCAGCCTCAGCCTCTGGAGTGCCAGCAGAATTTTAATAAAGATATATTCGTTAATCAACATAAAAGGAGTATCGAGTATCCTGGTATCAACACAGTAAGTCAGCATGCCTTACAAATGCCATCTTACAAAGCACTTTACTGCAAGATGGACATTGATTCTTTTTCAGTTTAAAAAGAAAATGAAACCATAATAAAAAATAAAATACAGAGATAGTTCAGGCTTCAAGATAGGACAAAAAGGACAAAAGGCTAGGGTTTGATAGCCACAGAGAAGATTACCCAGGCATTTGAAGAAAACACTGCTCTGAGATCTGGGATGGATGCGCTGTGTTATGACACTGCTTTTAGAGACATCTTTACCGTAGAGCCTATCTTCCTCTACCAGGTCTGAAAGCATGTTCTTGGAGATTAAAGACCTTCTTAAAGGGTATTGAGGGCCAAGTGTCTCTTGGTATTATTAGTGCAGTGGAAAAATCCTAGGAGACAAAATTATTTTTACTTGTTTACTTCTATTTTTTGAGGTCTTCGGGTGACATGGTCATGTCAACCAACAGATCAGATTAACTGTTAGATTCCTCTGCTCAGATTTCCAAAATTTCCTTAAATTAAAATAAATAAAACATGCATTTTTCCTGCAACAAGTCCCAGGTACAAAAAACAAAATGTGAAATAGTAGTATTTTTGTCTACATCTCTCTAAGAAGCTGATTTTCTGCATGGTGGACACCCAGTAAACAAGCAGGTATACAGAGCTCAGCAGAATAGTACAGCAGAAAGCCATGTGTATCTACAGATGGGTGCTGTTGGTTAGCCAAGAGGACTAGCATCAGAGGAGCCCACATTTTTATGGAACTTAACGACGCACTTCAACAACTTCTTGGGAGACGGGGGATGTTAGGCAAACAGAAGCTTGACAAAATTTTACATGATTTATCTAAGCAACTGCAACTCCCAGATTGAACAGATCCAAAGGAGACGTGATTCAGAAGCTCCATGAGGGGAAGGCAAGGGATGGGGTTTATTCAAATGAACCTGGGAAGAAAGCAAAGAAAATTTGTGATTGGTCACAATTACAGGTGACTTCTTTGGTCAATCCCTTTGGAAAATCTTCATTTATATAGCTACAAGGTTACCCACAGTTTATGGTTGGAGGAGCACATATTTCTTTTGACTTAAGAAATGTAAAGAAGCTGGGTGGTGGTGGCACATGCCCTTAATCCCAGCACTTGGGAGGCAGAGGCAGTGGATTTCTGAGTTCAAGGCCAGCCTGGTCTACAAAATGAGTTCCAGGACAGCCAGGGCTATACAGAAAAATCCTGTCTCGGAAATAAACGAAGGAAGGAAGGAAGGAAGGAAGGAAGGAAGGAAGGAAGGAAGGAAGGAAGGAAGGA
Source organism: Mus caroli (assembly GCF_978045245.1). Classification (NCBI taxonomy): domain Eukaryota; kingdom Metazoa; phylum Chordata; class Mammalia; order Rodentia; family Muridae; genus Mus; species Mus caroli. Next base: position 11,498,625 of record NW_028227275.1, on the reverse strand, counting down.
GAGAGAGAGAGAGAGAGAGAGAGAGAGAGAGAGAGAGAGAGAGAGAGAGAGAGAGAGAGAGAGAGAAAGAAAGAAAGAAAGAAAGAAAGAAAGAAAGAAAGAAAGAAAGAAAGAAGAAAGAAAGAAAGGTAGGTAGGTAAAGAAATTTGTTCAAGTTAAGGTGCAGTTCTTGTAAATCAAGCAAACGTAAGATCATTTATAAAAGCTTTGTCTCCTCAGTATTTTTCGGGTCTGTTTGTCCTCATCATCGGCTTTGAAAAGAGGAAGGAGTAACAAAAAGAAGTAATCTAGCTCTGAGGTTGGAGGTTGTTGTCGTTCAGTTGGCAAAATGTTTGCCTACTATCCATAGCGCCCAGGATACAGCGGTGCACGATTATAATCCCAGAATTTGGAAGAAAGCATTAAACAGAGAATTTCATTATTATATGATACCATCTGACTATCAAGTTGAAACATCAATCCTGGCATCCAAAACTTTGGCAAAGAGGTTCTGCGTAGATTTCTGCTCTTGGTTTCTTTTTCCCTGCACGAGTATACTTCACCACCTAATATTTGTGCTACGGTCCCTTAGTTTGTAGTAAATTTTGCCCAATATCAGATCTGCTCCTCCTTGGCATATGTCCTAATTAAGCTTTTGATGAAGGAAAATAATAACAAAGCACATAATGTCACACCAGCCTCTTCCTCCTTTGCGTTGCTCTGTTCTTTGTGAACTATAGAAGAGATTGCATAAGAGAGGCAGAGTAACCCACTTTGCCGAGAGTTGGTGTGTTGTTCTTCCAAAGGAGAATTACAGATTCTCTATTGACTGTAAGGAACCTCATCCATAGAGATGAAAAGCAGCCTGCTGATTATAGCAAATAGAAGAAAAACCTATTAAATGTCTGTTAAAGGCAAAAATCTTGTTTTCCTCACTGCCTTTTTCTGTTGTTTGCAGTTATTGATTACATATGCTGAAAATCCCTGTATTTCTGGGATGAAGCCAAATTGATCATGGCCATCAATTTTTCATATGCTTCTGAATATAGTTGGTAAGTATTTTGTTGAGAAAATTTGCATTTAAGTTCATAAGAGCAGTTGCCTTATAATTGTCATTTCTGTTGTTGGGACTTTTGTCTGGTTTTGGTATAAGAGTTACATCAGGTTTATAAAAAAAATTGAAAATAATCCTGTTTTCTATTTTGCTAATTTAAGCAACATTGCTTTTCATTTTTCTTTGAAGTTCTGATGGTATTCTTCACTGAATCCATCTCGCCATGAGCTTTTTAGTTGGGAAATTTTGCATAAAAGTTTCTGTATCATTGGTTGTTATGGATATATTTAAAATACTTATTTATTTAATCTTGGTAGGCCAGATATATCTATAAATCTATCCATTTCTTTTAATTTCCCAATCTGAAAGAATATAGATGTTAAAGATATGTTTTAAGGATTTTCTATATTTCCTCAGTGTCTGTCAGAATCTCTGTTTTCATGTTTAATTTTATTAATAAAGATGTAGATCTATTCTCTTTCTTTTGGTTAATATTTTTTAGAAGTGTCAGTCTTTTCAAAGAACCAACTCATGGTTTAATTTTTCATTTCAACTTTATTAATTTCAGCCATGATTTTGATTATGACTTTCTATCTTGGATATTGTTTGCTTTTTAATTTTTATATATTTATTTATTTATTTATTTATTTATTTATTTATTTATTTATTTATTTATTTATTTTGTCTTCTAGTACCTCAAGGACATCAGTAAGTAATTTACTTGAGATCTTTTAAGTTTTTTTTTTTCAATGTAACCATGTAGTGCTATTAGCTTTCCTCTTAGGATTGCCTTCATTGTATCCTATAGATTTTGGCATAGATGGAAAATCATTAAGTTATTATTTTGTGATCTCTCAAAAGTTTCAGTATCTGTATTCAGGGTTATGGACTTTGCTCTCAAAAATAGGTATATACTATAGATGTTTTGTAAGTTTATTTTAATTTTCACTCAGTTCTAGCCATTTCAATCCCCTTCTTGATTACTTTCCTTAACCCAGTTATTGTTCAGTGCTGTGGTATTTGTTTCCATAAATCTGTGTACTTTCTCTTATTATTAATATCCAAGTTTATTCCACTTTTGTCAAAAATAATGCAAGAAGAACACATTAGCATATTATTGATAACCCTTCTTCTCATATGTAACTCTGAATTTATTACCAATGTGTACATACTTAGGTGGTACGAGCATTTGCTAAGCATGCATGCCCAAGACCCTGGTTTAATCCTGTATTCTGGCAAAGAACAGTTAGGTTTATTAACAGCTATTTCATCTATCTTTCTAAATATCTGTCTGTCTGATCATCCATCCCTCTATCCATCCATCCATCCTTCTACCTACATATGTATATAGATAATATGCACATATATGATATAAATGTCTTTGTTACATACACAACTTAAAACAACTGAGGTTTGTGAAAACCTTGGGGCAGGTATTGGCACTACTCTAAGATTTCCTTGCACCCTGTACTCTGTTCTTTCAGAGTTCCTACTTGAAATATCAGCTTTATGACAAGCTCATTTTTTATTAATAAATAGGTCATACATCAATGGGTTTAATTAACTTTTTAAAATAACACTAAATTTTCCTTCCCTAGGACAAAGCATAGATTCTAGTGGCCCTCTACAAAATCACTGCCTAAGCCTGAATCATTTTCCAAATATACAGCCATAACTTTGTCTTATAGTAAGTGATGCAAATGATTTCCTTTAGGCCTTTAATCATCTCAGGATGATAACACCTCTTAATCTTGTCTTTGCTGAGTTCTGCAGAGTTCTGATAACTAAAGAAAATGCTCATAAAATGGATTTATCCCCATGAGGAAAGGATAACATCTTTCCTATATTAAGAGGACAATATAGAAGATGTAAAGAGATGACAAAGCTATTATTAAGTGCACAGTACATGCCGAATACATTGTTATCCAGGGTTTATTCCCATGTTTGAGTTTACTCAGGAAATATGTTATCTTGGTAATATCCAATGTCTCAGACAAGGTGAGAAACCTTCACAAATATATTTCATAATCAAATTTGCAAGTCTCAAATGTGTATTTGTCCTCTTCCATTTACAATCAGTGAAAAGAGTGTGCCTTTACCTTCCTCACCCCCATACTCTCAGAAGGGAAGGGGAGGGGGAGTGTCTCTGTTGGGGTGGGCGACTGGGAGAGGGGCAGCATTTAGGATATAAATCAATAAATAAACATAAAATTTTAAAAGAGAAAAAATCTAATTCCTTAAATAACGACTTGGAGAATCTCAAACTTCCTTCTGTATACCATGAGACAACCAATGTCTCCACCAGAAATGCTAAATCTTTTTCATTGTATCAATACTTGGTATCGGGGCTGGTGAGATGGCTCAGTGGGTAAGAGCACCCGACTGCTCTTCTGAAGGTCAGGAGTTCAAATCCCAGCAACCACATGGTGGCTCACAACCATCTGTAACAAGATCTGACTCCCTCTTCTGGAGTGTCTGAGGACAGCTACAGTGTACTTACATATAATAAATAAATAAATAAATCTTTAAAAAAAAAACAAAACAAACAAAAAAATACTTGGTATCTTGAAGATGATGAAAAATCCCACTTTACGAGGAATGGACAAACTTATGAGAACCTTATGGGTATGTTCATACCTCTTGTATTAACTATGATATACACATATGATAGGGTCAGATCACAGAGAAGCAAAGAAGCCTCACAAATCTATACTGTAAATAAGTGTTACAACACAGATAATGTCCTAAGTCATTGGTACTTTGCAAATGATATTCCAAATGAGAATATTAAGTTAAAATTATTTTATATGTTAATGCATATTCCTGAGGACCCATCAGTTTTGAATTGCATTTACTGCAATGATTTGAAAACATCAAAACAAAACAAAACAAAACAAAACAAAAACCAGTGATGTGATATATTCAATGACTATAAATATCTACCTCCAGCTATCCCCCAAAGCATCATGGTGCCTTCTGATTCGAACTATTGACATTTCTACTACACACTTGCCCATTAGTTTTCTCTTTAATAATTGATTCTCATCAAGATCAATTACAAAGGAGTCTGGGAAGTGAGGTTATGAGCATTCAACCTCTCTAAAGAGAAAACAAGTAGACATGAAGCTGAGAAAGTCAATACCAACTATTTGCCGCACATGATGTTTGAGTTCAACACTGTGGCATGATGAGAAATTGACTATAATGGATATTACCCTTGAGTATGACACAGTTTCCTCTTAAAGAGTAGAGTCATGCTCTGCCCTAAATAATTCAATGCATCGAGTTTACTTCCATTGTTGAAGCATTCAGGGAATATTTAGAGGCTATAATTTTCTTATAATTAAACTAGAATTATAGGTAGGAAAAAAGGGGTGGGAGACAGAGAGGGAATACAGGAAGTAAATCCCAAACTCCATAAGTGAGACATTAGAAAATATATAGTATTGCACATTTTCTGAACCAAAAAAATGTCAGCATGTAGTTTTACATTTAATATCTTAATATTCATAGAATATATGTCTAGTGAACTTATTAAATATACTTTATGTGCCTTTAGTTCCATGCTCAATACTTTGAACATTATAGACATGCAGGGTACATGGTTTATCATTTTGTGGAAGTAGAATGTTTGAAGAGAAAACTTTCTTCTATACACATAGGAAAACCAGAAATTAATGAATGCATGAGTGTTTGGAGTGTTCACTGAGCAGAGAAGATTCCTTTAGAAGAGAAATTTCTATCAGACAGTGGTTTTGTTCCTGGGACAAAACAGTGTAAGTGTGGAAATGCTTATTTTAGTCCATGGTTTCACAGATTTTAGTATATGATCAGCTGACTCCGTTGCTTCTGGACTTGTGATAAACAGAGTATCATATCAGAAGGGTGTGGTAGAACAACAGACTGATCACCTCATAGTGGCCAGGAAGCAGAGAGACAAACAAGAAGGGACCAGGATGACAGTGGCCAAGCCTCCTTTTGCAAAGGTACACAAGTTAGAGCAGACAGCTCTCCCTATGGCAAGACTTGAAGAATTGGGTCCCCATATGGCAAGGACCTGCAGGCTCTCCTGGCCTTTCCTGAGGGAATGCTTGGTTCACTTTTGCCTTGTATCTGCATTCTTGGCTTTGCTAATGGCAGTTTTTACTTTCACTTTGTCTGTGACAGACATTTCTCCATAATCATAATAAGAAAGTCTAGACCAAGATTCATTCTTGTTTGTTTCTACAGACCATAGGAACAGAACAGATCACTACTCTTGTTTGTTAGTAATGGAGATGTGGTTGACACATGGCCATGGTCTTGGTACATATGCAAACATACGATATATTATTATATAATATTTATAGAAATATATATTATAAAATAAAAGTGACCTGAATTGTCTCAGTGGCAGAATGTTTGTATTCTTGGTCCAAGTGTCCTTTTGTCTGTTGTATATTCCATCCATTCTGCTTGAGGTTCTGAACCCCACCAGGGCTAGACTGCAGCATCAGAGTACCTCATATATTTCAAGGATTTGCTCCTAGTGACTCCCTCCCTCCAAGCAGACCATATTCCCAATAGTCAACCTCAACACTCTCATTATACAATAAATTTTAATAGAGTCAATAACCAGGAATCAAACCAGGAACATATGAACTTTGATGAATGCTGCAGTTTCAAAGCATAACCCCATCTAAGATAACAAAATGCTTCTTTGGATGCAAAAATCAAAAAAACAAACAAACAAAAAAAAAACCCCAAAACCAAAAAACAAAACAAAACAAAACAAAACAAAAAAACTCTACAATGAGAGCTTTAATTTTCTTTTGAGGAACATACTTTCCTGCTATCATTGAGACACATTTATTATTTGCTAAGTTGAAGCAAGATAGTCATTGAGATACTGGGTTAGTTTAAGGGAGATATTTCCCCTGCCTTTCCTGATGTCTGTGCCAACTTTGTGTTGTGCAGGTCCTAGTGTTTCACGGCCCAGAGATCTTAAAGAAAAGTAAAAGTTCCAAAATAAATAGTGTTCCCACATTATTGCTAAGAGCTCAGACTCAGGGAAGAGAATATTCTTAGGGTCCTAGAGGAGGTAGAGTCACTATCCCTGCAATTTGTAAGACAAAAATTAAGAGAGATATTTTCCATTTAATGAGGCAGATTTAGACATCTCTGAGATTTTCAGGTTGTAGAAACAGTGTGTGTGTGTGTGTGTGTCCTTCAGTTGTAGACAACACTCTTTTGTGCTGGAAAACATCTCAGGGACAGAGCTTTAGTAAACTTTGAGATGCCAGTCACTGTTCCATGACTCTTGGCTATCTATGACTTGGTAAGAAGCCACACAGTAGGCTATGCCACATGTAATTTTATCACCAACCGTCTTTAAGAAAATCATGCACACTTGAAAGTAGCAAGTAATGACAACTGTCACAGGATATCTAAAACTTTCTAGTTGATCCCAGAAGCATATAATGTCCTATAATTAATTGGGACTGATTTTGCCAATGATGGTGAGCACAGAGTCCCAAGAACTAACCAAAGTCAAGTGAAATGAATACTGATATGTCATCTCCACCGAGAAAGAAAGCAATTTGTGAAAGTATTGTGTAGACTTAAAGACAGGATATAAAATCCTGATGACAGGTTCACCTCTGTCTGCTGCAGAGCAGTGCATGGTAGACTTGGCCCCTCCTGGGGCTGGCGGGAGGACCTTCTTCTCTCATTTTATCTCTGATCAGTTGGCAAACAGCACTTCATTTCTGCAAAATGAGTAGATGTTATCTGCTACTGTAAAGTTGCTCTGGGGCTATTCTACTTGATCGGAACCACAAAACAGAGAGAAAGGTCATGGGATGATTTCGATCGATCGACATAGTCCAGCGAGCCCAATGCACATATAATTTCAGGAAGCTTTCCCACTTTCAAAGCACACTCAGAGCTCAATCACTGCTGTGAAAAGTCTTGAAAGTTTTGTTTGTTTGTTTGTTTGGTGGTGTGGATATATGACATTTCTTACATAATAAAAACAATCCAGAAGCAGATGATATGGTGGAGCTATCATTTGGCTTAGACATCCACCTCATGGATTCATGTTGTAGGGTAGCTTCCTAACTATCTGCATTGTCTGTTAATAAGCAGGTGAGGTTTAGCCATTAAACAAAAGTAATCATAAAATAATAGTATTGATGAAAATCCATGTATCAGAAAACTTTAAAATAAGACAAATGATAGACACCAATTTTTCTTTACAATAAGATTAAATGTTTTACAGAAAGACTATAAAGAACATGATACTAAGCTTTTTTCCTTTTATTTTAGAATTTATTGTATATTAAAAAATTAACTCTCACAAATTAACCAGACCAAGATAACTTTTAAAAACATAATTAGTTTATTCCTTTAACCAAGCCTTTCTACTTTTAGAATTCTAAAAATGGAAAAAGGAAAACTATTCAAAAATTTTTACAATTACTTTTCATGTCTCAGGAAACAGTTTTAGAGACAATAGATTCTGATGTAAAAATTATAAAATAATTTAAGAAAATTGAAGGCAAAATATATTCTAGATGCTATGCTAGATGACATAAATCAGATGATTTTGATAATGAAACACAACTAACACAGTTTAGAGAATCAAACATATTTAATAAAACACATGGCAACTTCAATAAAAGAATATTTTAATGAAATTAATAACTAAACATCGCTTATAGTGGTTCTAGCATTCAAATTTGCTAACAAAGATGAGTTTTAAAGATGATTTTTAACTCAGAAAATCTTGTATCTGATATGGTTTACCTATACAAATATTTATATATAATGTCTTCTATACATTTATACTTGATATAACTAAGTTAATCCAAATTAAAATGTGCATCATTTACCTGCAAATTAGTATGGCATAGAACACAAATTTCAGTGAAATTGATGGTGGTCATATAAATCCAACATTATAAGTTTTAATATTTAAAATAACAACAGAAACCTAAAAGACACAAAAGTACGGGATTTCCCTAACTTTCCTTGCTCAATACAATCTGTCATTGCCACAATAGAATTCCAAGAAATAGAAAGGTAATATGTATAAAATCATTAATTGTTCCAACATCTTTGCTAAATCTCAACCACTTGGGATCCATGACACACACACACACTTAGTCATCTTTGTAAGTCTCTCCTCCAGTCTATGATAATGTCGCTTTTAATTTTATTTTTAGAAAATACCTTTTAGTTGTGTTGGTTCAATGCTTTCACATGGCAATATGGAGTTTGTACAGTTTTAATACAAAAGAAGGAAAGAAGTGATGTGCCTTCAGGGCATTGTTAGTACGTGTTCGCGTATTTTATTACTGGTTGTTTCAGCTCATTTTGTGTTACTGTAGTGGAAAACTTGACCTTGGTGATATATAAAGGAAAAAGGTTTAATTGTCTCATGATTCAGTACATGATTTCGAGTTCAAAGAGCAAAGTGCTGATTTCTGGTCTTAAGAGAGAGTTCACCAGTTAAAAGAACACAAAGGCCAGGGAAGGGATGTTATGCTCTTTAGTATCATTATCCTTGGGAGATAACTCACTTGGAGAGTCAAATAATCGTCCATGCCCTAGAGCAGTTATGATAAAACCGTCTTAACCCGGCTACTATCAGTGCTATCACAACAGTTGAGTGGCCAAACTTCCAGCATATTAACCACTGGACCACATCCTACACACAAACCAGAGTTGATGGTATCAGCCTTGAGCACTTGAATAATGTGGTACCTCTCAAGCTTCTTCATTACAGATGTGTTCTTTTCCCTGAAACTAATAAAAATTGTTTTGCCAGCAGCATTTATTTTCTTTTTTAATGTAACAAAATAAAATAAAACAAAACCATCACATCAAAGTTGGACGTAGCAAGCCAACAGAAGGTAAAGAGCCCTGTAAGAAGTCACAAGAATCAGAGACAAACTTATTCACACATTCAGAAGTCTTATAAAAATACTAAAATAAGTCATAATGTGTATCCAGAAGACAGGTTACAGACCCATACTGGCACTATTCTGCTTCAGTCTGCCACACACTGATAGCACGGCCCTGTGCTGAAGGCAACAGCCACACAATGTAGTGAACATGAAAAGGGTGAGCTGATGCCTATATAGGAACTCAACCCTACATTCTAGTGTATGTTCTACAAGAAGGTATTCTGCAGGCTACGCAAAGACTAACCCAAACACCACCCAAACACTAACTCAGCCATAAAACCTTTGATCTTCAATCTGTCCAGCCTTCAAATTATGTGAGGGCAATGGTGGCACAAAGTTTGTGGGAGTAGCCAACCAATATCACATTTGACTAAAGCTGACTCCACAAGTTGGAAACTCTACTTGACACTGTTTGGGTGACCAAGAACCAGAGAGTTGATAACCTAGAGACCTAGGGTAAAACCAAATACTACTGGTCTAAAAGAAAAAGGAAATAATAATAAAATAAATCTCACTGACCTCCTGCTATACTCATAGATTAGTGCCTATTTCAGACACCATCAGGAAAATTTTCTCTTTCAACAGAGGGAATAAATACAGAGACCCACAGACAGATATTATGCAGAGAGAGAGAGAGAGAGACAGAGAGAGAGAGAGAGAGACAGAGAGAGACAGAGAGAGACAGAGAGGAGAGAGACAGAGACACAGAGAGAGACACACACAGAGAGAGAAACACAGAGAGAGGGGAGAGACACAGAGACACAGAAAGAGACACAGAGAGAGACAGAGAGAGAGAGAGAGAGACAGACAGACAGACAAACAGACCTCAAAACACAAAACTATAAATAGGAAGACTCCATGAAATCTCAGAGCTTAGGGAACCCAGTGGAAGAGAAGACAGAGTGTAAGATACAGAAGGATGAAGGACAAGCTGCGAACAAGACCCTTCAGTAACTGTATTATACGGAGACCTTCAGAGACTGTGTGTGTATTGGCCACGTCTCATTGTACGCTCCCTAGTCATCACTGGTTTGTCCCTGCAATGCATAATCTGACAATGTTTGCTAAGGGTTAATTTTCCTTATTAGCTCTCCTTGGTTGTTTGGCTTTTCTCTCTTAGCCATTCTGCTACCACAGTCACTGCTCTTGTGATTCCTTCTTTGCCCACCTTCTTTTTCTGCTCTGTGTTGTCCAGGTTTTGGTTCTTTATCTCACGTAGGTTTCTCTTTGTTCATTTCATTAATTTATTTTAAAACCCCATGCTATTTTATCATTTTCACGTATTTTTTTTGTAATGAATGTAATTCTTACTAGAGATAATCTTGAGTGTAATGAAACCAATTTTTTTTCACCCACATTTGGCTCATTTTGATCTTCAGTTTCTAATTTCAGATAGATTTGCATATTAACATATTTGTTCAGGAATTTTACTATTTTTTTTTTACTTTATTGACTGTTCTATGTTACTGTTTACCTTTTTTTATTAGATACTTTCTTTATATACATTTAAAATTTCAAACACTATCCCGAAAGTTCCCTATAGTCCCCCCCTCCCCCCCCCCGCCCTGCTCCCCTACCCACCCACTCCCACTTCTTGACCCTGGCATTCCCCTGTACTGGAGCATATAAAGTTTGCATTACCAAGGAGCCTCTCTTTCCACTAATGGCTGACTAGGCAACCTTCTGCTACGTTGCAGCTAGAGACACAAGCTCTGGGGGTACTGGTTAGTTCATATTGTTGTTCCTCCTATAGGGTTGCAGACCCATTTAGCTCCTTGGGTGCTTTCTCTAGCTTCTCCATTGGGAGCCCTGTGTTCCATCCAATAGCTGACTGTGAGCATCCACTTCTGTATTTGCCAGGCACTGGCATAGCCTCATAAGAGACAGCTATATCAGGGTCCCTTCAGTAAAATCTTGCTGTTATATGCAATACTGTCTGGGTTTGGTGGCTGATTATGGTAAGGATCTCTGGGTAGGGTAGTCCTGGATAATCCATCCTTTAGTCTTAGCTCCAAACTTTGTCTCTGTAACTCCATTCATGGGTATTCTGTTCCCTATTCTAAGGAGGAAGGAAGAATCCATCCATTGGTCTTCCCTCTTCTTTATTATCTTGTGTTTTGTAAATTGTATCTTGGGTGTTCTATGTTTCTGGGCTAATATCCACTTACTAGTGAGTGCATATTTAATGACTTCTTTTGTGATTGGGTTACCTCACTAAGGATGATATTCTCCAGATACATCCATTTGTCCAAGAATTTCATAAATTCATTGTTTTTAATAGCTGAGTAGTACTCCATTGTGTAAATGTACCACATTTTCTGTATCCATTCCTCTGTTGAGGGACATCTGGGTTCTTTCCAGGTTCTGGCTATTATAAATAGAGCTGCTATGAACATAGTGGATCATGTGTTCTTATTACCAGTTGGAACTTCTTATGGGTATATGCCCAGGAGAGTTATAGCTGAATCTTCCCGTAGTATTATGTCCAATTTACTGAGGAACCTCCAGACTAACTTCCAGAGTGGTTGTACAAGCTTGCAATCCCACCAGCAATGGAGGAGTGTCCCTCTTTCTCCACATCCTTGCCAGCATCTGCTGTCACCTGAATTTTTGATCTCAGCCATTCTGACTGGTGTGAGGTGGAATCTCAAGGTTGCTTTCATTTGCATTTCCCTGATGATTAAGGACATTGCATTTTTTTTCAGGTGCTTCTCAGCCATTCGGTATTACTCAATTGAGAATTCTTTATTTAGCTCTGTACCCCCTTTTTAATGGGGTTATTTGAATTTCTGGAGTCCAGCTTCTAGAGCTCATTGTATATATTGGATATTAGTCCCCTATAAGGTTTAGGATTGGTAAAAATCCTTTCCCAATCTGTTGGTGGCCTTTTTGTCTTATTGTCAATGTCTTTTGCCTTACAGAAGCTTTGCCATTTTATGAGTTCCCATTTGTCAATTCTTGATCTTACAGCAAAGCCATTGCTGTTCTGTTTAGGAATTTTTCTGCTTTGGCATTATCTTTGAGGCTTTTCCCCATTTTCTCCTCTATAAATTTTAATGTCTCTGGTTTTATGTGGAGGTCTTTGATCCACTTAGACTTGAGCTTTGTACAAGGAGAGAGGAATGGATCAATTCGCATTCTTCTACATGATAACTGCCAGTTGTGCCAGCATCATTTGTTGAAAATGTTGTCTTTTTTCCACTGGATGGTTTTAGATCCCTTGGCAAAGATCAAGTGACCATAGGTGTGTGGATTCATTTCTGGGTCTTCAATTCTATTCCATTGATCTACCTGTCTGTCACTGTACCAGTACCATGCAGTTTTTATCACAATTGCTCTGTAGTACAGCTTTAGGTCAGGCATGGTGATTCCACCAGAGGTTCTTTTATCCTTGAGAAGAGTTTTTGCTATCCTAGTTTTTTTTATTATTTCAGATGAATTTGCAAATTGCCCTTTCTGTCTCAGTAAAGAACAGAGTTGGAATTTTGATGGGGATTGCATTGATTCTGTATATTGCTTTCGGCAAGATAGCCATTTTTTTTATATTAATCCTGCCAATCCATGAGCATGGGAGATCTTTCCATTTTCTGAGATCTTCTTTAATTTCTTTCTTCAGAGACTTGAAGTTCTTATCATACAGTTCTTTCACTTCCTTAGTTAGAGTCACACCAAGGTATCTTATATTATTTGTGACTATTGTGAAGGGTGTTGTTTCCCTAATTTCTTTCTCAGTCCGTTTATCCTTTGTGTAGAGAAAGGCCATTGATTTGTTTGAGTTAATTTTATATCCAGCTACTGCACTGAAGATGTTTATTAGGTTTAGGAGTTCTCTGGTGGAATTGTTGGGGTCACTTATAAATACTATCATATCATCTGCAAATAGTGATATTTTGACTTCTTCCTTTCCAATTTGTATCCCCCTGATGTCATTTTGTTGTCGAATTTCTCTGGCTAGGGCTTCAAGTACTAAATTGAATAGGTAGGGAGAAAGTGGGCAGCCTTGTCTAGTCCCTGATTTTAGTGGGATTGCTTCCAGCTTCTCTCCATTTACTTTGATGTTGGCTACTGGTTTACTGTTGATTGTTTTCATTATGTTTAAGTATGGGCCTTGAATTCCTGATCTTCCCAAGACTTTTATCATGAAGGGGTTGGATTTTGTCAAATGCTTTCTTAGTATCTAATGAGATGATCGTGTGGTTTTTGTTTTTGAGTTTGTTTATATGGTGGATTACATTGCTGGATTTCTGTATATTAAACCATCCCTTAGGTGGGATGAGGCCTACTTGGTTATGATGGATGATCATTTTGGTGTGTTCTTGGATTTGGTTTGTGAGGATTTTATTGAGTATTTTTGTATTGATATTCATAAGGGAAATTGATCTGACGTTCTCTATCTTTGTTGGATCTTTGTGTGGTTTAGGTATCAGAGAAATTGTGGCTTTATAGAATGAATTGGGCAGAATACATTCTGTTTCTATTTTGTGGAATAGTTTAAGAAGAGTTGGAATTAGGTCTTCTTTGAAGGTCTGATAGAACTCTGCACTAAACCCATGTGGTCCTGGGTTTTTTATTTTTTGGTTGGGGGACTATTGATGACTGCTTCCATTTCTTTAGGGGAAATGGGACTGTATAGATTGTTAATCTGATCCTGATTTAACTTTAGTACCTGGTATCTGTCTAGGAAGTTGTCCATTTCCTCCAGGTTTTCTAGTTTTGTTGAGTATAGCCTTTTATAGTAGGATCTGATAATGTTTTGGATTTCCTCAGGTTCTTTTGTTATGTCTCATTTTTCATTTCCTATTTTGTTAATTAGGATACTGTCCCTGTGCCCTCTAGTGAGTCTGGCTAAGGGTTTATCTATCTTGTTGATTTTCTCAAAGAACCAGCTCCTGGTTTGGTTAATTATTTGAATAGTTCTTTTTGTTTCTACTTGGTTGATTTCAGCCCTGAGTTTGATTATTTCCTGATATCTACTCCTCTTGGGTGAATTTGCTTCCTTTAGTTCTAGAGCTTCTAGATGTGCTGTCAGGCTTCTTGTGTATCCTCTCTCTAGATTCTTTTTGGAGGCACTCAGGGCTATGAGTTTCCTCTTAGGACTGCCTTCATTGTGTCTCATAGGTTTGGGTATGTTGTGGCTTCATTTTCATTAAACTCTAAAAAGTCTTTAATTTCTTTCTTTATTTCATCCTTGACCAAGCTATCATTGAGTAAAGTGTTGTTCACTTTCCACGTGAATGTTGGCTTTCTATTATTTATGTTGTTATTGAAGATCATCCTTAGTCACCTGTGGTGATCAGGTAGGATGCATGGGATAATTTCAATATTTTACTATCTGTGGAGGCCTGTTTTGTGACCAATTATATGGTCAATTTTGGAGGAGGTACCACGTGGTGCTGAGAAGGTATATCCTTTTGTTTTAGGATAAAATGTTCCGTAGATATCTGTTAAATCCATTTCTTTCATAACTTCTGTTAGTGTCCATGTGTCTCTGTTTAGTTTCTTTCCAGGATTTTTCCATTGGTGAGAGTGTGGTGTTGAAGTCTCCCACTATTATTGTGTGAAGTGCAATATGTGCTTTGAGCTTTACTAAAGTTTCTTTAATGAATGTGGCTGCCCTTGTATTTGGAGCATAGATATTCAGAATTGAGAGTTCAACTTGGTAGATTTTACCTTTGATGAGTATGAAGTGCCCCTCCTTGTCTTTTTTGATAACTTTGGGTTGGAAGTCAATTTTATTCGATATTAGAATGGCTACTCCAGCTTGTTTCTTCAGACCATTTGCTTGGAAAATTGTTTTCTAGCCTTTCACTCTGAGGTAGTGTCTGTCCTTTTCCCTGAGGTGGGTTTCCTGTAAGCAACAAAATGTTGGGTTCTGTTTGTGTAGCCAGTCTATTAATCTATGTCTTTTGGGGGTGGGGATTGAGTCCATTGATGTTAAGAGAAATTAAAGAAAAGTAATTGTTGCTTCCTGTTATTTTTGTTATTAAAGTTGGAATTCTACTCTTGTGGCTGTCCTGTTTTAGGTTTGTTGAAGGATTACTTTCTTGCTTTTTCTAGACTGTAGTTTTTACTTTATTGACTGTTCTGTTACTGTTTGTTTTTGTATTCTTTTGTTTTTATTTTTTGTTCGTGGTGTTTTGTTCTTATTTGTTTTTTCTCTGTGTGTCTATGCTTGGCTTTGTTTTGTTTTATTGTTTCCTCTCCATCCTACAGGGAAGCCCTTTAATCAGGAAGGTCAACAATATAAAAATAGGCTCCGGAATTCCCTTACACTGAACAGATTCATTCAACCTCCCCCTGTTAGAGTAACCAATAAAACTGATACTCTCTCTGTCTTCCTTTGGGTTTCAAACCTGTAAACACACACCAAGACCATGGCAACTCTTATAAAGGAATCTATTTAATTGGGTCTGGTTTACAGTTCAGAGATTTAATCTGTTATTGTCATGATAGGAATCATGGCAGCATGCAGGCAGACATGGTGTTGGAGAAGTTGCTAAGACTTCTACATCCGGATCAGCAGGTAGCAGGAATTGAAGTGGCTTCAACTTCTGAGACCTCGAAGCCTGCTCCTACAGTGACATATGTCTTCTAACAAAGCTCTGTCTACTCCAACAAGGCCAGAGCTTCTAAAAATGTCACTCTTTATGAGGCAAGTATTTAAACTCATGAGGCTATGGGGACCATTTCTATTCAAATTACCATATTCCACTCCCTGTTTTCCATAGGCTTGTAAGATAATGCAGAAATTCATTCAGTCTAACCTCAAAGGTCATCATAGTGTATAACATTATCAACTCTGACTAGAATAAGTACAGAATATTTATTCTGTGACTCTTCTGATGCTCATGGAAATATCTTAAATGTAATTCCCTATAAAATTAAAATTAAAAAATGTATATAACATACTTCCAACATACAATGGCAATGGATATACATTACAATTACATTTGAAGCTTAATGAGAAATTACTATAACAAAACAAGACTAAAAACCACCTGGGCAAATTCCAAACTCTACATTGCCATGTCTGATGTCAAAGCATGTTTCAGAACTCCAACTTCTTTCAGCATTGTTGACATATTGCTTTCTCTTGGGTCCATTCCACTGCCTGTGAGCAGCTTTCCTTGGAATGTTTACCATGACCCTGGCATCTCAAACATCTTGGAGTCTCCAGGGCAATCTAGACTTCACCTTCACAACATCATCCTGGGATGCCCCTGATACATGCCAGGTCTCAGCAATTTTCCTTAGTCATAGAGTCATTGAGGGAAATTCCATAACCCTCTTTTCTATCATTGTCTCTAAAGGCAGAACCACATAGTCAAAGCTGCCAAGTTCTTCTGCTTGCTGAGGCTGGAACATGGCCTCTTACTCAATTCTATCCTCACCAGTTCTGTTTTCTATAGGTTCCTTCACTGCCTACATCCCAGCAGCAAGTTTGTTACCTGCCTTAACGGTTTATGTTCCTGAATGAAAGACACGTGCATAGCCTTTATATTTTAATATACCTTAAACAACACAATAGATGGGCCACTGCCTAACCATCATGCGGTTAATCTGAGTTATTACTTACTATTTCTATGTTCTGTCTTGGCTGTCCTAGACCCAGTTGGGAAGCCCTCTGTGCTGCACTTTCCTGGCTGCTCCACATGGTAGCTATACCACTCTGTCTAGAGCATTTCTTAGGCATAGCATCTCTCCTCTTCTCCACACTCTCCCAGCATGGTGGATCTCCTTCTCTTCCTGCTCCCTGTCCCAAGCCCAGAAATCCTAAAACCCTGCCTCTGTCTGCCCTCTCCAGCTATTGGCTGTTGGCATCTTTATTTACCAATCAGAACCGACATGGGGAAAGTTCCCAGAAGCTATCAGACATCCTTGTGGAAACAGTATTTTTGGGGGAAATAATTAGCATTAGAATACACTGATACTGAAGCACTGATACTGCCTAAGGTTGACCATCCTGGAACTCTGTAGATCAGGCTGGCTTTACTTTAGAGATATCCCAGCCTCTGCGTTTTTGGTACTGGGATTGAAGGTGTGCACCACCATGTCTAGACCTAAAATGTTCCTTAGTTCCTCTTCACAAATTGAAAGCTTAGCTGAGTGGGATCCTGCCCTGGGGCCACCACTCTGTTTATTTCACTTAATATCAGGCTTGGCTTTGCTTTGCTTTGCTCTGCTCTCCTCTCCTCTCCTCTCCTCTCCTCTCCTCTCCTCTCCTCTCCTCTCCTCTCCTCTCCTCTCCTCTCCTCTCCTCTCCTCTCCTCTCCTCTCCTCTCCTCTCCTCTCCTCTCCTCTCCTCTCCTGCCCTGCCCTGCCCTGCCCTGCCCTGCTCTTTCTTTCTTTCTTTCTTTCTTTCTTTCTTTCTTTCTTTCTTTCTTTCTTTCTTTCTTTCTTTCTTTCTTTGGGTGTGTGGTCAGCTTGATCTTTTTCTTTATAGATCTTTGTAAGAGTGAATACTATCAACTACATGACAGACTCAATACTAGACTGAGATTTCTTCTGGCAAAGTAATCCAAAAACTCTTCACTTTAGCCTCAGGCAGACTTTCTGGACAAGCGGGGGGGGGGGGGGGGAAACAAACAAACAAAACAAACAAAACCCCAGTCACATTCTTAGCCAAAATATTACAAGAACAATCCCTGAGCTATATATTAACATTCTTCTCTGAACTATCTTGAGCTAGGCCCCCACAGTTCAAATCCTTTCTCAGCACCACTGTCTTCTATGCTCCTACTACCCATTAAGCCTCACTTAAAACATTCAACTGCTTTCTTAATCCAAAGTCTCAATATCCACATTTTTCCAAACAAAAGCACAGTCAGGCCTCTATCAAATCAATACCCAAGTCCCTGGTACCAACTTTTGTCTTAGGGTTTTTATTGTTGTGAAGAGACACTATGACCATGACAATTCTTATAAAGGAAAACAGGCTGGTTGACAGTTCAGTAGTTCAGTACATTGTTGTCATGAGAGGAAATATGGCAACATGCAGGCAGATATGACATGAGAGAAGGAGCTGAAAATTCTACATCTGGATCATCAGGGAGCAGAATGTGTACTGACTGAGCTTCTGACACGCCAATGTCTCTCCCTACGATGATATACTTCCTCTAGCAAAGCCATGCCTCTTAACAGTACCACCCTCTGAACCAAGAATTCAAAGACAAGTCTATGGAAGCCATTCTGATTTAAACCAACATACACCCTCAGAATAAAACTGAGCTGCAAAGATTTTCAGAGGAGTCAATGTTGCTAAGAAAATTCTGAGAACCAACCAGCTGTCTGGAAGAAGCAGACATCATCCAAGCTACCTGAAAGAGGAATAGACCAACTGAGACACCTAGGAAGGACACTCTCCAACTTGTGGACCATTGCAGGGTATGTAGTATGCTTTAGGATTCCAGGTTTGTGAGCTGTCACACTGTAGGGGTGGTGAAGCTGACTTTGAGTCATTTCTCTCCCTTTAAAGAACCTTTTATGTATGTGCCTGAAAATAACACCAATACACTTCCCTGGTTCACCAAGATGGATATTAGTGGTCTCCGTACTTGTTCTGTCCTATGTTCCCTATCTGACATGAATAGGAAGTGGGCATACGTGTAGCCTAGCCCTGGGAAAAGTTTTGTCTTACAACAGTGATGCACATAGAATTTTGTTTTATAAATTTAATATCTCTTCATGGATTTTTTATCTTTACTTTTATGATTATACTGTATTTCGAAATTTTTCTAGTACTTGTATAGGCTCTCGATTATTTCATGCATATAGTTAATGGATTTTGTTTATCTCTGGTAAATGGTCGCAACAGAACAGGGTTAAATCCTTTGAATCTATGGCTAATAGACTCTAAACTTTATTCCTTTTTTGTTTTTTCTTCATCAGTCCACAGAAAGCTGATTGTTTCCTCCCACTTCCCCCTTCCTCCTTGAAAAGGTGCATATAGCAAAGCTACCCTGCAAGGATTGTGATCTTCAAGGCTTGCTCTGGATTCTGTAATCTGATCTTTTAAAACATGATCATAGTTTGTAATAATGATAATGAAGGCTTATTATGAGCCTTAGAAATCTAACCTAACTGTGACTTCCCATTTTTAATAATTATCCTCTATCTATATTTGCCAAAAATGGTTGCACACAGCAGAGGTGCAGTTGGACCATAAGATCTCACAACTGGAATCTGGTGATATTTCACTTAAATAAAGAGTGAAAAATTTCTGCCTTTGAGTTTTAAAGAAGGATATGTGTGTGTGCGTGTGTGTGTACATGTGTGTGTGTGTGTGTGTGTGTGCATATATATGCATTCATACAAGCATACATATATACATACATACATACATACATACATACATATGTGTTTTTTCTGGTTTGTTCCATATTAGTAGGGGAAAAATTTTAGAGAAGGTGTACCCTTGCCTTCAGATACCTAGACAAAAGAATTATTATTTAATCCTTTCTATCCTTTCTAAAATTCTTATCTTCATTTTCTTCCAAACATTCAATATTAATGTTTATTATGTGATTAACATAAATATGTGTATATGTATATATCAGAAATATGTATGTTTGAATACTTTTCTGAACAACTACACACAACATATATGCAATAGGAAATATAGTGGCCAGCTTTCTAAACTCTGGGACCCTTTCTTAGAGTCTTAAGTAAACCAAATTTATGATTTAAAATATTTTAATAAAGAATAAACATAACACTAATTCTTGCATCTGGATCCATATGAGTGTTTAATCGTGTGCAATGTATCATAGAACATAGAAAAACAAAATAATTTGTATTTTGTATATATTTTAGTTGTTTACATCATTCATATTGTATTGCTAAAACACTAAGCTATTTGATTGAATTATTTTCTCATCCCAGCTTAGTATGCATCACATCTCTTTTGAGTATTTATAGAACCCTTAAAGTTTTCATAAATCTCTAGTCAAAAACAAAGGGAAATATTTATGTTTCTTTCAAGTGATGAAGGTTGAATCCCCAGATTTGTTTCCTGGTTTCCTAGTCTGTCCACTCCAGGGTTCATTCCACTTTAATGTGTGACTCTCTTCCATGTTTACCTGTCATATCAGTTGTCAGAAACACATTGTGGTTGTGGAGACTCCTCTGATGTTGCTGCAGTCAATAGGGCAGCATCGACAGTGAAACTGTCAACCAGAAGGAAAGCAAAGGCAGCCACTTCAGCAAACAAGCACTGGGAGTCCCAGAGTGATAAGACCAGAGCCAAGCATCCACAGCTAATGAGGGTCAGAGAGAGAGCAGCATGGAGTGGGAGCAGACACACAGGAACACAGGCTGGAGACACCGGTCGGTCGGGATTCCTCAGGGGGACCCTGTAGCCACATCTGTGACTGCTCCACAAATGGTTTCTTTTATTGCTTCAATTACATCACTAGTTATTTCTAGACAAAGGTGGAAGACAGGCTCAGGCTTCATGCTTATTGTAATCCACTGGGTATGAATTCTGAAACATTTTTAAGTAGAAAAATGATATGTCCTATTGTGTCTGGCATGTTGCCATTTCATACTGTTTTTATTTAAACATATATATTAATAGCTTTTACTTTGGATCTCAGTTCCTAGTTTCAGCAATTAATTATATTGTTAACTCCCTATGAGAAAGATTAAGAGTTTTTTACATTTCCATAATAATGTTTTTACTGATTGGCAATGTCTGCCGAGGATTATGAATGACTAATTTTTTCAATTGAAAGAAAAGCTACCAACTTAGTCTGGTGATGTACTCCTGAAATCTCAGAACACAGAAGGTACAGGCAGACGGATTGTTTCAAGCTTAAGGCCAACCTGTCAAACATAATGAGTTCTAGACCAGCAAATCTTACATATACATTGTCATGAGCAAATGATAATATAAACAGGAACCTCTATTAGCTCATACATTAGATACTGTCTCCTTGACAATATAAGTGCATAACTGCAAATAATCAATAACACAAAATGAAAAGAAGTGGACATATTAGTATGTGTGACATCATGACAGTCTTATTGGCTTACAATAGTAATAACAGCAAGAACGGAGATGATGAAACATCAGTAAGTGAATTAGGGTAAGCTTGTGATTGAATTCTAATACACCGTATCACTTCATTGACAGTAAGATGCACTTTTCAAAAATACCTTATTTCTGAAATTAGATATGGCTTACATATTTCATATAGTTTAAACAACAGCATTTTCTGATCATTGAAGTAACATCATAAAAGTACAAAATATATTTCCCTTCCAATACTCACCATGACTTCCTTACTAAACGTCTTTGTGCTAGCAGTCCAGAGGATATACGGGGATTTAGCTTCTCCTTAGAGCAAACTTACTAAGTATCTCTAAACGGAAAGCACACAAGTTGTCAGTAGGGCATTTTCTCACATCGGATTCAGTTTAGCTTTCTTCCCTTTGACAGTGGAATGAGGCCCTCTCTATAGTTCTGTTTCCTTATTCTAGAAGCTGTGGATAAGTATGACACATGGCTTCAAAAGGGAAGCAGGTTAATGAATACGTTGTTAGATTTTTGAGGCACTGACTGATCTTAAGTAGGGAAGTTCTTTTGGAGGGGGCTATTATCACAAGCACCCTTAAAACTGGAAGAAGGCTACAAAGCAGTAAGAGTCTGCAAAAGGCAATGGAAGGAAGCACCTTCCAGAGGATCCACAGCAGAACAATCTAAAATCACCTTGAATTTAGCTCCCTGAAATCGGTTTTAGATTTCTAATATAGAGAGCTTATGAGAATATATGTGTTCTGTTTATAGTCACTAAATTTACATCTGTGAACAGTAGCCACAGACAATTAATATTCCATTTCTTGACCTACATTTGGAGGTTAGTCATTGAACCGGAAGTACATTCCCGACTTACCTTACAAAGGACTGTGTGATCAACTGTGTGCCTACATCCGTCTACCTCATCATTTCTGTCCTGGGATGAGATACACCTGCCTTTTTGGATGCTTGTGAGACCCCAGGTCTTTTCCTTTCTAACAGTTTGGCATGTGTACATTCTTCTTCCCATACTATTCTTTCCCTAACCTCTGGAAGAACCATAAGCACTCTCAACCACTGAGCCCTTTCTCCAACCCAAACATTTTTGTTATACATTCAGGAAAATTATCAGGCTTTGATGCATTGTATTAGAAGTTGGTAAATGATTAGGGCAATAACTCTAGGTGATTATTGTAGAGTTATGTTGACACTTTGTATGTCCCCCTGGACAAATGATCAATTGCACGAGTGCACTAGCATGCTCTTTTCATTAGTGTCTACCAAGCAAGGCAAAATACATGCTGATGAAACGACTCATATATGAGGCAGTTGCAAGAGAGAGAAACTAGAGGACCAAAAATCTTAATGTGCCCAAGATTTCAACCTTAGCAAGGGCAGACCCCAGGAAACTAAGTAAGGTATTTTGGGTATCAGCATTTGAATAATTACTGTGAAACCTGTCTCTCAATTAATATTAGTGCCTGGATGTAATAAATAATTTTTCAGAGGACAAAAGTACACTGAAGACATTTAATATGTAAACAGACAATGAGCCGGGTGTGTGTGTGTGTGGGGGGGGATACCTGGGAAGAAAACATGTAAATTCTGAAAAATATATAAATGAAGGAGAGGGCAGTAAACATTGTCATGAAAAACAGCCTGCAGCCATTATGGAACTGCTGAAGTTTTAATCAGCAAATGCTGATAAAGCCTGGAATGCCTTCTCACGTTCCAAGAAGCCTTTCAATGTAAAGAGTAGCATCAGGAATAGGCTGACCTGACTGTGAAGGCCCTGTGCCCTACTGTGATCTTCTGGGGAAGCTGACTTCCCTAAGTTATTCCACTTCAACTCCAGCTCCTGAAAAGCAAGTTACCCCACCTAACAACTAACAAATTGGCTGAATGTTAAACAGCACTTTAATTTTGTTTTAGTAATGTTCACTAAACAACTAAAAAAGGGAAGTTGATTCTGTCAAGCTTACAATTTTAATTAAAATGGAAAGAGGCAGGGATGCCTAATTTGCAAACACAGAGCTTCAGACAGCAAACAGATAAAGTTTACTGTGCATATCTCAGGGAAAAAAATGTTTTTGGCGTTTAATTAAAACCTTAGTAGTTTAAAATGTCTTTTCTTAAGACATAAATAACTACTTCATCCCATAAACCTGTATATAGAAAGCGTCATTTACAGTCATAAATATTGATGATGCTTTTTGTTATTGTACCATACACACATGAATGCTAACGGTCTGAAGACACTCTAATGCCATGGAATCAGAAGCTGTAGTTTTGACCTGAGTTTTATCTGTTTCATGATGCTTGAGTTGTTAATCTGACCTTTAGGGATTTAACTCTGATACAGAGTGGCAGCTTGGTACCTCAAAGGCTTCCTGAAAATAAGAGATCTTTTTGATTCATAACCCCTAAATAGACAAAGTAAGTATGAGAAATAATCAACTGTGCTTCTTTTAGGAAAGGAGTGCCAGTCATAGCCCGATTCTCTGAATTGTATACCACTTAGAGCATAGCCAGTATAACCCACCTTATGTTACGGATATGGTCCTGGGGGTAAAGCTACACATAATTGGAGGTTACTTTAAAGGACTTAAAGAGCTTACTACCTAAGAAAGTTTGGTAAGAACTTCAGAAATACAGTATATCAAGAGTCATTTTTACTTTAAAAAATAAATTATTTATGTACATGGGGTGAACAGATGCATACTAACCTGTTCACATGCAGACTCATCATTGTCTTGGCAATGTTCTCTGAATTCAGTGAGACCTTACTCTTCATTTCTCTTCCTGAGTTCATATCCTTTCTTTTTGAGACACAGCTCATGTAGTATTTCCAATATATTCCCTTCCAATTTCTCTTCTAGGTATTTATTGAAATCTATAGGTAGATATGAATATATTGATTAACATGCACTATTAATCTGCATGAAGTTTGCTATAAATAGTCTTACTTTCTGTGTGGTGGAGTATACTCACTGTTTATAAATTCAACTCTTTGTGACATGGAGCCATATTTTACCACCTACATGCAGTGTATATCATATAGTATTTAATAACTCCTTTGAGAATGACTATAGGTTCCAGCCAACAGCTGATTTTCATCACCAGAAAATATTGTTACTAAACATTTTCTATGGGTTTCTTTATGCATTTATGAGAGATGTTATGTTATAAACACAGCAGTGGGATTTATTGGCCATAATGAAGTATCATGAACATATTTGGTAGACACCAACAGTCTCTTCTCCCCAGTGAATGAACAAGTTAGTCAGCTCCAGCCGTGAGCAATGTTGATAATAGTTTCAGAACAGAATAGCATGTAAGTGTGTAATATTTGCACATTTTAAAAGTGGATTATATTTTATTCAAAAAATTTCTATTTCGTTAAGAAGCCAGATAGAATATGGTAATATTTCTTTATAGTTTCAGATATTTAGGCTTACTTCCTCTGTGTAGCTCATTCTTATACACAGTTGTATTTGACAATGTTAAAATTTGATTGCATTGCATTATAATGTTTTATATATAACGGTACTGTAGGCTTACATTTTTCAAAACCTAATTTAATAAAGCTTTAAATTCCCTTCTTGCCCACTAACCACCGGAGTAGTGGTAAAGAAAGGTTGTTAGGACCCAGGAGAATTGGACCTGTTTAGAAATAGTTATTTGGGGTGATTCCAATCTTCGTTGTCAGGATATCAGCAGTTCAGTCTGATAAAATCACCAAACGTGAATCAGCAGCTTCAGTCCATTCCACTCTGCAGACACCACACACAAATCTACAAAGGCAGCTTGATCCAGAACTAACTGAGACGCTCAGCCAGATTGGCTTGAATCTGTGGAAGTGTCAAGAAGCCTCCAGAATATCACGAGAAATTCTTACGAGAGTTGCTCTCTATGAAGTCACAACAAAGGAAGATCAGCAACACGATGCAAGGCAAACCAATGCTTGAGCCTGTTTCCACTGTCTGTGGTCATATTTAAATTCTGTCTAAACATCACAGGTCCCTACATGTGTCTGCTTCAGCAAAACATCTTCTCACTTGTGTCTACTTCAGCAAAACGTTCTTTCACCTGTCTGCTTCAGCAAAACGTTCATTCACCTGTCTGTCTCAGTGAAACATCAGATGACATAACTGAGTTTCCAAATAAACCAGAAATTTCTACTTCATAGTACTATGATTCTCTATTAGAATATTTTTAATTGTTAATTCTATATGTATAAGTGAATTGGTTTGTGAGTTTTTTCTCTGTATCACCTTTAATTTGTTTGGTATCAAGATTGTCATTAATAGCAAAAGATTGTCATTAATTACATAAAATATTTGGATAATGATAAACATTTTTACATGTGTCTTTAAAACTCATAAATAATTTCCCTTCTGTTAAAAGTTGCCAAGTGTATTAATTTATTTTTGACATAAACAATAAGTGTAATAATTTAACAATAAAAAGGTGAAATAGAGTAGAATAATTAAAAAAAAACCTGGATGTCCTGTGACCATTTGATTATAAAGTTCTGTCTAAAATGTACTTTTTGCTTCATCTATTTTCCAGGGGAAAAAAATCCAGTATTTTCAGTTACTATTAAACATGTGACTTTGGCTAAGAATAAGGATTCTCTCAGGCTGAGTGCCACCCATCTATACACCCAGCCTCCATCACCACTCCCTAAGATCAGCAAAGGTGAAAACACTTCAACAGGATAATCTTGGCAAGTGGCTCATCAGCAGGTCTTCAAAGACTACATGTGGGTCAAAAAGAAGAATCTCTTTGTCCTTGGACATTAAATCTCTGTGGGCATATTTAGTTAGATCTGTAGGGTTCCCATATTAGAGAAGCAATGAGAAACACCTGTGGAAGTATGAAATCATAACTCCTGGATCGCCAGAATCAGAAGGGACAGCAAGTAGTACCCCAAACTATTCAGGCAAACTTCCTCCAGAGTCAGTACCTGCAAGCGACATCATCTCCAAAGCCTTTGAATTTAGGTATCCCGAGGATGGTGTGAAGAGCTTCACAGCTCTCGTGTAACAAAATAACCTTATGGCTTTAGATTTCAGGCATCATGTCTACATGGTGGGACTCCCCTATCAGTAGCTTTCCCTCCACTACACTTCTATGAATCCTATATCTCCCAACATGCCTCTCTGTATTTACATGGGTCTCTGTGCGGCTCTTCCTCCCTTATCTAGCAGAATCAAGCTTCAGCCCAAACAGCAGCCTTAAAACACAGCCGTGGATGTGTGTCTTTATAAATCTTGAAGGTCCTCTCTTTTAAGCACAGTAAACGATAGCTTAGTAGATTTTTCTAAGCAAATGCTGAATATAGGCTTCTAAAGATCAAATAACTGCTTAAAGAAAATTAATATGTGATCCTAAGTAAGGAGGAAGCTTGCATGCTTTGTGAAATACAGTGCTTATCTGGTGAGTATAATCTGTAACTCCATGTCCTCTGTGTTTTAACAGTCATAAATATGCTTGACTGGATTATGTTTCTTGTACATTACAATGTAAGTTTTTAAAAGTTGATAAGCTAACCATAAAAAAAGTGTAGAGAAAGGGCATGAGAATACTATTGAATCGAGGGTCAGCAACGCTTAAAACAACACTCTAGCAGTAACTCAAGGGAGTGAATTTCCTTTCTGATGTAGAAGTAACTCAAGGTTACCCTCTGAACCATTTCCCACAAGGAAATGCTGGGTTTCAATAAAGTAACAATTAATCCCCCTCTCTCTACTAAAACCCAGCGAACCCTTGCATTTACACAAGGTAAGCAATGAAGAAGGGGATGAACCAGAAAGATCTGCACTCTTGTATCAAGTACAAGGCTGAAATACTTCTAAGACCTGTGCGGAGGAGCCTTGGTACAGGTTATAGCAAATCAAACTGAGCTTCAGTTTACAATACCCCACTTGATGAGATTGAAAAGACCTGGCTTATTGCTTGGTTGTTATCAACAAATGAGTCTCAGAGGTGGGATTCTGCCAGGGAGAAAGTCGAATTATACTTTAATTGGCCTGTCAACCATTTCAATTACATGTGTTTAAAGTCAATGGATTTCAAGAGGCTCAAACATTGGAATTTCAGCATGTTCTTCATCTCTGGGGTCTGCTTGTTAGAATCCCTTTAGAATCTGTTATTTGAGCTCTGCATTTTACTACAGGGAACTGAGAAAATGTTTTGGATGGAAATAAGAAGTCCCCCCAACAAGGCAAGACGGGGCAGTAAAAACACTCTCCTGTATCAGGAAGCTTGACTGCTGATCAGCCTCTCACTGCTGTGCATGCTTGTGCATGCTTTGGGGTTATTTTTTCTTCTTTCAAAACAGTTAATGTTATCATATTTGTTGTTCAAAAAGATATTCTCAAGGAAGATATAATAAGAAACAAGTATAACACCACTTTAGATTTTAAAAGAACCCTTGCTATTTCTTCATGACTAATGGCATTGTTCAAATCTGAGGAGCACATCACTTTAACGCATCCTGTCCCCTATGCTAAAGTAGGATTGCACCTGTAAGGAGAAGACATGGAGAAAGAAGGCAGATGCACAGTAGTAAAGTGGTACCTGCTACAAACACAGGGTGTAAGCAGAAAGAAGCCAGTGGGGTAGAAGGAGCCACAGTGTGTATAGGGATTGGGTTTTATTTTTCCTAAGGCAGATATTCCTCTTTTATTTTTAACTCTTTCAATCAGCAATCATACTTCATGTTGTGCTATTCTATTTATTAATATGTTGATTTTACTAATATAGTCTGATAGGTTCCAATGATTATGCAAAACAAAATTCCCTGCTGTTATGTGTTTCTAGATTATATTAATCCATATGGATATCCATATATGCACTCCTATACATATCTAGCTATATGTATGTCATAATACTCACTATTTGCATATTTATATATACTTATGTCATGATGCTCAGCACATAAAATCAAAGTTGAATTTGGGACACATGAAAGTATGATTATGTTTTAGATACAAGAACCATGTTGTTAGGTATTATTAATCATTTGCTATTATTGTATATTCATTTTATTGGACATATTTTATATGATATTTCATTTTACATTCCAATTAAATGTCTTTAGAACTTTCAAGAGAAGACATGTGTTGTCATGGGATGATGTCACAAGTGACTGTTGAGCTATGCTGTGAGCTTTGTTTCTTGGAGGCTCAGGGCCAGCTTTGTGTGCCTTGTTATGCTTCTCTGCAGGAAGCATGGTGGTTATCTTCAACAGCTAATTTCCTCTCAGTTCCCCAGTTCCTTTTCCTCACCACCTCCACAAAGGCAGAAGAGATCTCCAGAGGAGGCACTGTCTATTTCAGTTAACCTCTTCTACCCAGATTTTGATCTTTGCCCTTTAATTCGCTGTGATGTTCATCACCACAGACAAGTGATTTACAGGATCTTCTGCTTCTTGTCATACCAAGCAGAAAATGCTTGTGACAATCAGGACACTTAGCCACTGAACTCCCCTCTCCTGTGAATCATTAATTAGTGCCAGACTGGATACAGATTGTCAAAATACCCACATGAATCGCACAGATACTAAGGCCAATCAACACCTCATTTTACATGCAGTCTGTTGAACAATGAGGTTAACCACATTCTATTAAAACTTATTAGAATGAGAAATGTACTAATTTAATGCAGTTTTAGAGACTGCCATCTTAGACTCCAAAGAAAGGCTTTTTTAAATCTCTTCATCACTTTTCAAAGCATGTGTGCTGCAATGAAATTAGCAACAGGAATCTGCCCTCTGTGCCCTCCATATGGGACACAATTTTATTGTTGATTGTCAGGGCTCTGGGCACTTCACTGAAAGGCTCACTCTGTTCTTATGATTACTAGCACATAGATGAATTGATTTGGCTCTATTATATATCAGGGTCATTATGTGGGTGCACCATTCCAAAATTATAGAAACACTGAAATATATGCTTCTGCTAACAATACTAAAACAGTCTTATAAAATGATGTAAGATTTAGAACATATCATTTCTCTTGTTTCTTTCGATAATCAGTGAAAATAAAATAATTGCATTTATATGCACATATAGTTTTTATCCCACATGTCAAGTCTTTGTGATATATATTGGAAATTCAGACAGTTCTGAAAAATGTGTCACTTTTGTGAGGTCAGAACCCTATGAAAAGGATATTATCAGAAACACACAGGGAGAATTTTATTTGGCTGCAATGATCCAGTATTAGAATGATCCAGAAAGAATTAACGATAATGCAAGTTTAGACTAATCTTCCAACAACTCTCAAAAAGGCAGTCTGAGGCCCTTGCTTCAGACATTCTCATATTTGGGACAGCAGTTAATTTTATCCACACATGATGGCAGGGCTTCTATGAACAAAGTCAGCAGCCACTCCACAGTTAGCAGCTCGAAAGGAGTCATCCATCTCTCCTCCAAGCAATTGGTACTGACTTCTCCATACATTCCAGAAAAGCCTCTCTACAGACTTCTGTCAAACTGGCCTGGTGGATTTCATGACAGAAGAAAGAAGTTAAGCAACTGAAGAATTCTCCTACAAAGTGGGAGCCATCACAAGGAATGCTGAAGTTGGCAAATAGGGATAATCATGGCAACTATTGAATATCAGTTAAATATGTTTTGCAGATAAAGGGGGCTTCATGCTTCATGAATATTTTACTGTGAGAAGCACTCCAAATGTCTAATTTTGTGGCCCAGAAGATTGCTTGGTGGCTGAAGTGCTTGTTGTGTGAGGAGGTATTCCAGGCTGTGAATCCCCAGGATATATGGGGAACTGCCTGTGGTTCCAGTTCTCAGGTGACAGACACAGAGCTTTTTCTAGGCAAGCTGGCTGGCTGAACTAGCTAAATCAGTAAACTGGGTCCAGTAAGAGACCCTGGCTCAGAAAATAAGGTGGAAGATGATCAAGAAAGATGCCTTACTTTAAATTGTAGCCTTCATCCTCACAGGTACATAAATGTCCAAGGCTACTTCCCACCCCACAGGTACACAGGCAAATATCAAGGCACACAAATCACATACATATACACATGAAATTTTTAGATGCTTTATATATATATATATATATATATATATATATATATATATATATTCTTTTAAACTATCAAGGCATAGTAGACTGTTAAATGTACCAAGAATTCATGAATTTCAAAAGTCTTCTTACTTAAAGCCCTGTAGAATTATTTTTCAAGAAAGGTGTTTTAAGACATGTAGACTTACAAAATCCCAAAGCTACAAATCATCTCTGTTTTTTTAAGCTCGTGCTATTCACCCAAGAGAATTTAATCATATCCTTAATTCTATAAAGAAACATCTTTCAGATAAGTCGTCCCATGAAAATAGGAATTTCTATTTTAATATATTTTGCAATTACTGCTTCTCCAGTGCCTCCAGCACCAGGTCCATAATGAGCATGTCTTGCACTGGTTGTAAACTTCCGGTTCGCATTGGAGACATATCTATTCTCGGTCTCAATCCTTCCTATAGCAACATCTACATTCCTTGTCAGTTTGCCTGTCTGGTAAGCTCACCTGCCAAGTATTGATTACATAGCTTTGGTTTCCTCTGTGATCATGCATTTATGGAGGTATCTGATTGAATATTTACCAAATGGTTCATGTCCTGGCTTGGCCTCCAACATGAATGATGTCTGGATTTTATTTCTTGTTTCTTGGTGATTATTTCTGATCTGAAACTGGTGTGTAAATAACTTATGCTCAAAGTGACTTAAATATTGACTTATTACAGATCATCAACCTCACCCTACTGTAACCAAGACTGTAATTACTGATGAATATATCTCATATATATATATATATATATATATATATATATATATATAGGCTCTTCATACAGCAATTAGAAAAACACAACCATTTCTTATATATTCTTTTAATGTATCTTTTTCTTTTTATGAGGAAAAAATTGATTTATCAGAAATACAAAGAGGCAGCAATTCACTTTTACCAACCCACAGAGATGCTGGATGAGAAATATTGCCAACTTCTAGCATAGACAGTAGTATACAAGAGAATACTGGGCAGCTGCTACAGGAGGGGTGAGCTGGCAGGGTGGACGAGCTGCTCAAAAGCTTGTCTGTCCTATAATTCAGGCAAACTAGATGGCAGAACATAATTAAGGTTCAGCCTCATTTCTGTTCCCTTACAGAATCAGGCTACAATGAGAAACAGAGAAAAAATGGAAAGGATGATTGGTACCCTGAGGTGGCATGAATATAATGTATTAATTTCCCCACAGCATTCTTGTGACTGAGCGTGCTGTGTTCAATGTAGAGAGTCTGAGACGAAGTGCCAATCATTCTGTGACCGCCAAAGTTTTTTCATTCTCTACAATAGTAACATCCTTGTACACATAGACACGAGTCTAGGTGCTTACAGCTCTATTGTTTTGGTAGCAAAGAAAAACAACAACTTAAGTGTGTATTATTAGGACATGGGGGGAAATAAACAATGTTACATAAATATTATACCTTACAATATGCACAATAATTGAGTGGGTTTTAAAGTGACAGGCTGTCATTGAGGAAAAAAAAAAGAAAAATAGGAAACATTCTTCCAAACCTTCAAATGCAACAGTACATGATTCTTTCCTTAATGTTTGCATGTAAATATGTGTGTGTGTGTGTGTGTGTGTGTGTGTGCGTGTGCATGAGAGAGAGAGAGAGGATGTACACATATAGATAATGCATTATGTAAATAACATAATATATACTATGGCAGACAGAAAAAAAACCTAAAAACTTAGAATTCCTAGGAGAGGAAAAAAATGTGTATTGTATATCATTTGTGCTTTACTAATAAATCTAACCATGTGCTTATATTAAAAACAAGTCTGTCCTTTTAGACACAAAACCCAAATAAAGAGAACTAGGCAGAAGTATACTGCATATTACAGTTCCATTCTGATTGCATAAGGCATGCCATGTTTACCATTGTTCTTATATCTACACAGTAGAAGCTCTCAGTCTAAGGTCCAGGTCTAGAGAGGGTTCAAAAAACTGAGTGAAAAAAATTTGAGTATATGTATTTATAACTATTTTTTCCTCAGAAGAACATTTATAATTCCCATACTTTCCTAAAAATATTTAAGACCTAAAAGCAGTTGATAAATTCTGCTTCGGCAGACTTTATAGAAAGCTGTTATAAAATTTTGTCAATCCCTTAAATTGCATAGGATATATAGTTTAATAAAATAGCCATGTGGCGTGTTTTCTTGGCAGAGTGATAAATATTCAAACTTCTAGGTAGACACTTTGGTCTGTAATCTGATCTAACGGTTGTGTGAAGTGTGCCTTCAAATGAGAAAACATAGACCTATTTTCCAGCTGGCTAGCAAGTCCTTCAGGTACAATTAGAATACAGTTTGATTACAATTATTTATTGAAAAAATATTGATTTTATTTTGTGATAGAACAAAGTTTATGCTATATTTAATGATGTATATAACTCGTGTGTGTGTGCCCGCGCACTTAAGTATAAATGTCCTCAGGGGACAGAGAAGGATCCCCCGAAGCTGCAGTTCCAGGCAGGTTTTATTTACCCAGTATCCATACTGGGAACTGAGTTCAGGTCCTTTGTAACAGTATCTAATTGCTGAACTCTCTCTTCACTTCCTTATATAACTTTATAGAAAAGAATGTTTTATGCTACAACGAGATGTATTACAAAATATTTGAATCTGTTTCTAGTTGGGATGTGGCTCAGCCCTTAGTTCATACCTTTAATCCCTCTGTCTGGACTACACACACACCCTTATTATTCACCTTCAACCCCAAACAACAAAGGTAAAGATAGTTTGTGAAGGATCCATGTCTGAATGTAATGTCTAATTAAGTAGCAGAAAAATGGATGAATCAGAGAAATCTTTGACAGAATCAGATATGCCCAATTTTCACAAGAACAGAGAGGAACTAGAAGCTACTTAAGGCTAGACAGACAATCTGGAAAGAAGAGAGTGCAGTACAGACACACAGTAGAGTTTGTGGAGGGCAGTACAATAGAGTGGAGAAGTGGACTAGAGCAGAAGCAGCAGTAGCAGGAGAGAGAGAGAGAGAGAGAGAGAGAGAGAGAGAGAGAGAGAGAGAGAGAGAGAGAGAGAGTTTTACAGACAGATGGTAGGGAGAACAATCCAGACACAGGTGAAGAAACTGAATCAGTCAGCTTGGAGAGGAGTTTGAGCCAGAATAGGTGAGTTGAGCCATCCAGTCAGAGCTCAGAAAGAACCACAGAGGATGAGCTGATTCAGCGGAGGATCTCAGAGGCTGAAAACATTCTAGGCCTAGATAAGATTGTACAGGGGCTAGAAGCATTCAGGACTAGGCCTGGGTTAGCAGATTAAGACAATAAGCCTCCCAGATGACAATTACATCAGGCAAATGAAAGATACATCTACAAAGGCATCTGATTACTCCAAGCCCAAAGATTTTCATTTTCTTCATATAGTCTTCATACTTTCTATGAAGATATGTGAAAATATCACCTTACTTTCATCAGCCCTTTATTATTTAAATTTATATTATTCTGGTTTTATGTATATATGTACATATGTACAGTGTAGGTAACTGCAAATGTTGTGTGTGTATATGAATGAATGTTACTGTGTGTGTGTGTGTGCGCGCACACGTGCACGCACACACACATGCATGCTATTGCAAATATGGAAATCAGAGATCAATGTCAAGTGCTTTGCATAATTTTTCCCCACATTGTGTTTTCAGATAATGTCTGACTGTACCTAGAAGTTATTATTCAGCTAGGTTGTGTACATGATGCTTTTACTTTCTCAGATGATGGGATGAGGTGAGAACAATTCCATGTTCAAGCTGAGTGAATTCATGACTTGGGCTGAGCCCAGAACCTTTCTTTTTTTTTTGGTTCTAACTGTTTCTAGTCCTAGACCTGGAAGCTTCCAGCATCTGTATAAGCTAATCTTACAAACTGATTGATTCAATCCAGCTTTTCTCAGGTTCTGGCTGAATTGCTCTGCTTGGCTTCATACTAACATTGGCAATCAGTTCTAATCTTCTGGCTCCTTCATTTTCTCTGGCTCATTCTGCCTTCATCTGTGTCTAGGTTGTTCTTTCTGAAATCTGTCTCTGTAAAACGGTTCTAAACACACATCATGCATCACCCCTGTCTCTCTGTGAGACCCCAACTTAAAGCATTTCTCCCTGAAAGGTAAAGCCCCTAAAACATTCCCCCAAGCTTGTTTTCCCTGATCTCTAAAACTACAGCCAGAAAGAAGCTCTTTGTTCTCTATAGCCAGCAAAATGTCTTTTTGTTTCTATACCTTACAACCAGAGATGCAATAATTGTAAAAAGACCTAGCCAGGCGCTCCCTGTGCCAAGAACATGGAGATAAATTCCACAAAGAAGGGCTACAACTCACTCCCCATTCCTCATGCCTTATAATTTTACCAAGGACATCCACCAGAGAAGAATTGGAGCCAAACTCCTCCCAACTCCTCCCAACTCCTCCCAACTCTCCTTCCAACTCCTCCCAACTTCTCTTGATTCCTCACTTTTCCTTTAAAAGCCCCCTACTGTTACTGCTTGGGGTCGAACTCCCTGCCCTGTGTAGCTGACAATAAAGCCTCTTGCACTTGCATCAGGTGTGGTTTTCTCTCGAGTTATTGGGGGTGCCAGTTCATCCTGGGACTTGAGCGGAGGTCTCCCCAGTTTCTGGGGTCTTACATCTCTTGTTGCTGTTAAATAGATTCTCTTTCCTCTGCTGTTCTCATGCAAACTGTGTGTATCCTAACTCTGACTCATTCTGTCAAATCTCTCTCTGATTCCTCACTTTGCCTCTCCACTAGACATCAATTTCAAACATGGCCGATTCCATCTACCAACTAACTTTAGGGATTAAAGATGCATAATAAGTGCATCTATATTCCAGCTATATCATACTGTATTCCAGGGCATGCCTGCATTCTGGTCAGATCATATGGATCTAAAAGGTCTTTGGGTTTGATCCTTTGACAGAGCAGCCATGTTGCTGGATTAAAATTCCTCTACTAGGTTAGCTATCCAGCAAAACCTGCACAGCTGCCTGTTTCCTCCCCCGGAGCATTGGAATTATATCCAATGTGTTCATGTGTTCTGTGTTCATGTGGGTCTCTGGCAACAAAGGTTATATTAAAAACCTATCAAGAGATAGATATAGAACCAGGCATGGTGATGCATGCCTTTAATGTCAGCATTTGAGAGGCAGGTAGATTATCTGTGAGTTCAAGGCCAGGGTTTGGGTCATTCTGGGTTACAAAGTGATACCTTGTCTTTAAATAAATAAATAAATACACAAATAAATAAATAAAAATACCAAACAAGCTTTATTTAACTGACTTAGATCCTAATGGAGATATTCCTTAAATATCTTAGATTTTATAATTTTTAAATTTTTGTCCCATGGTTGTATGATTCTTGACTCTCATAAAGCAAAATGCATAAACAGAAGAAGTCATTTCCTAAGAGTCTTTACTCACAAGCAATGAAAAGATATACAAACTGAAAAATCAACAGTCCTTCTTAGAGCCTTCTTAGAGCCTGTTCCCTAAACTGGGGAGACAGGCAAACACAGAGCCTCACAAATTGTATCCATGAACCAAAAACAAACAAACAAACAAAAACAAACAAACAAAAAAAACCCCAAACATGTGTTATAAGAAAGCTCATCCAGGAACAAAATTAGACATTTACAATGAATATCAGAGCAAAAACTTCTCATGGTTTCTGATAGAAAGGGCAAAGCAATCATGTTGAAATATGCTATAGTTTTCTGGTCTTCTCAAGGCCAGCTCCCAGGAGAAACTGTTTCACCAAAGTCTACAGGAAGACACTGAGCATGAAGTTATAAGTTGACTTACATTAATTATAAGCATATGTTTAAAATCCAGACAACTTCCAAAGATGAAAATAAGCAGACTTGATATACTGAGAAAATGACATTCATGAAAATAATTAAAATTATAAAAGGCAAATGAAATGTGAGATCACAAGATAAGAGAATAAATAAGACAGAAAGGAATATAACTAATAATTCATAGTCAATAAACACTTCCACGACAATATCTTAAATATACAAATAAAAAGGCAATGTTTGATAGGGTGTAATAGTAGAATACCAACAATGTGTGGTATCAATATGAGATAAAGGGTCGAAAAACCAAAAAAAAAAATGAGATAAAGTAAAAAAAATAATGCTAATATGAATCAAAAGAATAAGGGGTAGCTATATTAATTTTAGAGGAAAAGAATTCTTCAGAGCAAGAAAAGTTACCAGGACAAAGCAGAATATTTTAAAATGATAAAGAGGCCAGTTACTCAAGAAGATATCAATTGTGTAAGGGAGTCCTAACAATAGAACAACAGAAAGCATAACACATAAGCAGAATTATGATAAGAGATGATATAATTATTATACTTTTAGAACAGAAATTTTATATCAGAGATGAATAGATTGGGCACCAGAATCAGTATTATCACATAGACCATTAAAAACTATCTCAATCAACATCTATTAATTACATCAAAGCAAAGTATATTACTCAAGTTCACGGTAAATATTCACCAAAGTGGACCAGATTTATGCCATAAAGCTCACCTTACCAAAAATAAAATAATGGAAATCATAGACTACCTGCTCTTATGCCAAAGTAAAATCAAAAAGGACATTAATAACAGATAACTAGAACATCCTCCAAAACCTAGGAAATTAGAAAAATAATAATGATTACCTGTTAAACTGTCCAAAGGGTAGTGCAGAAATCTCAAGGAAAATAAAAAGTTATTTTGAATTAATAAAAATTAAAACCACAAATCCAGTAAGCATAGGTGTGTGTGTTCATTTCTGTGTCTTCAGTTCTATTCTGTTGATGTTCCTGCATGCCTCTGTAACAATACCATACAGTTTTTATCACTATTGCTCTGTAATATAGCTTGAGGTATGGAATGGTGATTTCCCCTAGAAGTTCTTTTATTTTTTTTAAATTAGGTATTTTCTTCATTTACATTTAAAACACTATCCCAAAGTCCCCCATACATTCCCCTCCACACACTCCCTAACCCACCCACTCCCACTTCTTGGCCCTGGCATTCCCCTGTACTGAGGCATATAAAGTTTGCAAGACCAAGGGGCTTCTCTTCCCAATGATGGCCGACTAGGCCATCTTCTGATACATATGCAGCTAGAGACATGAGCTCCGTGGGTACTGGTTAGTTCATATTGTTGTTCCACCTATAGGGTTGCAGACCCCTTTTGCTCCTTGGGTACTTTCTCTAGCTCCTCCATTGGGGGCCCTGTTTTCCATCCAATAGCTGAGTGTGAGTATCCACTTCTGTGTTTGCCAGACACCGGCATAGCCTCACAAGAGACAGCTATATCAGGGTCCTTTCAGCAAAATCTTGCTGGTGTATGCAATGGTGTAAGCATTTGGAGGCTGATTATGGGATGGATCCCCAGGTGTGTGGCAGTCTCTAGATGGTCCATCCTTTCATCTCAGCTCCAAACTTTGTCTCTGTAACTCTTTCCATGGGTGTTTTGTTCCCAATTCTGAGAAGGGGCAAAGTGTCCAGACTAGAAGTTCTTTTATTGTTGAGAATAGTTTTCAATATCCTGCTTTTGTTTGTTTGTTTGTTTGTTTAAATTGTACTTTCTAATTCTATGAAGAATTAATTGAGTGGGAATTTTGATGGGGATTGCATTGCATCTGTAGATTGCTTTTGGCAAGAATACCATTTTTACTATATTAATCCTGTCAATCCATGAACATGGGAGATCTTTCTATCTTCTGAGATCTTCTTCTATTTCTTTCTTCAGAGAAGCTGGTAAGAACCCAGAGGTCCCTCAACAGAGGAATGTATACAGAAAATGTGGTACATTTACTCAATGGAGTATTGTTCAGCTCTTAAAAACAGTGACTTATATACCCCATTTTTGATTGGGTTTGTTTTTTTTTTTTTTTTTTGTGATTAACTTCTTGAATTCTTTATATATTTTGGATATTAGCCCCCTATCAGATGTGGAGTTAGTGAAGATTTTTTTCCCAACCTGTAGTTTGCCAATTTGTCCTATTGACTATGTTCTTTGCCTTACAGAAGCTTTCCAGTTTCATGAGGTCCCAGTTATCAATTGTTGATCTTAGAGCATGAGCCATTGGAGTTCTGTCTAGGAAATCCCACCCCGCCCCCGTGCCAATGAATTCAAGGCTCCTTATCACTTCCTCTTCTATTAGATTCAGTGTATCTGGTTTTATGTTGAGGTCCTTGATCTACTTGGGCTTGAGCTTTGTACAAGGTGACAAATATGGGTCTATTTTCATTCTTCTACATACAGAACGCCAGTTAGACCAGCACCATTTACTGAAGATGTTTTTTCCATTGTATATTTTTGGCATCTTTGTCAAAGATCAAGTGACCATAAGTGTGTGGTTTTATATCTGGGTCTTCAATTCTATTCCATTGATCAATGTGTCTGTCTCTGTTCCAATTCCATGCAGTTTTTATCACTATTTCTCTGTACTAAAGCTTGAGGTCAGGCATGCTGTTTCCCCCAGCTGTTCTTTTATTGTTAAGAATTGTTTTTGCTATTCTGGGTTTTTTGCCTTTCCAGATGAATTTGAGAATTGTTCTTTCCATATT
The DNA here is from genome assembly GCF_978045245.1 of Mus caroli. Lineage (NCBI taxonomy): Eukaryota > Metazoa > Chordata > Mammalia > Rodentia > Muridae > Mus > Mus caroli. The sequence continues at coordinate 11,459,944 of NW_028227275.1, read as the reverse complement.
TTTGAAGAATTGTTTTGGGATTTTGATGGGGATTGCATTGAATCTATAAATTGCCTTTGGTAGGATGGCCATTTTTACTATGTTAATTCTGCCAATCCATGAGCATAGAAGATCTCTCCATTTTCTGATATCTTCTTTGATTTCTTTCTTGAGAGACATAAGATTATTATCATACAGGTCTTTCACTTGTTTAGATTTTACCCCAAGATATTTTATTATTTGTGGCTATTGTGAAGAGAGTTGTTTATCTAATTTCTTCCTCAGCCTGTTTATCCTTTGTATAAAGGAAGGCTACTGAATTATTAGAGTTAAATTTATGTCTGACCACTGAAGTAGTTTATCAGCTGGAGAAGTTCTCTGGTAGAATTTTTGGGGTCCCTTATGTATGTTATCATATTATCTGCAAATAGTGATACCTTTATTTCTTCTTTACCAGTTTGTATCCACTTGATCTCTTTTTGTTGTCTTATTGTTCTAGCTAACAGTTGAGTCCTATATTGAATAGATATGGGGAGAGTAGGTATCCTTGTCTTGTCCCTGATTTCAGTGGAATCCAAGAATTCACAACTAAAGGATCTTGAATGGCCGAGAAGCACCTAAAGAAATGTTCAAAGTCCTTAGTGATCAGAGTAATGCAAGTCAAAATGGCCCTGAGATTCTACCTTACACCAGTCAGAATGGCTAAGATCAAAAATTCAGGTGACAGCAGATGCTGGCAAGGATATGGAGAAAGAGAAACATTCCTCTATTGCTGTTAGGATTGCAAACTGGTACAACCACTCTGGAAATCAATCTGGGGGTTCCTCAGAAAATTGGAAATATATCTATCTGAAGACCCAGCTATACCACTCTTGGAAATATACCCAAAAGATGCTCCACCATGCTACAGGGGCACATGTTCAACTATGTTCATACCAGCCTTATTTGTGATAGCCAGAAGCTGGAAACAACCTAGATGTCCCATGACAGAAGAATGGATACAGGAAATGTTCATTTACACAATGGGATATTACACAGCTATTAAGAATGAGGACACCCTGAGTTTTGCAGGCAAATGGATAGAACTAGAAAATATCATCCTGAGTGAGGTAACTCAGACCCAAAAGGACATGCATGGTATATACTCACTAATAAGTGGATATTAGCCAAAAGAAAAAAATAATACAGAATACAGAAGATACAGTCAACAGAACTCAAAAAGCTCAACAAGCTGAAGTGCCCAAGTGAGGCATCAAGTGAGAAATGGGATTGCCATCCCACAGTTGCATCTCTGACCCATAATTATTCCTGTCTGGAAAAATTACAGGGATGGAAATGGAGAGAAGGCTGAGAAAAAGAAGGTCCAGCAACAGGCCCAAAGTGGAATCCAGCTCAAGGGGAGGTCCCAAGGCCTGACACTATTACTGAGGCTATGGAGAGCTCACAAAAAGCAACCTATCATGACTTCCTTCTGAAAGACCCAACAAGCAGCTGAAAGAGTCAGATGCAGATATTTGCACCCAACCAGTGGACAGAAGTCGCTGATCCCAGTGGTTGAATTAGGGAAGGCTGAAAGAAGTTGAGGAGAAGAGCGATCCTGTAGGAGGACCAGCAGTCTCAATTATTCTGGTCCCCCAAGATCTCTCAAACACTAGACCACCAAACAGACAGCATACACCAGCTGATATGAGGCCCCCAACACACATACAGTAGAGGACTAACAGGTCTGTGTTCATTCAGAAATAATACACCTAACTCTCAAGAGACTGGAGGCCCCAGGGAGTTTAGAGGTCAGGTGGGATGGGGGGATGGGGCCATTCATGTGGAGACAGGGTGGGGTGTCAGAGGGTGAATCATGAGAGGGGGGTGGGGAATGGAATATGTAATGTAAAAAATAAATTAATTAATTTAATAAAAAATAAAATAAAAATTTGTAAAATCACACATACACACACAAAACCAAACCAAACAAACAAAAAACAAAACAAAAAACCAAAAAATAAATAAACAGAAAAAAAATGACCCAATGAAATTCTTAGGCAAATGGTTGGAACTAGAAAATATCATCCTGAGTGAGGCAACCCAGTCACAAAATAACACACATGGTATGTACTCACTGATAAGTGGATATTGGCCCCAAAACTTGGAATACCCAAAATACAATTCAGAGGCTACATGAAACTCAAGAAGAAAGACCAAAGTTTGGATGCTTTTGTCCTTCTTATAGAGGGGAACAAAATACTCACAGGAGCAAATACAGAGACAAAGTGTGGAGTAGAGAATGAAGGGAAGGCTATCCAGTGACTGCCCCACCTGGGGATCTATCCCATATACAGTCACCAAACCTAGACACTATTGAGGATGCTAAGAAGTGCTCACTGGCAGGAGCCTGATATAGCTGTCTCCTGAGAAACTCTGCCAGAGCCTGACAAATACATAGGCAGATGCTTTCAGGCAAACATTGGACTGAGCAAGGGGTCCCCAGTGGAGGAGTTAGGGCAAGGACCAAAGAAGCTGAAGAGGTTCGCAACCCCATAGGAAGAACAACAATATCAACCAAACAGACTCCTCCCCACCCCCGAGTTCCCAGGGACTAAACCACCAACCAAAGTGTACTCATGGAGGGACCTATGGCTCTGGCCACGTATGTAGCAGAGGATGGCCTTGTTGGGCATCAATGGGAGGAGAGGCCCTTGGTCCTGTGAAGGTTCAATGCCCCAGTATAGGGGAATGCCAGGCAAGGGGAGGGGGCAGACAGGAGTGGCTGGATGGGTCGGGGAGCACCCTCATAGAAGCAGGGGGAGAAGAGATGGGATAGGGGTTTCCTGGGGGAAAACCAGGTAAGGGGCTAACATTTGAAATATAAATAAAGAAAATATTTTGTGTGGACACTGTGCCCCTTCTTAGAATTGGGAACAAAACACCCAGGGAAGGAGTTACAGAGACAAAGTTCGTAGCTGTGATGAAAGGATGGACCATTTAGAGACTGCCGTATCCAGGGATCCATCCCATAAGCAGCTTCTAAATGCTGACACCATTGCATACACTAGCAAGATTTTGCTGAAAGGACCCAAATATAGCTGTCTCTTGTGAGACGATGCCGGGGCCTAGCAAACACAGGAGTGGATGTTCACAGTCAGCTATTGGATGTATCACAGGGCTCCCTATGGAGAAGCTAGAGAAAGTACCCAAGAAGCTAAAGGGATCTGCAACCCTATAGTTGGAACAACATGATGTACTAACCAGAACCCCGGAGCTCTTGTCTCTAGCTGCATATGTATCGAAAGATGGTCTAGTCGGCCATCAATGGAAAGAGAGGCCCATTGGACTTGCAAACTTTATATGCCCCAATATAGGGGAATGCCAGGGCCAAAAGAATGGGAATGGGTGGGTAGGGAAGTGGGGGGCGCTATGGGGGACTTTTGGGATAACATTGGAAATGTAATTGAGGAAAATATGTAATAAAAATATTAAAAATTTAAAAAAAAATCTGAAGAAGTGAGTGAAAACAGTGTTTAAGGGTGTGGATTTACATCACAATCACAGAAAATCCTGGGAAAGATTTAACACTTTAGTCTAAGATGTAACCTTAAAACCATAGAAGAGCAAGAACTCCTTAAACTAAGGCCTGAGTATGATCCACTTGCACACTCCAACAGAATATAAAACTGTCAGTTTTACTCACATAGCATGAATGCATAAGACCATTTTGAGGCTCAAAATTCATGATTCTCAGTATTACGTACACTAGTATTTCAAATTAGAAATATTTATGTATGAAACAAAGCAGCACATTGTCTATATGAATAAATTTGGAACTCTGAGAAAAAAGGTGGAAGAACAAACTAAATTGATATTTACATTCATTAATTGGATGATTGAATATTATTTGGATAGCCATACTTTCTAAATTTATCTGTAGGTTGAACACAGTCTCAACCAAAATGTCAATAAAGTATCTCATGGTTAGACAATAAACCTAGAACTGCCAAATAAATATTTAAAGAAAATAACAAGCACAGGGGTCAGATACAACTTGACTTCAAGGCCTACTACGATGCTACAGTAATCATCAGATCATGCAATTAGCAAAAAGTCCAGCCTAGTAAGTCAATGAAAAAAACAGAGAACTCAGAATCAGACAAACATGAATTTACAAAAACTCAGCATCATACAAAAATAAGCTTTTCCCAAAAGGGGAAGAAAAATGCAACAAGATAATGTTTTCAGCAATTGGATTTGGACCAAGTGCATGCATAGAAAAAATGATTGACATAGACCTTGTATTTTTCAAAACATAGTTTGTCTTAGTTAGGGATTTACTGCTGTGAACAGACACCATGACCAAGGCAAGTCTTATAAAGGACCACATTTAGTTGGGGCTGGCTTACAGGTACAGATGTTCTGTCCATTGTCATCAAGTCAAGAACATGGCAACATCCAGGCAGGTATGGTACAGGCAGAGGTGACAGTTCTATATCTTCATCTGAAGGCTGCTAGCAGAGTACTGACTTCCAGGCAGCTAGAACAGGATCTTGAGCCCACACCCATAGTGACACATCTACTCAAACAGGGCCACACTTTCTAATAGTGCCAATCCCTGAGCTGAGCATAAACAAAGCATCACATAATTCAAGCTGAAAATGTAGCTTAGTGGCAAGAGTCCTTTCATACCATGCAGAAAACCCTGGTTTGATCGCAGTACCACATAAACTAGGCATAGGAGCAATGTGTGTATTGCCAGGATTAATAATGGAAGCAAGATAGTCAGAAATTCAACATTTTCCTCTCCTAGATAGCAAGTGAGAAGCCAGACCATGAATCATGGCATGCCGGCTACAAGCAAACAATCCAACGAAAACATAACTCAAAATTAAACTAGAAACATAAGCATAATGTTTAAAAATGCAAAATTTTAGTAAGCCAATGAAGGAAAACTGAGATAATCTTGGGTATGATAAAGACTTTTATAACACTTGCCAAAGTCAGAATCCATGGAAAAATTAATTAAGATGCTAAACTTTATGAAAATTAAAAGATGTTGTGACAAGCAATGTAAAAAGAATAAGATAGTTACAGATTGGAAGAAAGTGTTTGCAAAAGACACATTTAATAGAGGACTATTTTCTAAGTTATGCAAATACCTCTTAAAACCCAGCAGAAAAATAACATAAAACACAATAGAGAACTTGGACAACATCTCTGTTTGGAACCTAAAATAATATAACAACATTAATTCTAGAGGGGACCAAAATACATGAACAAATAACCTGGGTGGCACTTAGACACCTGTGTATCTTCTCTGTAGGGGTAAATGAGAATATGAAAAGATACACTGTTGCATCATTAGGAATCTATGAATAATGAGATATCCTACAAAGTTATTCTATTGGATACAGTTCAAATTACTTACACCACCAAATGCTTCCCCAATTGTAGAGCAACTAGAAATGTCATTTATTGCTGGTGGTTATGCAAAACAGTATGATCATTTTGGCAGGTACTTTAACGGTGCCTCAAAGAAGGAAGCATGCTCTTATTATGTAATTCAAAAATACCTGTTCTTTTGTATTTACATAATGGATTGAATACTCTGGTCCAGAAAAATATTCTTGCACATGGCTAGTCACAATAGTTTAAATAATTGCCAGAGCTTGGAAACAACTGAGTGTTCCTTCAATAAGTCCTCCAGCTCTTAACAGACGTTAGTACTTCCCCAGAACAAAATCGTAGTCAGTGCAAAAAATAATAAGGTTTCAAGTCACAAAACATCACTTCGACTCTCATTCATATGAGTATGTGAAAGAGTTGATCCTCAGTATTTAATTTCTGTATCAGTCCAACTATAAGAATTCTGAAACACAAACTATAGAAATGTATGAACTTTAATATCCTTAGGGGTTCATGGGGAAAGAGGTGGAGAGAAGAGGGATTTTCAGAGAGTGAACCTATTTCGTGTAGGGTATTAAGGGAATTATACCTTTGTTTTACTATTGTTAAATTCTAAGGTGGACTACAGACTGATAAAGATATGCCAATCTAAAGTTCATCTGCTATAGCAAATAAACTCTGATGCGTGATGGTGATGGTGGAGAAAGCTGTGTTTCTAGGAAAGCGGATCCCTAGGAGTTCTGTATGGTCACTGGAACTTTGCTGTCAAACCTGGGAGTTCTCTACAAAAACAAAATTCGTAAATTAAAAAGAGTCATGTAGTTGGAAAATTTCTCTCAGTAGATACTTCAACTGGCCTTGTGTGAGAGAGCGTTCTATAATCAACAGGCAGCAACATTAATCCTTCTTATCCAGGAGTTGGAAGAGGAAACCAAGCATGTGTTTAATACATGGAGTTAGATGAAGGTATATCTATCTGCACAAAGTTTTAACTGCTTGCTATAAACAGAGAATCTAGCTAATTATATGCAAATAAGCTCACTAACAAACACCTAAATAACTCAGGCTTGTCTTCATTAAGCTCCAAGGTATAGCACATTTCTCAGGGAATTAGACAAGGACTATTAATCAAAGATGCTTGTAATTTCTAATGAATTTATTGACTGCTCATCTCAATGCCACCACCTTCACAGAAGAAACGACAAGAGGTAGACGGCTGAGCACGCAAATGCTGATCTTCAAAATTTAAAATTAATGTCATCGCTCCTTTTTTCGATATCCTGTGCAAAGCTTTTTGTGTGTTGAAGGTTTTCTTTGTGGGATATGAATCCATAAGCAGAGATATCTTTCGTTTTGCTTTTCTCTCTCTCTTTTTTTTTTCTTTTTGTTTCCGTGCTCCTAGAATCATGAGCAATTTCTATTTTGCTGCAATCCGCCAAGCATTTGTGGCTGGAAGAGCTCGAAGTCACTCTGTGAAGTAAGGGCACAGCGAAAGGCCAGACAATCAATACAGAAGTAAAGGGTTGCAGAACTGAATTTGTTTGGTACTGGGAGTTGGCCTGGAAGCTGGTTTTCTCGATTTACTCCCACGCCCTCGGATTTCAATGGCCTCCTTTTCTTCTCTTTTGGCAAAAGTGGCTGCAGGGTTGCTAATTGGGCTTAATGTCAGCTAAGTGCTTTTGACAAGTCTGTGACTCCTGAAAAACAGTTACCTCTGTGTCTGGGAGTTGCTTGGTTACTTTCCTGTAATAAAACACCCTGCTCTCCATTGCCCTATGACTGGATCGAAAGTTTTAAAGAGCAATTTTGCCCCTTGTTATTTTCCGTTTTGAGACTTTCTGGTTGGCTGTACATCTCACTCCTCCACTCCATTGATTTATTTCAATTAAGATTCCCCATGTTCAACCATCACAATTAGAGACTGTCACTATCGATTCCCAGCCCCCAAGGACTCGTACCTGACTTCAGAGTTGACCACTGACAACTTAGTCACAATTCACTCAGGCAAAATGAAAACTGAGAGCAACATGAGTCTTCTACGTCAGAACTTACCCAAACGGTAACTTTATCAACCATAGGTACAAAAATAGTTCTTATCCTGTGAACTTCACAATTGTGCACATTTTTGTAGTAACTCTAGCCATCATTAAAAAATCACTTAAAAAAGTGGTAATTGCTTATATACCTCCATTTTGAAGAATGAAAAACTAAAGGAAAATTCTACTGTCCAATTCTTTCAGGTAGTGACAGAGTTAAGACTCAAACCAAGAGATCCACGGCTCGACGTCAGTAGTACCTTCACAGGGACAATATAGAATCGCAACAGCTGATACTTGCTGACTGCCAATAATGCTCTAAATACGGATGCCTGTTCTGATGAATTAAACTTTGCTGGAGTGGGGGAGGGGCGTCTTCCCTGATTCTGTTTCTACATTTCTGTGCTCATTTCAAGCTTTGAAAGTGAACTGGCTGATTACTGTCATTTATCTAGTGAGTGGCGAAATCCACAGCAGAAGTCAGGGCTGCTTTGATCGTTGGTTAGATTCTGACCACCATGGGATTTTCAACTGGAAATGGAATGGTTCAACTACCAGAAAATTTAACCATTGCCGTTCACCACAGCATTCACTTTCATTTGCCTCCACCAACTCCTTTAGAATGACAACGATGTCTTTGCAGTTATAGGAGACTATATTCTGTGTCAATAAGACGAGGGATACATAGCTCATTATGCACTTTCTTTCAATTGAGCAATTTGCCTCTTTGGTAAGGCAATAGTTCTCACTTCCAGTCTTCTTGCAAAGCATACTGCATATGGCATGACCATTATCTCTGAGCCTGCTCACATGGTTCAAACCTTTAGCACACCTGTCTAGAGGCACAGGTTTGCTTTTGTGATGCCTTATCATATTCTTATCTTTTTCAACTAGCACACCCATTGGGCGACCCATTGATCACCAGTTTGTTGCATGGAGCTCACTATAATTACCAGCAAGTGCAAAGAAGCTGTATGTGTGCCAGCACTGTAGTACAAATATTTCTTATTATGCCTAGAGGACAGAGGTTAATGTAGGCAGCTATTATAATGTAACTTCTCCTTTCCATGAGTCCCCACTCTGACTTATCTGTATTTGATCCTTTACAATCACCCTCACGCATATTTTCCAACATCTCTCCATTCTACCTACACAGTTCTCTCTCCCGAGCTCGCACAATAGGGCTCTAAACTGCTTTTGAATGCACCACATATCTCTGTGATGCATGTATCACACTGTTGCCATGGTGAGCTCCTTGATATATGCTCTGCTCCTGGTATTTTCCTATTCAAAAGACCAGTACTGCTCTTTCATTGCTTAGTAATGATATTGTTCTGCCTGGCATCCAAGGCCACCTCTAACTAAATACACTTCCTCCTGGTTTTCTCAAACACCATACATGGGGCACATGTCTCTCGGCTCCTCATTCGGCCTCTACTTTCTCTTTGCTTTGCTCTGACTCTTTCAACGCTTCACTTACTTTCAAAGGTCATTTCTTTTTTTTTAAAGGTTCATTTGTTTTAATTTTATGTGTGGGAGTCATCTTGTTGGTGAACATATCTGTGCATCATGTGCATGCATGTCCATGTTGGTCAGATGAGGGCTTCAGATTTTGTGGAGATGGAGTTATAGATGTTTTCTATCTGTCTCTTGGAGTGCAACAGACCCATCTTGTTCTAAAGAGAGCCATTTCACAATAGCAAACTGTGGTATCTGGTTCTTACAATGTTTCTGTTCTTTCTTTTACAATGGCCCCTGAGGCTGGGTGAACAGGATATGCTGTCTCATCTGTGGTTTAGAACCCCAATGGCACTTGTTCTCTGTGTTGTGACAGTGTAAGGCTCTGAGTTAACCTCTGTACTGTACAAATAAGCTTTTCTGATTAGTAATGAGAGATAGAGGTCTGCATTTGGAAGAAAGTTTGATACTAAGTTAATTCAGCAAAATAATGATAGTGGGTTTTTCCCCAGGATCTATGAGATACCCAGCTATGTTTTCTTGGCAGATCTACAGTACCAGGCCTATGTTCCCTCCTCTGGAATAGGCCTTAAATCTAATCATAAAGCAGTTGTGTACCTCTGTGTAGCTATCAGGCCACCACTTCAGCCATGAACATATCTTACCAGGTGAATCATTCTTGTAGTTCACAGCAACTGGGAAATATTGTTAAAACATTTCTTCAATATAAGTCTGCATAATCCTTCCCAGTATAGTGAGCTAGTTAGCAAAGAAGAAGGTTCTGGAACAGTACCAGCTGAATTTCTTTAACTCCTAACCCAAAAATGCTCATATTTTCAGCAGCTGGATCTTAATATCAAGTTCTTTTGGATAACCAAGAGCAATGCCCAGGCCTGAAATATTTGTGGGTCTGTGGAACTTCCCAACCCACAACTCACAGGAACATATTGTGTGCCTGGTGGCTTTAAGTTTGGCTTCCGGGAAAAGCATTATTGTCCAAGTAAGATAAGTCTATTTTAACTCTAATATGTTAATATGTATGTATATGTATACACATATATTCATATGTATGTATGCATGTATGTATGTATGTATGTCTTAACTACCCCTTCCCCCATTCCTCCTTCTTCCTTCCTTCTCTTCCTTTTTCCTCTTTCCATTTCATATCACTGTTTTATCTCCTCCCACTTAAAATCCTCCCTCAATGGCATCCTTCTTGCTGTCTTCAACATGCATTCCAAGTGAACAACCATAATTGTCATACAAGCTACAATGCCTTGGCTTCTTTTCCTGCATCTCTCATACATATAAAAAATTTTGTCATAAGTATTGTTAATGTAGAGACAAATGATAGCTAACAAATGCCAATGTGAATAGCCTTAATTTCAATGCAGACAATGAATGAAAGCCAGACTTGTCTTTTAGACCAATCCCTGAGACAAGGAAGAGGAAGTGTTTCATTTCAATACAACATTCACAAAATTAAAATCAGTCTAGACTTGTTCATAACCAGTGTCTCAAATGTAAAAAGGAAGATTGCATAAAGCCATTCTAAGGAAAGCTGTATTATTAAAATTGTGTCCTGTTAGTAATTAAGGTAGCACTTTCCCAAAGTGATAACATTGGCAGTGTTATCACACTTAATCAAAATTCAACCCAAAATTCTGAAAATAGACATTAATTCCTTCAGTGATTTACACAGTATAAATTGCTATCATGACACCTGTAAGAATGGTTGTGTCCATCTTTTTCACAAACATAAATATAGAATAATTTGTTGTTTTCCTAATTCATGCTGACTTGTTAAGAAGTACTAAAAATACAATTAGTCATTGTAAGTCTGTGATATGAATAATAGGCTATAAATCATTGACAAAACAATTGCAAAGTGGAATTTAGAAAATATAGCTTTCTATAATAGTTTTAGAGGGTAGAAATATGACTCAATAGTTAAGAGTACTCGCTGCTCCTGCAAGAGGATCTGTCATGTACAGGGCAGCTCACAAACATCTATAATAGTAGGATCAGGGAATTCGATGCCCTCTTTTGCCTCTGAGAATATAGTAGGCATGTGGTACATAAACATACATGTAGATAAACCTCATACACATAAAATACAAATAAGCATATTTTTAAAGCATGACTTTAAAGCATAAATTAATTCTTGTGTGTTCCTTTCAAATTAGCATAAAGTGTTCTTGATAGCTCAAAATTCCCACTTTAGTCTTTATATTGCTTTGTTACTATCAAGAATATTTAAATTTTTTTTCAATGTCACTTAAGACAGAATTATACAATGATATTCTTAGATGCATAGGTTTCTTTTGCATTTACTTATATATTTTCTTATTCTCTTTTCTCATTAAAATTAAATATAAGGAAATTCAGGTCAATGTCAGTGCAGGTCTGAGAGTGTGTGATGCCAGGTTCTTCACAAGAGTGAGTGAGCAAACAGGAGCCAAATGAGACAAATCTGGGAGCGGGGAAGAAAGAGAGCAAGAGAGAGAAGGGGACCCAAATTAGGTATCGCCATTGTGTCCTTCCCCTTTGAGTTTGGGGAAACTCAAGGAAGAAAAGAAGGAAGAAGTGTAGGAGACAGAGGAGAACCAGAACACCAGGAGAACACAGACCATAGAATCGCCTAAATGGGGCTTATGTGAGAAGGGAGAAGAGTGGAGAACACGGGGGAGTAGAAGAAGGGGAGGATATGAAGTTGAGAAATTTGAAGGGGTAGAGAGATGGAGAAGGAAAGGGAGAAAGAGTGCCATTTATGGATACCAAGACAGTGTCTGTGAGAGGCTCACAGAGACTAAAGGGACAATCACAGAGCCTGCATGGTTTTGTGTAGGTCCTCTGCATGTGTGTTATGGCTCTTAGCTTGGTGGTTTTGTGGGACTCCTAACAGTGGGAGTAGGGATGTCTGATTCTTTCACCTTTCTTTAGACCCTTTTTCTCCTATTGGGTTACATTTTCCAGTCGTCATAGCAGTTTGTGCCATTTTTACTATGTTAATCCTACTGATCCATGAGCATGGGAGATCTTTCCATCTCCTGTGGTCTTTGAATTTTTTCTTCAGGGACTTGAAGTTCTTTTCATACAGATCTTTCTCTTGTTTGGTTAGAGTTACTCTAAGTTTTTTTATTATTTTTGAATATTATGAAGGGTGTTGCTTCTGTATTTTCTTTCTTTGTCCATTTATCATTTGTATAAAGGAAGGGTACTGATTTATTTGAGTTAATTTTATAGACAGTCACTTTGCAGAATCTGTTTATCAGTTATAGATGTTCTCTGGTAGAATTTTGGGCATTGCTTGTTTCTAATACTTTAATAAATATCCTAAAAAATGGAATTTAGTTTTGATTACTTATCATTTTCAGGTGACTTGGGAATTAAATTTGATGTTGGATTACAAGAACCCTCATTTTAAGAAACACTAATTCAAGTAACATTGTATGAGCTGTATAAACTATATGGGTTATATTTAGGAATATGTATATGAAATACATATATGTGTGTATTTAGAATATATTATAACAATTATTGAAAAAGAAGGAAGTCATGAATCTGAAGGAGGGCAAAGAGGGATATATGAGGGGGCTTGGGAAAGGAAAAGAGGAAGGAGAAAGGTTATAATTATATTAAAATCTCAAAAACTAAAATTAAAATTAAAAGAAAAGAAAGGGCAGTTACTTCATGAAGAAATTCCTCTGTTTCCAATGATGCTTTCTGATTTTTTTCAGAAAAAAATATACCACACATTAAAACTGTGATTTCTTGCCTGTTATTAGTACTGGCTGCCAGCCTACCCATAGGAAAGTGTTGTGAGAAAAATCTACCTGCTGTTGGATATTGGGTGTATAATCCCGCAGCTGGAGAGTATTTCATGTGACGAACAATCTCTAATCTACATCCACTTGGAACTCATATTGGAAGATAAAGCCAAAGGGCCTGGATGACTCGATTCTTGTCTCTGATCTCCTTAAGAACATCAACTGGGTCTTGATATTGAAATGTTGATTCACTGTTAGAAAAGAACTTGGAGCATCTCATGGAAATGGCCTGTGTATGGATAGAAGCGGATCCCAGCACAGATATTCACACAGATTTTGAAACATTTTTTCAAACATATATACAATATTTTTTGGTATTTTGTTTGTTTGGTTTTTATCATAAATACCCCTCTACCTCCCTCTAATCCCACAGACATTGTCTTGGTATCCCTAAAGAGCACTCTTTCTCCCTCTCCTTCTCCATCTCTCTTCCCCCTCAACTTTCTCAGCTTCATACCCTCCTCCTCTTCCCCTCCCCCGTGTTCTCCACTCTTCTCCCTTCTCATCATCCTCCATCTCCTCCTCTTCTTTCTTCTTCCCTTCCTCTCCCTCCTCAGTATCTGTTCTATGGCATTTTAGGTGTTTCTGAATTTTATTCAGGTTTCCCTAGAGATCAACCAAATTCTTTGAAAAGAAAGTACCACTGGCTGTTTCTCTAGAGAACTGTCCAGTATATTACCATGTGGGCATGAGCAAGCAGGGAAGTGCATTGCCAGTGAGAAAAGTTGAAGACCTGAAGGCAGACAAGAGCTCTACAGTGTGTGGCATGTTAATTGCATGGGTAACATTTGAGTATGGTTAAAGCTGAGCATATTCCTTAATATGCTTCTTTCTATTCAAATACAGATGACTGTATGTTTCCATCTTCATGAAGAAACCTACATTGCAGGCTTCATATGCCAGAGGCTATCCTTGGATGAGAATCTTCATAGTCATATCTTCTGGCAGAGATGGGAGTTGTCTGTGCACCCTGTGCTTCAAGGTGACCAGAAAGAGCTCAAATCAATGCTACTTCCTGTTCTATCTTTCCCTGCTGCCTTGCAATGAATGAACTTATGGATTTTCACATCCTTGAAATCAAAGACACTTAAAAGAAGTAGCAATTTTCTAGTTTATTTTTTTTAGCACAGAGAGGAATCACAGCAATGGAAAAGATCAAGTGTGCTTAAGGGTATAGGGGACTTTCGGAGAGGAAACTAGGAAAGGGGATAGCATTTGAAATGTAAATGAAGAAAATATCTAATAAAAAGATTACATGTATGTATTTGTCTTCCAAAGAAAGTTTGGAATATGGAGCAATGTCCTTCGCTAGTTCTGCCACACAAGCCTGTTCTGGGGGAACTGGTAAAAGGTATGTGCTTACTGAAATCTGTGGGGTGGGAACTAGGAGTCAGTTGACAGAGGCAACCTGGCTTTGGGAAGGCATTTACTGCAGATGATACTACAGGAGACAGAACAGGCTGAACAAAGAGGAGCTCCTATCACCATGTGTGCAACAAGAGCTAGTTCCTTGCAGTGAAGCTCTGTGGCTGCTGCTACTTCAGGATAAAGCAGTCCATCCGCTCATGCGTCTCATCTGCTCACTGCAGCACAGAGCTTGTTTCCATAGAAGGGAGACTATTTTCAGCTCAGAGAAATCCAGTTTTATCCGCTCAGCTACAGAGTGTCTTTAAAGAAACATACTTGTTGAACGGACAAAGGAGAGAAGATAAGAACAGGGGAAGAAGAAAGCAGACTCATGCATAAAAACTTAGCTTCCAGGCTCAGGGCAAAGCACCCACCTGCGGCGTGATAAGATTTTGAAAATAAAGGATTGCTAGTGCCACATTGCAGGCACTCAATTACAGATCTGTGAGTGTCTGGAAGAGGATGATGCTAGAAGTTTATAAACATGACCACTACGAGGAATCGCTAAGCTACCATATAATGTGAAAGGTGTAACCAGAGACTATCAGTATGAATTTCCTTTCCAGTGGATCAGGACTGCCCACCAGTCAACTTTCGCCTTGTGCTTCTTATCACTACATAGTCTACAGCCCAGCATCTCTGGCTCTCCTTTGTGAGTTTTCTGATGACTACCAATAGGAAGTAAATTATATGGTACAAAAGAAGAAAGAGAGAAAGAGAGTATGGATTGGCAGCTATCTACCAATTAGTTGGTAAGAGATTAGTTTCTTATATTGATACATAAGGTATCTCGTTTATTAATGTATCCACAAAGTGAACATTAAAGATCTTCAAAACACATTTTAAAATGTTCAAATTGAACTATTTGCTGTTTATTTGCCAGTCACATGTCTTTAACACGAATACGGCTAAAGTGTGTGCCTCTAAATAAACACCTCCCCTGAGATCACACAAGTCTGAAATCAGTTCCCCATAATGGTAGTCTCAGAATGGAGCCCATAGTGCCACCCTTACCCTTCCCATCCTTAAGAGATTCTGAAACCCAGCTGAAGGTGAGGAAGGCTTTGCCTACATCAGGGGTTATTACTGAATAAAACAACTTACAGTAACCATTTTACCACATCCCTTTGGTAAGTGGTAACTATCAAGAGAAGTATCCATTTATTTAGATTTTCCAATTTGGTGGAGTACACATTTTTAAAGTATGTCTTTAAGATTCTCTAGATTTCCTTTGTGTTTCATGGTATGCCCTGCCCTTTGGTTTTTAATTTTATTAATTTAGATATTCCCTCTATGTGTTTTAAAGCTTGGATAGGGGTTTGTCTATCTTGTTCATTTTCTCAAAGAACCAACTTTTTGTCCATGAATTCTCTGTGTTGTTATCTTTATTTTTTTTAATTGATTTTACTCCTCAGTTTATCAATTTCTTTCCACCTGACCATCTTTGGTATGCATTTATCTTTTTTTGTTCTAGAATCTAGAACAGATAATCTAGACTCTTGAGTTTTCAGTTGTGTTAAGTTGTTTTTCATGTAGGTAGTTAGTGTTATGAATTTTTAATACTGCTTGTATGTGTTTCAAAAGATTGGGTATGTTGTGTATTCATTTTACTGAATTCTAGAAGACCATTGATTTCATTCTCTCCCTTCCTTCCTTCCTTCCTTCCTTCCTTCCTTCCTTCCTTCCTTCCTTCCTTCCTTCCTTCCTTCCTTTCTCCCTCCCTCCCTCCCTCCCTCCCTCCCTCTCTCCCTCTCTCTCTCTCTCTCTCTCTTTCTTCCTTTCTTTCCTGTCTCATTTTTTATTTAGTACAGAGCTGTTCATTTTCCACTAGTTTGTAAGATTTCTGTTATTGCTGAGATCCAGTTGTCATCCCAGAGACCTTAGATAGAACCCCACATGACTCTTTCCCCCAAAAGCCCAGTCAAATAATTCATAATTGTGTATTCTAAACTTACAGATTTGTGTCTTGTGTAGTCTTTCTCAGAGATGCTTCCTCTGCCATGACACGGGAGTTGGTGCAGAGATCCAAAACTAGACATTTTGCAGAGAGGGTGAGTCTAAATTGGAATTCTCCATTAGGTCACTCATTTTTGAAAATCAGGGAGCATTGTGGAAGATGGGGAGGGAAGACTGTTGGAGTCAAAGGGGATGAAGGACACCAGGAGAACATGGCCTATGAAATCAACTAAACAAGGCTTATATGGGCTCACAGAGACTAAAGCAGCAAGCACAGGGTCTGTACAAGGTCATCTATGTATATAGTATGGCTGTTTAGTTTGTTAATTATATGACTTCTAACAGTTCCACATGGAAACAGGAGTATCTCTGACTATTTTGCCTGCTTTTGAGACACTTTTTTTCCTATTAGGTTGCCTTGTCCAGCCTTGATATGAAGGCTTTTGCTTTAGCTTACTGTATCTTGTTTTGTCCAGTTTGGCTACTATATCTTGGAGGCTTGCTCTTTTATGAAGTGGAAACAGGGAAACAATAGATCTGAGGGTGATTGGAGATTGGCAGGAGCTTGGAGAAGTGAAAGAATAGGAAACATCGTTTAGATATATTGTATGAAAGAAGAATCCATTTTCAATTTACAAAATGAGAAAATATATTATAAAATTAAAAAATAAATGTGCTTCAAAATAGAAAAAAAGACACAATAGAGAAGATGTAATTCCAACACATTTGTCAAAGACATTAAGACCCAGCCTTAAACAGTAGAACTGATAGTTTTCTTATCCAAGAATAATTACTTTGTCAAGAATCCAGTGAAGTCATTAACTTAGCTTATGGCAAGAGCTCTGAAGTTATATGAATATTATTTAGAATAGTAGTATTTTGGAAAATAAACCATACCCCCAAATCAGGAGAAAGTTAAAGAAAAATTGATTCTTTGTGCTCCATTTTTGGTAGAAGCAGCCTTTCTCCATTCATGACTACATTGTATCATCTTGTACATATGATAAATTTTATTAAATGACAATAAAGAGTAACTGAAAAAGGACAATGAGTTGTAGACCCTCAACTTGTGAATAAAGATAATAATCTATAGTTGTTGGGCAACTAAATTTTATTTCAAGCTCCTCCTTGCCAACATAATAAATTGTTAAATGTGTATGAATTTATCTGTTTGGTCTTTGTCTTTATATTGATGCTGAATACCAATCCATGTGAAGATATATGCTGTGTACTCGCCTTGTTTGTATTACGTCATCTTTTGTACTCATCCACAAAACCTCAGTCTATTAATCAGCTTTGTTAACCTGTACCAAATGATGTATTCTAAGATGAGGAACTGAGTTTACTACAAGGGATGTGGACTAGTATCTAGGCATTCACAGGAATATCTGAATATTCACTTAAAATCTCGGTTATAGATTTAAATTCTCACCCAGTTACAATGCTATGAAGCTTCTACAGGCCTCGGGAACGGTGTCTAAAATATTCAGTGGAAACAGCAACAGAGGAAAAAGAAAGCTTGTTTAAGCAGTGTTAGAGTTTTGTGAGATTATATGGATGAAAGAAGATACAAGGGGGGTGAAATAATGTAAAAACAACCTATTAATATAGTGGACCATTGTTTCTAAGCTGGGTAAATGGGAGAATTTATGAATAAACCAGGATATGATGGGAAAATGGTAAGATGAATTGGAAGCTTAACTGGAATGAAACTGTTGTTACAGATGGGATTTGGAAAGTTAATACAAAATATAAGAGATTATAATTGACGTGATGACTTGAAATTGTGATCCTAGAAACAAACATGTAGAGAGAGCGATTGAGGTCCACTCGTAAAATCATGAGATTCTCACAGCTATCAATACCACTAATAAAAATTCTGAATTAGGATTCAAAAGAAAAAGTGAGACCAGCAGTAAATATTGAATCTTAGTAGAGAGGATCAAGAGAAAACCCTAGCGCATAATGAAGTATGGTAACAAGCCCTTTAAAAGAGCAGGGAAGCAGGAAGACTAGAACTGAGGAGAGTTGAGACATGGTTTTCCTCGGGAAAATTGTATGCTGATGGTTAAAGAGAAACAAAACAATCCGAGATGTCATTGAACCCCACAGTGTAGAAATAGCCCATTCGTGACAAGAAAATGCAAAATGGCAAATGGCAAAAAAAGAATCAGAACGTGCTGACAGAGAAAGATATTAAAAATGGTGCTGGAGTACTGGGAAAGATAAAGCAGGCACAGAACGGAATCACATCAGAAAACACATTAGGCACTATCAGACAGGAAAAGGAATTTTGGTGTAGAAATGTAATGTTAGACTGCTGATGTTGACTCAGTCAATAAATCTATAAATAATGTTGGATGTTGTTTCCCCATGTTATATTCAGGAGAATGCTAAGGATGTGTTACCTCACTTCCTTGAAACTGTTTGAGGTCACTCACAGTACCTGCCTATGGTATAGCTTGGGCTTACCAAACGGAAAAGTGTAGAGAGAATATCTTATGTCTGTATGGATGCAGCACCTGTCAATAATAAATCTGATGGCCTATGCCTGAGGCAGGAAATAGAAGGATGGACATCTGGGAGGCAGAACGAATTCTGGAATAGAACCTAGTGAATATCCCCCCAGGAAGATGTGAGGAGATGGACACTTGGAATCTGAGCACAGTGACCAGAATGTAGGTTAAAATAAGTGGGTTATCTTAAGTTATGATTCTAGTCAGAGAAGAGCCTAGCTATATGGCTAAGGTATTGGTAAATATAGTTTGAATCTGAGTCTTGTTTCTGGGAGTACAGGACTGGGCGGAAGAACCAGACCCCCACCTCAACAGGAAAGATAAGAAAACACCTTTGTTTTCCTTCTGCACACCGTGTCAAGGAGAAAGTATTAAGTTCTAAATCTTCTGTTTGAGCTCCTAACAAATTTGTTTATTTAATCGAGTCATAAAATTTAGCCCTTAGATGTGGGACTTTGGCCACTGCATGTAAATGGCAACCTTAGATTTCCTGAAACATCTCTTGCTGACCTTCCAAATAAGAAAGCGCCTGGTACCTTGCATTTGGAAAATTTAAGAACATCCGGGACAACAGTGGGACATTTCAGCAAAATATCTCTGATGTACTTAGAACAGTCGATGAAATTTAAAGAGGAATCTTAACATTGCCTCCTCCTCTCCTGCCTAACGTATTCATTTCCAAATGTCAATGTTAATACTTTTCCACCTGAACTTGCTAAACTGGTGCAGAAGGATTATAAACTTATCAATAAAGTCAGAATGAAAAAAAAAAGTACTGCAAGATTTAATTTTCAGATCCCATGAATTTCTATTGATTTGGGAGGACACAGCCCAGAGTAGTGAGGAAGTAATCTACACTTTGTATCAAGGATACCTATCTCAAATGCCTTTGTTACAAAGCTGTCACTCTGCGGAAAATAGGTTACACTGTTGATGAGAAAACTCATGAGAATCTTCCTGGATATTACATTTTCCTAACATCACTTTTAAATGTGAAAATAAAAAATGGCAATAACCTAGTAAAGATGTGATCTCCCATACCTCAGAAAAAAATTTTTTGCAAGGAAAGCTTAAAAGAGAGAAAATAAGGGGATCATATTTAAAATGACCTTCCAAGAAAACCCACAGAAGAGGTAAAATTCTTGTAATCTTGTCTCAGAATTTATGCTTTGGACCATAAAATGTCAATTATTAGAATTAGCAAAAGCAAAAGATCTGCTGAAGAGAGCAGTCTTGCTTACAGTCGTGCCATTAAGAGTTTCTCTCTGTGTCTGATTTTCCAAATCAAAGGAACAAAAGTGCTAACGTGAAAATCAAAAGGGAAAAATGTATATGAATAATTACGTTCAAGTATGGATTTGGTTGGCATCCTCAATAGCACTAATTTAGCACATTTCCCTTTAGGTGGAGCTCAAACGAATAGCCCTGCTTATTATCCATTATGTGGACATGCCTACAGGACACGGCAGTAGCATACCTCCCTCCAGTAGGAATCTATATTAGCATACACAAAGTGAATGAAAAAATAGGGGAAGGGGTGCTGAATCCTAAATTCAGTCATGAGAGATTTGTAGATAAACGTCCAAGGTAAACTGAAGAAAATCTTTGTCCTGAGTAAATATGTATCAAAGTACTAAAACATATAAAATGGTATATGTTACATATATTACAGTACAATTATAGAGAAATTTTCATCCCCTATCCTCTTCAGCCATAGTCACCTCATGGCTTCACATTAAATACCTTGTATTTCCCTAGATTTCTCCTGTGTTCTTGACCATCTATGCCTTTGTGAATTCTACCCCATCCGTTTGGGAAATTTCTCTCTTGCTCATTTAAATATTCATGAATCCCCTTCCTCTAATACGTATTAAATGTGCTTAGGAGGTTAATTAAGTCATAGATGAGAGTAGTTTGCACCCTTCATAGCCACGTCTACATGACAATGACAGACATATAGACCGAGCCAATGAAATATGATGAACAGTTATCTCGGGATTGTGCAAGAGTGGGGTGAGGATTGAGTGAAACTTTAAGATTTAGATAAGGGTTTTGTTCAGTTTTGCTTTTGTTCTTGATGATGACGAATTTAAAATTTTTGTTGGTTGCTTATTTGTTCAATGAGGTATGCATCAGATATCAAGATTAGAAGCAAGGTAATGGAACCATTAGGAATGGCCTGTGCCACAGCATAGCGACTTGGCATTATATGCTCTGTCAAGGATTCTAAACAGTTTAATCTGGCTGAGAACATACTAGGTATGTTTCATTTCTTTATTTTTAGTTGGTAGAGACAGATAGATGGTGATTCCTACGTTACTGTATGAAGATGTTCAAATTAGTCCAATAGAAGAGAAATGACTGAGCATTTTAAGGGTGGCCTACAGCATTAGTAAATTTGGGATTTAGAAATATCACTTAGTAACTATAAAGGTTATAGTAATGATGATATAAGGGTTTAAAACAGTCATTAAAAAGTATATGATGGACCGGGCCTGGTGGCGCACGCCTTTAATCCCAGCACTCGGGAGGCAGAGGCAGGTGGATTTCTGAGTTCGAGGCCAGCCTGGTCTGGACAGCCAGGGATATACAGAGAAACCCTGTCTCGAGAAAAAAAAAAAGTATATGGTGGTCCGGTTGGTCTCGGCGCCAGGAGAGGTAGAGGCACGGCCCGTGGTGGCAGCGACTGGCCATGTTATAAGGGGCCCACAGATATGAGCCATCTGACTGCTACAGCATTACCCACTGGCACCTCAAAGTATCCACGATCCCAGAGGATACCTGCCTTGACTGACACAACTGCATCCAACAATGACTTGGCGAGTCTTTTTGAGTGTCCTTTCTGCTTTGAATATGTGTTGCCACATAGTCTTCAGTGTCAGAGTGGCCATATTGTTTATAGCAACTGACGCCCCAAAGTTACATGTTGTTCCACCTGCCAGGGCCCATTGGGATCCATACACAACTTGGCTATGTTGAGAAAGTGGCCAACTCAGCACTCTTCCCTTGTAAATAGGCCTCTTCTGGATGTGAAATAACTGCCGCACACGGAAAAGGCAGAGCACGAGGAACTCTGTGAGTTCAGGCCTTACTCCTGCCCCTGCCCTGGTGCTTCCTGTAAAGTGGCAAGGCTCTTTGGATGCTGTCAAGCCCTACCTGATACATCAGCACAAATCTATTACCACCCTGAAAGGAGAAGATATAGTTTTCCTTGCTACAGACATTAACCTTCCTGGTGCTGTTGACTGAATGATGATGCAGTCTTGATTTGGGTTTCCTTTCATGTTAGTCTTGGAGAAACAAAAATGCGATGGCCATCAGCAGTTTTTTGCAGTTGTTCAGCTGATGGGAACACGAAAACAAGCTGAAAATTTTGCATATTGACTTGAGCTAAATGGTCATAGGCAGAGATTGACTTGGGAAGCGACTCCTAGATCTATTCATGAGGGAATTGCACCAGTCATTATGAATCTTGACTGCCTAGTGTTTGACACCAGCATTGCACAGCTTTTTGCAGAAAATGGAAATTTAGGCATCAGTGTAACTATTTCCATGTGTTGAAACTGCAATAAAATATTTCTGGCCAGTGTTTAAAATTCACATTTGACTTCACAGAGAATAAGGCATTTCTGCTTGCTAACCTAAAACTCTCCTAGTAGGTAGAAGCTAGACATGAAGGTAAATAAAAGGAAAGATGTAAATACAGGAAACAGTTACACATAGTAACACTAATATATTTTTTAAAAATTCAACAACAAACCACTGGAAAAAATATATATACCCAAGTTGGACATCTTTTGTATTAAGAAAGGAAATATTATAAAATATTTCTAAGCTTTGTGTTTGTTGTAGATTGATTGTATTGTTGACAATTTTTGGCAAGGTGTGTCCCTGCATGCATGCTGTAAGTGTGCGGTTGGGTTTCCTTTAACTGACACACCATCTGTGTGGTCACGAACCACTGCTTTCCCCTTGTAAGTTAACACATAGTGCTGCTGTGGTTTTGTTTTTGTTTTGGTGTGTGTGTGGGGGGGGTGTGTTGTGTGTATTTGCTCATTTTTATTCAGGTTTTTCATTAAATAAATTTGACTTTCTTTTCTGTAATTCAGGTTTTTCTCACCTTTGTACCTTTTAGTGTCTTTTTTATATTCATAATTGCTTAATGTCCAAAGTTTGTGTTCAGGACATACTTTCTTTCCTATAATCAATTTATTAGAAATATTTTTAACTCAGCCCTTTTGTGAAAATAGGAATTCCAGAAAGGCAAGGGAGCAGAGCGCCTGTCGAGGTTGAAGCAAGCACAGGATGGTCTTTTCCCTTTCAATTTCTGTCCTATGTGAGTCACACCGTCAGGTCAGGCTAACTCTTAGAAAGGTTAGGTTAGGAGGTAAACTCTGATTTATATAAATTAAAAAAAAAAATCAGGCTTTCCCTCTCTTCAAATGTCTTGGGCAAATCACATGTTTAAATTGATTTTGGCATTTATTAGTTTTGCATAAAAGTACATGTGATGGTTTGTATATCTTTGGACCAGAGAGTGGCAACATCTGAAGGTGTGGCCTTGTTGGATTAGGTGTGACCTGGTTGGAATGGGTGTGTCACTGTGGGTGTGGGTATAAGATCCTCACCCTAGTTGCCTGGAAGTCAGTCTTCCACTAGCAGCCTTTGGATGAAGACATAGAACTCTCAGCTCTATCTGCTCGATGCCTGCCTGGATACTGACATGCACCCACCTTGATGATAATGGACTGAACCTCTGAATCTGTAAGCCAGCCCCAATTAAATGTTGTTTTATTAAGACTTGCCTTGGTCATGGTGTCTGTTCACAGCAGTAAAACCCTAAGTAATACAGTACATCATCATAGCGTTTTTGTAATTAAAGTAAATCATGTGTTTTTAAAGAAAGGCAGTTTGCAAAAGTGTTGTTTGTTTGTTTGTTTGTTTGGTCTTATACTTCTCATTAAAAGATTATCTGGCAAATTAAAAATAAAGTATGTGGTATTTTATTCTTATAAAGCAATATTGTCAATTCTAACGTAAATTCTATAAAGCTAAGTTATATAATTTATCTCAAAGAAGACTCTTCCCAGGACCAGAGTAACACTAAGAACTACCTAAAACAACAGAATGGCACTAGCCTGGCCCAGGCATACTGCAGGAATCTTTAATTCAGCTTCCCTCAGATCTCCAGTGGTGTTGCTTGCTACATTCACACATCTCTCTCCCACCTCTCTTGCCTTTTTCTCTCTGGTCTCTAAGGTTGTCCTAGCTCACGGGCGGATCTTGATAAGCATTTCCTGATCAGAGAAAACTGACATTGCAGATGAATTGTTAGCCACTCCCATTACTAAGTCTTACTTACTTCTTGACCTGTCTTCTGTCTTGGAAATGATGTGGGAATGCTGAATTTCCCTATAATACCCAAGAGCAACTTGGATATTACATGAAGGAAGAGAGCTTTGACATAATGGGTATTAGGTTGTGTTATGTTCCCCATTCTCTATGTTTTTGGAGTCTCTTTTTTTTTTTCTTGCACTTCAGAGCCATTGGTCCAAATGATGTTGTGATGTCTGAATATATATATATATATATATATATATATATATATATATATAGCCTCAGGGATTTTTTTCCTCCAGCTTTGTCCCTCATCTTCCAGTAAATTTTATACCTGGCTAACATGGTCAAAATACCTCAGCTTTTCTGGAAAATTTGAAAAATGAAATAATATCACTTAAAAAAAATACCACAAAGCTTAGTTTTCTTTCCACGGACATCAAGCCAAACTATATCCTAATAGAATCATTCCTGCTGTGTCCTAGGGAATCTGCACAAAGTGTTTTGCTTTAGAGATAAAGTGTTTGCCCTAGAAGGAATGTTGAATATGCAGCTCCCTGCTATGTATACAGACTTTGAGAAGCATAGGTCCAGTTTTGTGCAAACTGGATCTTTCCCCATTTGAAGAACCATTAAGTACCCTTGGCGTTAGGCTGGATAAGTAGAGTATAGGACCCTGGTACAGTCTGAATGATGAGATTTACTGTAAATTGGAAGCTATCTGCAAGAAGGATAAAGATCAAAGTATATGTTCAATTAATGCAAAATACCAATATAAAGATTATAAATCTGTTTAAAATGATCCTTATTGAATAGTTCAGAGTGAACTGAGGTTTTTATATCTGATAACTCTTCCTAGTATAATACCAATATTCCATTTTCCTGTTGTTCAAAGGTAACCTTCATCACATTAAAAAATTCAATCTATTGGTGCCTTCATCAATTGAGGAGCACCAGATTGCCAGATATTCGAGAAATCTTGAAGAGGGGCAATAGCAAGGGAGTACATGTTTTAAAAATAGAACAGTTCATATACACTCAGTGAAGTGAAAACACCAGTATAAAAATTTGCAGATTGAAATTTTACAAAGGAGTCACATGTAACAAACTGTTGGATATTGAGGAATAATTGATGTTGGAGATAATCATAATATTAATGACAATAAGTGGCTACTATAATAACAACTGCCATTCACTGAACACACATATCCAAAGTACATTCCCAGACACTCAGTATGAATCAACTTATACACCCAAAGCAATCCTATAAGTCTAGTTCTACTCCTGACTTCACTTGACAGATAACCTGAGACACAGACAAAAAATATGAGTTACAGAGCTATGCCTTATCCTTATAGAAGCAACACAAGGAGAACAAATTAGAAACCCTAAAGTGATGGCTCCTAGTTAGAGGTCAGTTGCAGTTTCTTCTGGGTGACAAAACCTTGTCTCATGGTTTTCATTAGGCTTTGTAAATGCTCACCTAAAAAGTAACCCAAGGTGCTTGGGTTATCTCAGTCTAAAGAGTTATCAATAAAATTTTGAAAGTGATCTTTTATTTATATTTGTTATTTCAATGTATTTATGTGTTATTCAACCTACCAGGTAATAATTACCTAGAAGCTGTATGAGAAAGCCTTCATTACCTAAAAAACAAACAAACAAACAAACAACCCCCCCAAAAAAACAAACAACAACAACAACAACAACAAAAACTATGCCTTGTAACATTATGGTTTTTTCTTCAATTTTATAACAGTTTGCCTTGTTTCTTTAGATGTGAATCTTTCCCCACCTACCACAGCTAACCTTCTTCCTTTCTTACAGATATCTCTAAAAAAGACGCCTCTAGCATTTTCTGCTTATTTCTTCTCTTTGCAGTGATCATGACTTTGTAGGGGACTACAGTCATAATGCTCCTGAAATTATTGAAAACGGAATACATCATGGTAATTATTTCCAAGGACAAAAGCTAGGATGGAGATTATATCTAGTTCTATCAAACAAGAGAATGGCCTGAGATTCACACCAAGGAAGGGACCAGCTCTGCTCCTCTAAGAAGTTATACTGTGGTTAAACATGACAAGTTCTGGTTCAAAGACTCTTTGTAAATCACAAGGGAGAGACTGTTCCTTACTGGCTGATTTTCTTTTGGCACTGGAGTGAAAGAGTAGATTCTCAAGCTCTTCTCCTCTAAAAGAACTAAAGCTGGTGTGCATTTTCAACATCTTTCCTACTTGGGGGAGAAAAGGAGAAAGAACAGTTTCAAAGACACAGCTTAAAAGGTAGACTCATAGCGGTATTGGGGTGGCTTGGTGGTAAGTGTTTGCTGTGCATGTGTGAGGCCCTAATGAAAAGCCCGTGATAAAGGTAAGAAGTGATCATAGCACTGTGACGGGAGCAGGGGGCAGGAAGATGGCTGGGGTTTATTTACTGCCAACCTAACTGCAAGTTCAACAAAGACCCATCTTAATGGAATGAGACAGACAGTAAAGGACGGATTCCTGAGGTCTTCTTCTGCCAGCCACCATAGGCACATGCATGCCTCCTTCTATGTCTTGTGTGTGCACCCACAGAGATGTACAAACAGACACAGCAGGCTCATGCAGAAGTGTGATACTCTGTGGCAAGAATGGTGGTTTATTTTACATTACATGATCTTTGGTCATAAATGAGGTGTGCAGATTCCGTGGTCTCAAAATACTGATTTTCCTTCTCAGTGAACAGGCCTGTTTGAATATCCAGAGTGAAGGTACACTTGGCAGGATCTGAAATACCCCCATGAAACTAGAGATGCAGAGCTCATTTGGAATATGCATTTCCACACAATTGCAGATATTGTTTTGTGCCTTCATTAAAAGCAACAATTAACTTATGGTCACTTTGGTGACGGCTTACCACTGTAGAGTCATTGCGAAATTGTTTCCTACTTAAGTGGTTCATCCTAGATTGAGGTGTAAATGAGAGAAATTGCTATTTCTCCAAATATTGGGTCTCCAAAGCAAAGAAGATTGGAAATAGTGAAGTCTTATTTTATTATTGTCTACGTCTAAAAATAGCTGTATGATCGTGGATGAAATTTCCACCTGCCGTGGCATTAACTGCCTTTTTTCTTTCTTCCAATTTCAAATATCAGTGATTCAGTTTCTGTGATTTCCAGTCAGTACTTTCCACTAAGAAGCTTTACTGCTGTAGACTAACAACTTCCCCTAATTAGAACTGATCTAGGGGATGAGCAGGTTCCTTCAATGTTAAAATGTATGTCAGGACTCCATTGTGTGCCACAGCAATCCCAGGTGCTTGAATTTAATTGTATGTAAAATCTTTACCTAACGGTAACTGGATAACTGCATCAGAGCTTATTCCTCTTTATGTTTTTCATAGATGCATAGACAAGGAATCTTAGGAAAGAGATGGCCTTGCATTTCAAGTCTGCTTGTACAACATTTTAGTGGTTTTGAAGGTAACCAAGACAATTAATTTTCACCTTTCCATTACTATAGGTGAACCCAGCTACATCCTCAAATAGACTGTTTCCTTGGGATCTGTTTTCTGACTATAGGTACTGATTTTCTCTCTCCCTGGAAGAATTTTTGTTTCAAGTATAATAAAATAAAAGCTTATAGTCACTAATGAGAGCTCCCACAAGGGAAAGATAAAGAACTCTGTTATGTTCAGTCCACAGGCTGCCCAGAGTCTAGGCTGTGTCCTCTGATGTCTGAGTTTGATATTCCATGCTGAAGCCTGTGGTAATTTAAACAAAGTGTTGAAAATGATCTCAGCCCATGTTAACACAAATGAGTCTAATTGAAACATTTGGTTATAGGGCGAAAGCAAATCAAATATTGTGAGATGCTTCAATTAGAGTCATTGGTTTTCTTGAAAGAAATGTTCTACGTGTGATCCTTTCATCCCATGTTCCATTTGTGTCTTTCAGATCTTAGGAAAGTGAATTCACAGCAGGGATAGTTGAATCTTACTGTGGGATATAGGTGGCATATACCATTTTACAAATGATGAACTGAGTTATACTTGGGGCCAGTGGCCCAATATTATTTCTGTAGTGGTGATCCTCAAATACAAAATCATTTTGGGCATTGATGTACTGCATACATAAGGGTGTTTCTATAAGGTAGCAATGGAGCTGAAAAATTGCTGTATGTTTTTCCTGTACAGTTATGCTTACACACATGCCCCATGTTACCACTGCTTATAGTATTCAGTACAGTGGCATACTCAGGCTTTTATCTGTGGTAACATCTGCTTTATCTTGTGACAAAGGTATCCAGTAAGCCACAGAAACTAGACCTACAGGGATAGTTCTGATGCTAAGTTCATGTTCTCCAATTGGTTCTTAGTCTGTCCGTAAAGAAGCCATGGACCAATTTCTAGGTGGAAGGGATAGGTGGGACTTCTTGGTCCCTGGAGGGAAGCAGACAGACACAAGGAAAGAACAGAGTTCACTGTGCTTCTGAGGGAGAAAACGTGATCAGCCAAGTGAGATCTCGAAATGAGTGGCCACACAGGCCACTCCTACAGGCAGGCAGGGGTGTTTAGCTGAGACTAGATGTAACTAAGCAACTAAAATTTAGAGCAGGTGGAGAGGTGAAAAGAATATTGATAAGGGCATGCTTCTCCAGGCAGGAGATAGATCATGCCCAGCAATTGTGCAAAATGACAAATTGAACAACTTGAACAATTGAGTTTCTGTGTTTTTTATCCATGAATTCAAGGGAAGCTGGGTGGGAGCTGGTAGCATGGCCTGTTCCCAAAGCTTAGGCAAGGTAGCAAAAGCTGTTCGCAACATAGACCCATGTAGGTACATTCTTTTTGTGGTTTTTGTTTGTTTGTTTTTGTTTTTTGTAGGTACATTCTTATTTTGCTCACACACTGATGAAACAAAGTAAAGATTAATTTCTCAGAATACTTCACCACCATTAAGTGGCACATGATTATGTTGTTATATTCTGAAAAAAAAGCTATTAGTTATGTTACTACAGTAATAACTATCATTTCTCTTTGCACATTGGTGACAGCGTGGGGAACTGTAAAGTAAATGAGAAACTAAAGTTGAAATTTTAACTCGGAAAGGTGATCAATTCCTAGAGTGTTTATAGTACTGCCTAGAGCTGACAGCGCAGAATAATGAACTTTAAAACATTGCTGGATCTCATGTTCAGGACTCTTATTACAATAATAATAATAATAATAATGGTAGTAGTAGTAGTAATAGAATGTAAATAATTTCATAATCACATGGGAGTGCTGGTGTCAATATCAGCAGAAATTCACAAGTAGATTCACAAGTATACTATGAAAAAGCTGTACATGCCCTATGACATAGTCAATATAAATTTCAAAAGCTTATATTCAAAGCTGTCTTCCACGTTATTTTAAAATATGTATCTTGTAAATTATGTTCTCATGTATAGTTTTAACAATTGAAAATTCTTTCATGTGTCAAAATATTTTCAGTACAACAAAGCTGTGTTTTAAGGTGAGATTTAATGAAGTAATATCAATAAGACGTTTTGCTGGGTTTTTGTTTGTTGGTTGTTTTTTTTTCCTTTGTTCTCATTTTACACATTATTGTATCCATGTAAAATTAATAAAAATGTTATTAATATAACAGAATGGAAAGTCTCAGAAAAATTCAAAAATTAGCACTATGGACTAAAGAAAATATTTATGATGTAAGTACAAAAACATAATTGGAAAATGAAAAAAATATCTGTTATATTTAGTGCAATTTATTTAATACTGTGCAACATAAATATCATGTATGTGACAGACATTAAAATTAAAGTTACATAACTGTTAATAAGTATTAGAAAAATGAATTACCTAAAGACAAAATGTTCAGTATTTTTAATTGGCTTTGTATAATGTATCCATAGTTTCATAATTCTGTGGTTAGACTGTAGTATACTGCAGGTAAAAGACTTCAGAATGGCTTCAAATATGGAAAAATAACCGATCATAAACAATTTGCAGTTGAAGCATTTAGTCAACTTATACTGGTCTATGAGAATTACCATTTAACACAGAGTATAAACATAGACATACTTAGGGGCCAATGGTGCATGAATGGCATTTGAGTCTAAAAATGGAAACTCTCACCCCTATGTTATAGAGCCCATAGCTCTAAGGGCTGGAGGGAGGGTTCAGTGATTAGCAGCTCCCATTGCTCCTTCAGAGGATCTTGATTCAGTTTCTTGCACCATATGGCAACTCACAACCATTAGTAGCCCCCATTCCAAGATTTGATGCCCCTATGTCCTCTGTATGTACATGGTTCCATAGAAACACTTAGATATACACATTAACACAAAATACAATAAGTAGATAACTCTATTTCTAAAATGACAGCACCTACTTCTATATTGGTTAAGTATATATTCAGGACCTCAAACAGGTCCTACAATTCCCAGACTGGAATTACAGTTCCTCAATAAATATTTGTTGAATGACTAGTGAAAGCTTCTAACATGGAACAGCATTCAAGCAGTTGCTTGAAGAATGTCTGGATGTAAATGAACCCAGATTCTTATAAGTCGATGTGGAGATTCATAGGAAAACTAAAATCATATGGTTCAGCTAAACTTCTCCTAGTGTTATACCACCCCCCAAAATCAATACGCTTAAAGGTACTTGTGATGTTAGTTTTGCATTACTGCAATTAAAATTAATTGGAACAATTTTAGGGAGAAGTGATTTGATTTTGATGATTGTTTTGAAGGATGTTCAGTATAGAATGCATAGGCAACAGTGGAGGGCATTATGGTGGGAACATGTGGCAGATGCTGATAATATAACAGAAAAGACAGAGGGAAAGAAACAGAATTTAGGGATTGTATATAACTTCCAGAGGTCTTCCCCCAAAGACATACTGTTGTCATTGAGCTTACACCCTAGATTTTCCTCATACTCCCCAAATACTAGCAGCAACTCAGAAGCAAGTATCAATAGTGTGAGTCTATATGGGGAACCTTTCATAGTCAAACCCTGAACCTCAATATCTCATGACCAATGTATAATGAAAAATGCATGTAGGCTAATTTTAACACTGTTCAAAGCTCAAAGTTTAAAGTCTATACTAGGACTCAAGGCAATTTCTTACATGTGATCTTCTATAAGAAGAAAAACCAAGTGACATAATTTCAAAGTATGGGACCACAATACCAACAGTACCATCCAAGTGGGAAAGAGAGGTGGAACCAAAACCTAACAGAGCAACTCCATTTTCTGTATCAGAAGCACTTGATACCATGGTACTGCCTCCAGTAGTCTCTTGCAGGCCCACCCAGGGCTTGCATGACACCTCTCTTAGGCTTGCTGGTTGTATATTCGATATCAATATCTTGCTGTCTGTATTTTGACTTGATCTTCATCTTCAGAGCTTCACAAATTTGACCCTGAGCACATTGCCTGGTCTCATGCCTTTTTCTCTGTAAACTCGATGGAAATCTCCAATACCTTTCTCTATTAAAGCATGAAATTTTTCAAAAATCTGATTTCCACTGCCAGGCTGACACAAAAGATTCAGAAACTTTACTTTCAGAGAAACAATAATAAGTTTAATATATAAGTATTGTTTTCTCTGAATAATATCTCTTAAGTATTTCACTGAAAATATTCAAGGAGAAAACACTTATTTCTTGTGTTTTTATTTTATATTTATAAGAGACAAGATCAGGGCAGAGAATGGAAGAAAGGAATACCTGTAGACTATTATGTGTGTGTGTTATGTGCATATATATATATATATATATATATATACATATATACATACATATATACATTTTTCTATACATCTAAATAAATATATTTGTTTAAATTATTAATACATTATATATTTATATTTAATAATCTTATTATATATCAACTTACATAATGGATATGTAAAGAACAATATTTATATAACTATGAATTAAATTCCTAATTCCAAACCTTGATTTATCGAGCTGATTCTTCCCTGCTCTCTGAATTCATGATGTTCTCTACATTTCATCCATTTATATATTGCAACATCCTTCATAGAACCACTATGCTTTCCATTTCTAAATCCATGATTAAGTATGTTCTTACATATATATATATATATATATATATATATATATATATATTTCAAAACATGGCCATATTTAGTTCCAATTACACATAAGTCATGGTACCCATAAAGTGATGCAGTTGCCAGGTTAGCCTTGCTGTGCTTTTAGTCCCTGCACTTCTACACACTGTGGCTACATAGTCTTTCCTATGGGGGGTTGTGCTTAGTTTAATTGTAATTTGTTATGGGGTGTTCAGTTGAGATCCCTGAAAAACCTGCTCTTTTCTGAAGGGAAATGAAGGAGATGTGAAAAGAGAGAGAGAGAGAGAGAGAGAGAGAGAGAGAGAGAGAGAGAGAATGAGAATTCTTGTATCTCTCGTTAGTCTCACTTATAGTGTCACTTAATAATATCAAGCTGGGTATTGTAAAACTGCCACTTGAGTATATGGGTATCAAAGACAAATTTGTAAGGTAGTTCTCTACTTCAACCTTTGCATTCGTTCCAGGGATCAAACACAGATTATCAGGCTTGCAAAACAAGAGCTTTTACCCATTGAGGTATCTCTCAGACTCTCAGGAACTGGAGTTTAACTCACATCTATAAATTAAATGGACAATTAGGAGCAGACTAAAATCTTCTGAGCTACTGGCTAGAATATGAAGCATATGGAAAAGCATGAGGTGAAGTTACAGTAGTGTTGCATGTCTGGTGAGATATGCTGGACTGATATACGGCTTGACACAGGGAGGGGGAAGTTCATAGAGCTGTTAATAGAAGCACAGGAGATAAATATTTTATATTATGACTGTCTGTACTTTGATTGTATGAATGTATGTACAAATGTGTCTACATGTATCCCCACACTGTACACTGAAGAATCAATGAGTAGACCGAGTACTGCCCAGCTGGTAGGTTTTGGGGTTATACTCAGATTCTTTCCAAAGTAATCATTGCCTCTCTTATTGTTGTACGTGAAATTGGGAGGACCAACTACACATGCCCAGAGCTTGATTGTCTGTTTTTGCATATTTAAATTTCTATCGACGTCCACTTCATGTGTGTCTTTCTCCCTTTTTTTTTTTTTTTTTTTTTTTTTTTTTTTTTTTTTTTTTTGGCAGATAGAGATTAATGATTTTATGCTGCTCTTTGAGGTATTTAACTGTGAGGGGTTATATGACTTCCTCAGGTCAGCAACAGAGCATTCATGCTCTATATTCTTCAATAGAAAACTCTCTGTCCAACAGATACATGGACCTTGAGTTTTTCTTCCTTTATCTGTTGAACTTACAAAACCGCCACCAAATCTACCTAATTCAAAACATCTGGTTGTAAACCCAGGGTGGAACAACAACACAGAACACATGGTTAACGAGCACATGATTCACTTTGTATATTTAGTGCATTTCTGAGAGTAATGAGCATAACTATATTCTTAGTCCCATAAATATTGACACAAGTTCATTATCAGTGAAATTAGGAAAAGCAGAAATGTACAATGATAGGAGATAAATGATATTTAATAATCATTTTCACTTTCCAAAAACAGTACAGGAGTGTATAGATTGGCATAGGAGCCTCTGTGTATATGTGAAATGATAATGGTATTGGCAATTTATTCTGTCTGGCCCCATTTCTAATGATTTTTCAACATGTTCATAAATTTCATGTGCACTAAATTATAAAACTGAATATATTTTGCACGTATAATGTACGCAGTCACAAAATGAGAAAATGAATTCATGTACCCATGCTCTAAATGGTGTTTGGTAGTCTAATATATTGACTTCCATATGTGTTCTGATTTCAGACATTAGTTTTTTTTTAAAACAGAAACCTAAATGAGGTACACATAGATTACTCAGTGTCTGGCTAAAGTTGGGCTTTGATTTGGGGTGCTACTGAAATAGGAATGTCTATCATTTCTTGTTGCTATTTCTCAAAATTTCCAGCCTTTAAAAATCTTCGCCCCAGTTTATAGTCTAGCGACTCCATGAATCTTGAATAGCTTCGAGTCATCCATCTTAGATACAGTTTTACTTTGCCTGTGCCTTAAACTCATCATTCTTTACAGTGTGTTAATCGGCTTAGCCATCTGCTATCCTTCATCTCACATGCATGGTCATTTCCCTCATTGACAGGGACAATTAAAAGAGGGCCAGAAGCCAAAAGATTTTATAAAACAGTGAAGTAGAACAAATGGAAAACACGGGGAACTGAGGATTTTGCATAATATTATCATCTAGGACATTAAGAAAGCTCTCAGGAATTGCACTAAATTCCTACATGCCGAAGGTTGAACAAGGACATGGGGGGTTCTAGGTATCAATCCGTTCTGTGTTAGTAAGGAGAGAAGACAAATCCTTCGACCCAACCTTTAATGTTGCCTAAATCTTTCCTCAATGTTAGTTCTCTGTTATTTGAAGGGAGTGGAATGCTACCACATATGCCCTTTGAACACACATATATAAAGTTACCACTTATTTTCTATTGACTCAAGAACAGAAAAATGTGTCCATATTTGCCTTAAACAAATGAGTTAACAAAGAAGACTGTTTTAGAAGAAAAAAGGGATGATGAATGTGATCTATTTCAGTGCTTTTGCTCATTGTGAGAGTCTAGAAATATATAGTACAATGTCAATAATATTTTTATATTAATATCTTCTCTAAAACTCTAACCATTATTGATCTTTCAAAACTTACTATCTGGCAACTGGCTAGAAAATAGCTAATTATATGCAGGAATGAGATTAATGACTCTTATTTTTTTGTACAACTATTTCTTGCTTCCTGGAACAAAAGGTCACACACCTTGAGTTATACATAGAAACCTACAACTCTATTTAGCTTTTTTTTTTTTTTTTTTGTACACTTAGGAGAACTTCAAACTTCATGGCTTAGAACGTCCATATGATTGAAAGTACGGTTCTCACGCAGGTCATTAAAGACACTTATTCTTGACAACAATAGCTTTAACAGAGCCAGATTGCCTGCGCTGCCGTGTTAAGAGTTCATGGTCCTAAACACATCTCAAGGGAACGTGTAAATTGCCTGAGATATCAGGACTTGAAAAGAGCAGG
Source organism: Mus caroli (assembly GCF_978045245.1). NCBI lineage: Eukaryota > Metazoa > Chordata > Mammalia > Rodentia > Muridae > Mus > Mus caroli. The sequence goes on along the minus strand of NW_028227275.1, from coordinate 11,424,904 downwards.
ATATGGAGGAGTGTAGTAACACACACAATATCACTTAGTCTATTAGCATTTTTTATATTTTTTATTAGGTATTTTCCTCATTTACATTTCCAATGCTATCCAAAAAGTCCCCAATATACTCCCCCCCCCACTCCCACTTTTTGGCCCTGGCGTTCCCCTGTACTGGGGCATATAAAGTTTGCAAGTCCAATGACAGTCAGCTATTGGATGGATCACAGGGCCCCCAATGGAGGAGCCAGAGAAAGTATCCAAGGAGCTGAAGGGATCTGCAACCCTATAGGTGCAACAACATTACGAACTAACCAGTACCCCAGAACTCTTGACTCTAGCTGCATATGTATCAAAAGATGGCCTAGTCTATTAGCATTTTTAAAGGAATTGTAAGTACACAATCATAAAACTTAAAAATAAGTATAATAAAGAAGAGTCTTTCATAGTTAACTGATGATATTTTTACTCAACATTGAAAGCATTCAAAGACCTGGAATCTCTACAGAGTGTAGGAAGTAAAACCTGGTCTGGAGACCAGGGAACCTGTTACGGAGTTTTGTCTTGAGAACAGTGATTTCATAACAGACAGAACGTTGGGAGGTTTGTGGCCATATGCACGACTTTTAGGACATTTTCCTCTTCTGGATGGTTTATTTTTCTTAGATGCCCATGAGAAAAATCTTCACTGAAGATCCACATACTATCTTGCAACGTTTTCTGAGTTATTGTGTGGTCCTTTATTTATACATCTTGGCTGAGATCAGACTGTGTCAATGAAGAGAGCAAGACAAGTCAGTTTTACCCAGGTTATCCATAAATGCTGGTGAGTTGGAACCGTGCGGAAAAGTCAGCAGCACTAGCTTCTACGTTTAGTACTCACAACTTACAAAGTATCTCCCGTACTGCCCTCAAACCAGCAATGATTTCTGATCTGAAATTATGAGTAATCAATTCAGAAAAGTGATTTTATTGCTACCATCTGTTCCTGGGGTGTATCAGAGATGGTTCCTAGGCCTTACATTATGTGATTTCAAATTATTCTAGACCAGCTCATCTATTTCTTTGCACCAGAGAGAGCAGAAAAAAAAAATCATTATGGATATTAATTTTAATGTCATAGAATTAATCTGAAAAATGCAAGGATGCCAAGTACAAGCACTTAGACTCAAGGGAATGCAAACATGGCTGAAGATGTTTGTAACAGCAGAAATGCATCATTTGAATAAAGAACCTTAAGATCTGAACTTACTCATTTCGCTTAGAGGATCTCAAAACAAATTTTGTCATTCTAAACTTTTCTTATTCAATCAAGGCCACAGATCTTTAGGATCCATATAGTGGGTCATGAAAGAGGAGAATTTCTTCTTCTTGAAGTTATTTTTATAGAAAAAAAATTCTATTGTGTTCATTTCAGCCAATATCTTAGCTACATTGGATTATCTGACAGCCAATGCATTAATCTTTTGGGCTTAAAAGCCACAGTACTATAGAAAGATCACATAAAGGCTTTGGAGTTTTATAGGCGTAAGTGAAAAAAAATGATTTAATTTTAAAACAGCACTCTAATTTTTCTTATTTTCTTATTTATTTTACTAATTTCCATGTCATGGTTTTATTTTCTCTCCTCACCTTACCACCCAAGATTACCCTGGTCTCCATAGAAAATTCCAGATCAGCCTGACTGGGAATTTTTTGTAAAACTATTACTAAACATAGATTCCCATCTTCATACAAGATAATATGAACCATTCTTAGTTCCTCACTGCTTCCCTTCCCATTAGGATCTACTTCCTTTCTGTCTCTCATTAGAAAACAACAGGCTTCTGAGAGGTTATAACAAAATACAGATAAAAAGAGACAAAAACCATCACATTGAAGTGAGACAGGACAAACCAATAGAAAAATTAAAGAGCCCCAAGAGAAAGCACAAGAATAAGAGACCCCCTTGTTCACAACACTCAGGAATTCCACAAAGGTACTAAACTGAATGCTGTGGTACATATGAAGAGAACCTAGTGCAAACCCCTGAGGGCTCTGTGATTGCTGCTTCAGTCTCTGTGAGCTCTTATCAGCTTCGAGTATGTTGATCTAGAGGCCTTGTTTTCCTGGTGTCCACAATATTCTCTGCCTCTTTTTTTTTTTTTTTTTTTTTTCTGCCTCCTCTCTCACATGGTTCCCTGAGCTCTGGGGGGAGGAATTTGAGGGATATATTCCATTTACTATTGCCTGTTCCAAGGTCTGTCTCTCTGTGTTTCTGAACGCCCCTCACACACACACATTCTCTCCTCCTGTAACATCTGGCTGTGGGGCTCTGTATTTGTTCCCATTTGCTACAGGAGGAAGTCTCACTGTTGATAGCCAAATAAGGCCTCAATCTATGAGTATAACAGGATATCATTAGGAGTCAATTTAATGTTAAATTATTTTTATGTCCAGTCTTTGGTTCTTGGTAACCCAAGCAGTGCCAAGATATGGCCTCTACATTTTTACCTCTCCCTATTCATCTTAATCCCTGTTCCTCTACTTTCCCTCCCCCCACAGATTCACTTATCCCTTCAGAAAAGAGCAGAGCTCCCAGAAATATCAACTGAACACAACATGGCAAGATACAATAAAACTAGAGACGAACCTTTATATCAAGGCTGAGCAAGGCAACCCAGTAGAAGGTAAAAGATTCCAAGGGCAGGAGAAAGAATAAGAGACACCCCTACTCCTACTGTTAGGAGTCCCACAAAAACAATGAGCTAATAACCATTACATATATACAGAGGACCGAGTCTCTATGAGCCCCTATGAACCCTACTTAGTTGATTCTGTGGGACATGTTCTCCTGGTATCCTCAATCTCTTTGGTTCCTAAGAAACTTTATCTTTTAGTATTAAAAATAAAAGATTTTATTGCAATCTCCCAAGGAAATTTTAAGGACATGCAATTGTTAAGTAGCTTAGATTAGCCAATATCCTTTACTAACAGTGAGCTTCTCTCTATTTTTATTCATTTACAGCTGGTGTCTACTTCCTGAAATTTTGTATTCAGTATGTAGAAAAGCCTAGAGGTAAATCCATGTGGGTGAGAAATAAAGATGTCAAATGGTGTATTAGAAGGTGAGAGATTAGTGGTCAATCAAGGGGTAATGGAAATGGGAAAATGATAAATTTGAAACCATTACAATGGGTTTTAGTTCGCTAGTTTCCATAAATGTGGACTTTCTTAGGAGAGAAGTTAGAAACAACTATTCTCCTGATACATCCATTTGCCTAGGAATTTCATAAATACATTGTTTTTAATAGCTGAGTAGTACTCCATTGTGTAAATGTACCACATTTTCTGTATCCATTCCTCTGTTGAGGGATGTCTGGGTTCTTTCCAGCTTCTGGCTATTGTTGAGGCAGGCCAGCAGCTCACATGTCCGGGTTCCAGCCTGGAAGGCATCTTGGAATCTGGAAGAAAAGAGGGAGCCTAGGTGGGTTGAGAAACAATGGAACCAAGACATCCTAGTCTGCTCAAGATTCAAATTTTTAATGGCAGACACCCTTTATAAAAGAGGGGGGCAAGTCCATTCCGGCTAGTTCATCCTTGGAGCCTGGAACCAGCTGCAGGTGATGATGTGCAGAATAGGGTGCAATCTCCAGAATAGTTCCAGTGGCCTCTCAGCAGGTAGCAGTATCTTGAAGAGGAACAGTGGCAGTGGCAGAACAATAGAGTGATCTAGGGAGGAAGGCTCCACCCTAGATAATCTTCTTAGTGGCAGCGAGGTTGAGTTCTGGCTTAGCCTGCTTCAGGCTTATGGGAGGCTACAGGCTGCTGTGAACGTAGTGGAGCATGTGTCCTTATTACCAGTTGGAACATCTTCTGGGTATATGCCCAGGAGAAGTATTGCTGGATCCTCCGGTAGTACTATGTCCAATTTTCTGAGGAATCGCCAGACTGATTTCCAGAGTGGTTGTACAAGCTTGCAATCCCACCAACAATGGAGGAATGTTCCTCTTTCTCCACATCCTCGCCAGCATCTGCTGTCACCTGAATTTTTGATCTTAGCCATTCTGACTGGTGTGAGGTGAAATCTCAGGGTTGTTTTGATTTGCATTTCCCTGATGATTAAAAATGTTGAACATTTTTTCAGGTGTTTCTCAGCCATTCAGTATTCCTCAGTTGAGAATTCTTTGTTTAGCTCTGTACCCCATTTTTAATGAAGTAATTTGAATTTCTGGAGTCCAGCTTCTTGAACTCTTTGTATATATTGGATATTAGTCCCCTATCTGATTTAGGATTGGTAAAACTCCTTTCCCACTCTGTTGGTGGCCTTTTTGTCTTATTGACAGTATCATTTGCCTTATAGAAGCTTTGCAGTTTTATGACATTCCATTTGTCGATTCCCAATCACAAAAGAATTCACTTGATATGTGCTCACTGATAAGTGGATATTAGCCCAGAAACTTAAAATACCCAAGATACAATTTGCAAAATACAAGAAAATCAAGAAGGAAGACCAAGGCGTGGATACTTCATTCCTTCTTAGAATAGGAAACAGAATACCCAGGGAAGGAGTTACAGAGAAAAAGTGGAACTGAGATGAAAGGATGGACCATCCAGAGACTGCTCCACCCGGGGAACCATCCCATAATCAGCCACCAAACACTGACACTATTGCATATGCCAGCAAGATTTTGCTGAAGGGACCCTGATATAGTTGTCTCTTGTGAGGCTATGCCAGTGTCTGGCAAATACAAAAGTGGATGCTCACGGTCATCTATTGGATGGAACACAGGGCCCCCAATGGAGGAGTTAGAGAAAGCACCCAAGGAGCTGAAGGGGTCTGCAACCTTATAGGTGGAACAACAATATGAACTAACCAGTACCCCAGAGCTCGCATCTCTAGCTGCATATGTAGCCAAAGATGGCCTGGTTGGCCATCACTGAGAAGAGGGGCCCCTTGGTCTTGCAAACTTTATATGCCCCAGTACAGGGGAACGCCAGGCCCAAGAAATGGGAGTAGGTGGGTGCGGTAGCAGAGCGTGAGGAGGGTATTGGGACTTTCAGGATAGCATTTGAAATGTAAATGAAGAAAATATCTAATAAAAAAAATTGAAGAAAAAAAGAAAAAACAAAACAACTATTCCCCACAGAAAGAGCCACAACTGGTTTTGTGAAGGAACTCCAGCCACTTCTCTGAGATGCTTAGTAAAACAAGTGCTGGCCTCATTTACTTAATGCATGTGGCTTCAGATCTATGTTTTTCCCAGGCAGACACAGCATCCTAGCATACTTCTTTATACAGTATATAGGAGACGCTCAGCTCAGAAGGAGAAGCCACAATCCTTTCACTCTGTCTCTCGTGCGTCACAGCCTTTAGTGTGTGAGTTTCTCACTGCCTGCTCTGAGGCCTTTTTACTATTGTCTGAACAACCCAAACCAAATAAACCCAAAGCAAACCTAGCATAGATGGTGGTGGTTTGAAGATGCTTGGCCCAGGGAGTGAAACTATTTGGAGGTGTGACCTTGCTGGAGTAGATGTGGCCTTGTTGGAGGAAGTGAGTTACTGTGGGGTGGGCTTTGAGAGACCATTCTCCTAGCTGTTGGCCTTCAGAACAAGATATCGAACTCTCAGCTTCTCCAACTTCATGGCTGCCTGGATGCTGTCATTCTTCCCGCCATGATGATAAAAGGATTGAACCTCAGAACCTGTAAACCAGCCTCAATTAAATGTTGTCATTTATAAGTGTACTTATAATTTATAAGTGTTGTCATTTATAAGGCCTTGGTCAAGGTCTCTCTTCACATCAAAGAAATCTTCTTAGAAGACATGTATCTTCTAATAAATGTTGATTTTATGGACTCAAATGTAAGAACTATTTTCCCTACTTCTGAAGGAATGAAAAAAAATCTAATTTTAAAAGTAAAGAATAAATCATTAAAATTGTATAATTTATGTTATCTAATAATCAGTATTATTAATTATTATTAATTTGTATACATTTTACAATGTATAGAAAACCAGATTTTGACAAATCAGTAGGTGTAAGAAAGTGTAATTCTTAGCAGATGTTTGGTGTCATATCACAGTGTGGAGGGCTGCAGAGCTTTAGCATTTATAAATGGATTAGTATAATAATCCTCTTATAAGGAATGGAAGGAAATAAAATGCTTGCTGGAAGTTTAGTGATCCAGTAAGGAGTGTGCATGTCTCTAGGAACCACAGATGTTTGTGTTTACAATGATACAGCCCCAGGTCAACAACACTGCCTCAAAGCCACAATCAGAACCTCACCTGTGCTACCACCTGCTGGTGATGCTTCAGCTAACTGATTGACACTGCTTTGTCTTCAAAACACATTCTCTCGCAAAGGAAAGACTGTGACAGGTTTAAAAGTATCAAGCCATGATTTTTTTTTAAATTGTGTTAATTGTATTGCTTTAGATTTAAGAGATGTTTCTCTGTGGACAATGAGTATACCATTAATTAACATAACACTCCATTCATATAATGTCTGTATGGTAGGGACTGGGAATCAGATTTGAGATTCTCAGTACATGGATTTTTCTTCTGTTCCACCTTTTGCCAGCTAAATAATGACTCTCTGGAAATAGTATTTAAAACCCATTATTTTATTATTGTCTTATAAAACGAACATATGAAAGATAGCTTCAAAAATATAACATACACATAATAACAAGGTAACATTACCCAACTCGAAGACAGCTTGGCACATCTTAACACTTTAATATTGTATTTGCTAATTTTTTTAAAAAAAATTATTTTCCTTACTGTTGCAACCAAACATTGACAAGGAGCAACTTAGATAAGAAAGGGTCCATGTTGGTTTATGGTTTAACGGGGATACAATGCACCAAGTTGGGGAATCTGTGAAAGCAGGCATAATAGGCAGCTAGACACAGGGTGTCCTCAGTCTGCCAAAGGGAGAGGAAAGGAAGCTGAGGCAGGCTCTGAGTCCTCCACGCCCAGTCTGTGACCCACTCAAGGCTCCACCTCTCACAGGTTTCACAACCCTCCCAAATCGCATCACTGTTAGGGACTGAATGTTCAGACACAGAAGTCTGTGGGAACATATTACATTCAACATGATACCTGGCTCTTACATTGTATTGTGCTCTCATAAACCAAAAATGCCTCTACTAATTCTCAAGAAAAGTCTTGGGACAAAAGACAGCAGCATACCATTTACTGAGACCACCAATACCTGAAGAGTACAGTGATAGCTACCTTGGTCCATGAACTTTGTAGAAATCATAAAAAAAGAAGTAAAAAAAAAATAAAATCATCTGTTGAGCTTTATGCCAAGAACAAGACATTTGTTTTACATTTTAAGGAAAGAAAAGGGAATGGTACCTCAGATAACTGGAATAGCTTTTTTTTTTTTTTAATAGAAGAGATAAATGGAAACTTAAAAGTGTAACTTTCAGAAGGAACTCTGAGATAAAAAAAAAAAAAGGCATAGCTAAGAAACTGAGGGTTTTTAAAATCAAAACTTAAAACATTATCTGTGGGTTACGATAGCAATGGATCATGTAAACTTCTAGGACTTTTTCCAAGTTATTCTAAGATTAAGAACTTCTGTGATTTTGCTTATCAGGTTTTCTTTGCAAGTCATTAATAAGGCTAAATAATGTTTTCGTGTTTCTAATCTCAAAATCTATCACTTAAAATAGATTCTGCAAAAGTGGGTTTTAGTGCCTCATATTTAAGAAGCTACTGGCAGTTATTATTTTGAGACCTTATTAATAGTCTTTTGATAACTGTTCTATTATATAAATATATTAAATTGTTATTCAGAATAATTTAGCCTTTATCTAAATCAGATGGACTGCAGAAATAGACTCAGGGTATTAGTCTTTAGTTGTCTTGGGCACCTGTGTATTAAAGATGAGGTCCCTGAAGCCAATAAATATAAACTGTACTCCTTAGCGGGTTCTCAGAAGCAAAAGAGACAAGGTAGCATAGAGCAGGGAAGGAGTTACAGAAGTTCAAGACAAAGCTGAGAGTTGAAAGAAACTGTCAGCTTCATCTACACAATCAGCTTTCACAAAAAAATAAAAAACCTTCTCCATGCAAATATGGGCAGGGGGCATCACAGGTGATTGGAAACTTGAGCTTCACTGCATGGCTCCGAGCAGAATTAGAAGAAACACAGATTTCTTTATAAATGTAAAAGACATTTGACTAACCTCTGATTGCTATTTTGCCCCCATGGTCTTGCCTATTATTAGGATTCCTGGCAAATCAGATTCTTTCACTTGCAGGGGCTATAATCACAGGAATTACAGGTTTCATTTAGACTCATCACACCTTTCCCAGTAGGAAGCATCCTTCCATCATCTCACAGACAAAATAACATTTGCCAATATGAATGGGGAATCAAGATTCCAATTATGCAGCCAACCTCTGTTATTCATGGAAGTCCAAGGACCTTGTAGCATGTCCAAAGCTGTATCTTGATAAAAAATTTCACCGTGAATATTTGATTTCTAGACTGTTTTTTGGGTCATCTGTCTGCTGATAGCTATTAGGGCCTGATAGAAGCCTGCTGTCAGAGATGCTCAATGGCTTCCCTAGGGTATTCATCTTCATGAGACCTTAACGTTTCTGAGTAGTATTAAGACTTGAAAATGGACTATGGAGTTTTTTTAGAAGTTTCTTTTTGGTTTATTTCGATACATGTTTTTTGTTTTTTTGTTTTTATTCTCTCCTATATGCCAAATGCCTTCACAAGAGAATCAAAGAACATAATATTGTGATCCTACCAGAAAGTGAGTATGGGGTGAGAAAATCATATCTGTACAATTATGAGCCATATGTTCTCAACTCTTGGGAGAATTCAAGCAAAGAGAATTGACCTGCATAAGAAGACTGAAAAGCCCCATCTTTACAGGAAAGGAGCTTGTTGGCAAACTTATTTCAGTTCCTATAAATTAGACAGAGTGAACACATCACCTCCTCAAAAGTGTTCTCCAAACACCTTCTTGTGCCAAGCTGAAGATGGTCAGAGGCACCAACAGTCACTGCCCTTCCCTGAGTATAACAGTAGAGGAAATAATTATAAGTAGGAAAAATTCATGCTCTGTGCTTATAGTGGAATCCTTAATAAGTACATTTCATCTACCAACTTACTTATTCTTCAGATAATTGTATGAAGGGGATATCTTAATCAATTCATAGTCAGGAAATGGAAGTTTCAGGAAATTAAGTAATATCCTATGGTCATAAAATCAGTAAGCAGCTGAAATTAGAATTCAAATAATTTAAGTTCAGAATTGGTTTTGTAAATCCTCTTGAGCCCACAGAATATATTCTTGAAGAATGAAGCCCTCCCTGTACTGTTTTGTATATTTATACACATATGCAAAGTACTAGCTCATAATCTATGTTTAGTAAATATTTGCAAAAAAAGTGAGATATTTATAGCTCTAATAATCTCTCATGAATTTTTTTCATACTACATATCCCCTTATATATATATATACACACATATATATATACACACATATGTATATATATATGTATATATATGTATATATATATATATATATATATATATTCACATGTACACTTTCAAGAGAGTGTGCTAATTGAATGTAAGGTATTTGTAATAGGAGTCAAAATGTTCACAGCAAAGTGTGTGCCTTAGTTTGATTATAGATTGAATATTTTCCTTCTCTATCAACCCAAGGATACACAGTGAAGCTGGATTATCAGCAGTCCCTGATGGAAAAAAAAAGGACAACAGAAAGAAAAAATATTTAGAGAAAATTTGTGATAAAATTGAAACTATTATGAAAAAAGCAAAAATTAGAAATTAGTTTCTTTTCCATGTGTAATCTATAATATATTCATTAATTGTTCACTCTACAATATAAAATGCAGAGAATACTTAAATTCCCTAATGACTTAAATATTTAATGCTCAAAATATTGGTAGCATAAGACATAGTATGAAACCAAAGTGGAGAATTTCTTTAGACACTAAAAATTTGAAAGGAATGATAGTTAAACCATACAGGCAAGTAATGCAGTTGACATTTTGTGCACGTATTTTTACAGATGTCCTTCAGGCACAATAATTTATCATTGCACCAAAGACTACAATTAATATTTCAAGGCTAAATTAGATCCATTCACCTAAAATGTAACAAAAGGGACACACCACCATGAGTAGAACATGTAAAAGACAAGCTGATAACTCAAAATGGTCTTGTACAAAGTACAGACAGCTTCAGATCCAAAGGAAATCATTAGTGTCCTCTTCCTGAAAAATGTAACCGAATTTCTTGGCAAATTCCTTTGGCCTGTGTGAAAATTTAAAATCTAGATCAAATATATTTGTTGTAGAGGTGTTTTATGTATTTCAAACTATAAATATCTTTGAGTATAAAATCTAGAACCAAGCTCTCCCCCCCCCGCCTCTTTCTCTCTCTTTCTCTCTCTCTCTCTCTCTCTCTCTCTCTCTCTATATATATATATATATATATATATATATATATATATATATGGTAAAGTCTAACCTAACCTTCTGATCCAAAGTAGTTTTCCTGTATCTCCAATTTAATCTCATTCTGAAGTTCACATTAAAAAAATCAGATATCTGAATGTTGATGAATAAGGAGAAAATCATTTCTTCCACTATGCATTGTAAATAGCAGATTCCTGAACAGAGTTCAGAAATCTCAATTTCAGAGAATAGTTGTAGCTCAGAAGAGGTCCAAGTACCTCTCTGATGTCTCAGTAAATGATGACACATTCATTTCGAATTGACTATCCTAGTCTAACATGACCTGCTGTTCTTACATTAAGAGCTGCTTATTAAACCCATGGCCTTGTGAATTTTATTGAAACACACCACCAATGATCACATCCCTAGCTCAGATACCTCACATAACTTTATTTTATCCATTTACTCCCAAAAGACATGAATCTATATAGCTTTTATGTTTATGGCACATCTGCAACTGATAATGGCACGCTATGACTGCTTTTATGTGGTCTCTGTGTTAAAAATGGCTTTTCCATTTTAAAACAGTTGAAAGTTTTCCAATGAAAATGAAATTTAACTGTAAATAAAGTGGTAAATTCAAATTTTAGTGTTCTTAAACAAAAGTTTATTGGAACAGTCATTTTTATAATTTATATTTTAACTATGGCTTCTTTATCCTAAAGTATCAAGAGTCTGAGGTTACACCAAAGGTTTGTGACCCAAGTGATGTGTCTAAGATACTTGCCATCTGTTTCATTTTAGAAAAAAACATCATGGATTCTAAGCTTAAAGCAATTCTCACCTCATACAACAATAGACATCTAAAATACAGTCTTCTATTATAAACAACTGTGTCCTAGTCGATTAAAAAAATACATGCTCTCTACTACTGCAAATGCCCATCTGAAGATGAAAACATTACAATGATACTGAAAACAGTTGAGAAACTCGTACGATGGTACAACTGGAGTGGGAAATTATTGTGATTCCAATTTGTGTTTCTGAATCACAGGCTAGGGAAATGTGTACAGTTTAACGCACATTTAAATCAACAACACTGAATGAGGCAGAACATGTCACTATAAAGTAATCTTAAGGGCCGTATGAAATTTCAGTTCTCCTCTAATTGTATGCCTTAGGGGGCCATGGGATGGTGGAGGTTTCCTCAAATGCATGGCTGCTTGCTGAAGCACAGTGAAGCACTGAGGCTGCCATTCAAAACTTCCAACATGTAGAAGAGTGCCTCCTAAGCTCGGGAGCACAGCGTGTGCTTGCTAAGTAATTTGACTCCATGATTTCCACACCAAGATGGGTCATTTACATGTTCCTGATAATAGCAAAATGTATAAAATAGTTAATGTCTTACAAAGACAAATTGGTTCATTTAGAAGTCATTATCATCCCCAAGCTTGTAAGACTTCTGTTTTTAATAAAATAATGACATGTTTAGAGTACATGGCATTTTTATGGATATTGTTTCTTTACTAATCTTCTTGAAGACATGATTCAAATCCTAACTTAAACTCATAATGAAAATACACTTTTTAATGAAATTTAAAAATTTGGATTGTCAAGACTTCGAAGGAGATTAGTGACTACCGAAGTTCAAAACTGAGGTTGTTGCACTCAAATTATTCAACATCAGGATAGCCAAGTAGGAGATTTTTAATTTAATTTATGAGTCAAAAGGGAGCGATTACAAGTTTTTGGGCTGGAGAATGACATAATTAGAGCTGTGCTTTAGGAAGATTAATTTGGCTGCAGGGAGTATTGGCCGAGGAGGAAGCCAGAGGTAGACAGATCATTTAGAAGAAGATTGCCTTTGTCCTGGAGATATGTAATGAAGTCCTGAAATAGCTATGTCCATGGGAATTGAGAGAACAAACAGATGGGAGGCAGTTATGATGTCTCATTAATGGGACAGTGTGGCTAATTGGATACAAGAGTTGAAGAATCAAAACAAGTCAAAGGAGGTTGAATTGCTTAGGGCTAGGTGACTGTATAGCCATGGGTACCATCAATGAAACCAGGAAATGGGAAGAACTTTAAGGGGATGTAAGATGGAAAGTTTAGGCTCAAAAAGAAGAAATAGTCCTTCTTAAGTCAGGAAACATGGCCAACGAAGACCGCAAATTGCCTAATAATTGCTGTGATATTTCTGACCTCTTTATTTTACTGCTAAGAAATACGAATTCTTACAGTACTTAGGGAAATAATCTATAAAACTATACTTCCATAGGCTATGTTCAGGTTGTTGTAAAAATCCAGAAAGTAGATAGAGAGAAAGTCATTGCTCCTTCATCATTGAATCTTCCAGATGAAATCTGGACCAGAAAAAAAAATGCAATGCCATTACAGATTCTTTAGTGTCAAGGTCTAGTGGAGCTCCTAGGAATCCAACAAGAAATCTACCTGCTGCATGTCCACACTTCCAGAATCCAGCTGCTACACACTTGGCTCAGGGAAGCCATCCCTGTGTTACATTGTAAAATTATCATCTCAACTACCTGAGTTACCAGCACCTGAAGCTATGGCTCATAAATAATTCTAACAACCCCAAACTCCAAGAATGTAATGAATTATGAGCTTTTCATCAGAGAACATGAGGATCAATAGAAGCAGAGGGTTCCCAGATATGCACATTCCATAATTACTGCTTAGGACCGAATAAATCAATTTAATATCACTTTTCAGAAAAGTTTTCAAAATGTATTTTCCCCCAGATTTATTAAAGTAATGGTGTGTTGGTTCATGGTTCCATCCCATCTCCTTTTTAATACAACCTTTTAAGGAAATTTAATTTTGACTTCAAAGGGAGTTACATAAAACATCAATTCTCTGTAACTGGACTTGACACATTTATGTTCTATTTTTTTTCACCCTAGAGGAGATGAATCAATCATTCAGTTACTTCTCAATTTATCTTATATTTTCCATGAGCCTGCAACTTAAATTTATCAGGTTTCTCCAGCAATTAGATAATAAATAGATATTTAAGTACTCTTTACTTACAATCTAATAATCCAGGTAATGAAGCTGAAACAGACCACAGGATACAAGTTAAGAGGGCCCCTTCTTACAAATTTAATAAATCTTGTGGAGAATAATTAAAAATGCGCACTTACTGATCACCTAAACACTTACAACACCGTGAATAATTAAATAACTAGTGCTCGGTTTCAATAACATTGAGACTCCTTTTTTTTTTTTTATCTCTATTGCAAGCCACAAATTATAGTTGAACACATGCCTCAAGACAAGAGCATACATTTGGTTTGATCTATGTGTGTACTTATATCTGAGTAAATTGGTCTTAAAAACACTTTTAGGTGAATTTCCATTGAGTGGTTGATCTTTTAAAGAATACAGTTGGCTGTACAGGAGAAATGCCAACAACCTACCGGTGCAAACTTGGCACTGCCTTAATAACTCCCAGCTTTTGAAAATTAATAAAATCCTGATAGAACTCAGGTTGTCTATCTTTCAAGGCTCTCTCAGTCTTCTCATTAACTTAGTATTTCCATGAGTTTAGGAGCATATGTGAGCTCCATTATTTGTTCTATCCAAAGTGGTATGACCTCTCTCAACTGAAGAGATGGCACAATGGTTAAAGAGCCTTGGATGATGCTCTTCCAGAGGACCCAGGCTCTGTTCCTAGAACCCACATGGCTGGTCACAACCATCTGTAGCTCCAGTCACTGGAGATCTGATGTTGTCTTCTGGCCTCAGCAGGAACTGCATACATAATACACAGACATTTATCCAGTCAAAACGCATAGCATGGGATTCATAAATGAAAAAATAATTTAAGAGATGTATATGTATTTAAAAATAAACACCAGTATCAGGAAACTCTTATAGGAAAATAGGTATTTCGTGCTAAATTTGCTTACCCAATCAGAAGCTAAAAGTACTGTCACTGTAGCAAAAATTGAGATCCAAAATAAAATATCAGATAATGATGATGAGGCAGACATCTCACACAAAGCCTCAGGAAGTAAAATGAAGAGCTTCTTCTCTGTTTAAAGGCCCCACAGAGAGGTAATCAGCTGAGTCTAGGTTCCCTGAGGTGACCCCAATTGTAACTCCCCCCCCATCATGATCTTTGCAAAAGAATAGGATGGACCCCAGGTGGGGCAGTCTCTGGATGGTCTTTCCTTTAGTCTCTGCTTCTTCACACTTTGTCTCTGTAACTCTTTCCAGGGGTATTTTGTGCCCCCTTCTAAGAAGAACCGAAGTATCCACACTTTGGTCTTCCTTCTTCTTGAGTCTCATGTGTTTTCCTAATTGTATCTTGGGTATTCCAAGCTTCTGGGCTAATATCCACTTATCAGTGAGTGCATATCATGTGTGTTCTTTTGTGACTGGGTTACCTCACTCAGGATGATGCCCTCCAGGTCCATCCATTTGGCTAGGAATTTCATAAATTCATTCTTTTTAATAGCTGAGTAGTACTCCATTGTGTAAATGTACCATATTTTCTGTATCCATTCCTCTGTTGAGGGGCATCTGGGTTCTTTCCAGCTTCTGGCTATTATAAATAAGGCTGCTATGAACATAGTGGAGCATGTGTCCTTATACATGTTGGAGCATCTTCTGGATATATAAGTGAATTTCCGAGGTGATTGTTATCACTAATAATTGCACAAACATGTTTAGAATTATTTGCTGTTTGAGATTACACTGGTTTGGTAAATTACTGGTTGTGGGTTCTCCTTTGCAGTCAATAATTTCACTAGCACTGAGTAGGTAACTAGCTTTCCAGTACCGGTCTTGTTACTTTGAGAGGGTCTTATGTCCAATTAGAGAGCTGCTGGCTACCACCAAGGTATTCATGCCATTACTGCATGCTTAGGGTTATGCGCCATGCTGATTGTATGTGCTTCCTAGGAGCAAATGTGGGTTTGACTGTTGGTTCTTGTCCTCCTTTGGAAGCTTACATGGCTCCTTCTGGTATAACAATAGTCCACAAGGAGGAGGCACTTGGACTAGTTCTAGCTCAGGAGCTTCTGGGTACTGTGTCTGATGTGTATGGTGTATTAAACAATAGGGACTTACCTTCCACCATTAAACGCCAACCAAGGACCATGGCAATAGCAATAGCCTGTGATGTTCTGAAAGTCTCTTGGACAGCCCTGACTAACAACCTCAAAGAGAACTTCTCATGTCTGGTATGGAGGCTTTTGTTAGGTGGCCTCTGGCTCTTGGAGACGGACAATACTACAGAAAACCACAACCAATCAAAATACAGAGTCACATAGTCAAGTCCCAGTGGATACATTTTACAAATCACTCCTGCACCTAGGGCTTAGAACATGTGGAAGAGGGGATGGGAGAGAGTGGGAAAGCAGAGAACCAGAGAGTTTGCCATGAGATTGTCTCTCCTAATGATGTCAGAACCTGTACCAAAAAGTTCTCACCAAAATGGTTTCTTGAAAAGGAGCTGAATAGGAAAATAGCAATAGACATGCTAAGTGGACAGGCCTCAACCTTTCCCAGTGACCAAAGGAATACTGCCAGTCAGAGAACTAGTCCCTGGAGAAAAGCACACAAATTCGCTATCCAATACCAATTCGTCATCTTTTAAAACTTACAAATAAGTGATAATATACAGACTGAGCAGGTTATATTTAGGAATATATATGTATATACATACACACATGCAATAACAAAGAAAAAAAGAGACCATGACTTTGACAGCAGGAAGGAATTTATCAGTTTTAGATAGTAGGAAACATAAGGAAAAATAATATAGTTACATTACAATCTCAAAAAATTTTTAAAATGATTGATTTGAATAAATAAAGATTCTTTGAAAAAAAATGAGACGTTGAAAGAAACGTGGCATGTAGGTTTTATTATAGTAGTAGTCTTGAAGTCAGTTTCTTGTAGTCTTGAAAATCAGTTTCCCAGTTTTAATTTCTATTTCTCTTCTAAGATCAATGACAAAGATGTAAAACTAATAATTTTGAATGTAAATGCTTAGTACTTTAAAAACATTTTTATTGTTGCATGAATTTTAATTATTTACTTAATATGTGATGATCTTGAGAACAGAACAGTGATTATCTGTCCTTTGTGACATAAATTAAAGATCTTATGTCACAAAAATTTTTTACTATTTCCTGGACAAAACAAAGTTACAGAATGGGAAATTGTTCGGCTTTGAAATAATTAGGCACTATTCCAATTTCTCATGTATAAGTGTTTTTCCTGCATTCATTCAGGTGTTCTGCATGTGTGCTTGATATCCACAGAGGACATGGAGGGCACTGGATCTTCTGAGAATGTATTTAAGGATGGTTGTGAGTGGCTGCTTGAATGCTAAAGTTGAAGCCCAGTCCTCCATATCAGTAGACCATGTTCTTAAACAATAATCAATCTCTCCAGAGCCTCAGGCCACAATATGTTATGGTTGCTAGCTTGGTGGGTTTTGTGAGATTCCTAAAGTAAGAGTGGAAGTGTCTTTGACAATTCTCATTGCTCTTGGGACTCTCTTCCTCCTACTGGGTTGCCTTGCACAGCCTTAATGTGAGGGTTTGTGTCTCGTCTTATTGCATTTTTTTTTCATTTATAAATCTTATTTTTTTCTTCTTTCATTATTTTTTTAATTAGGTATTTTCCTTATTTACATTTCCAATGCTATCCCAAAAGTCCCCCATACCCACCCTCCCCCCACTCCCCTACCCACCCACTCCCCCTTTTTGGCCCTGGTGTTCCCCTGTACTGGGGCATATAAAGTTTGCAAGACTAATGGGCCTCTCTTTTCAATGATGGCTGACTAGGTCATCTTCTGATAAATATGCAGCTAGAGACAAGAGCTCCGGGGGGTACTGGTTAGTTCATATTGTTGTTCCACCTATAGGATTGCAGATCCCTTTAACTCCTTGGGTACTTTCTCTGGCTCCTCCACTGGGGGCCCTGTGATCCATCCAATAGCTGACTGTGAGCTACTTCTGTGTTTACTAGTCCCTGGCATAGCCTTGCAAGAGACAGCTATATCAGGGTCCTTTCAGCAAAATCTTACTAGTGTATGCAATGGTGTCACTGTTTGGAGGCTGATTATGGGATGGATCCCCGGGTATGCATCTTAAGGCCTGCTTTTTTTTTTTTTTTTTTTTTGAAGGGAAACTGAGGAGGAGTGGATCTGGTGGAGAGGGGAGGTGGGGGAATGAGAGGAATGAAGGAAGGGGAAATGAGGTTGGGCTGTAATATATAAGAGTAAAAATAAAAAATCTAATATTTAAAAATATTTTAAAGTAAAATGTAATCACATCATTTCCCCTTTCCTCTCTCTTCCAACTCTGACTTTGTACTCTCACTATACACACTATACATCATATATTACATATACTACACGTGATATCATATAACATCTATTACATGCATTATAATATATAAATAATATATCTCTAATATTTAGAAACATATATTAATTATATATCCCTAAGTATATAAAATATTTATATGTGTATTCCTAAATATATAAACAAAATCTGCTCAGCTCTTCTAATGTTAATTGTACGGATCAGGGTTTTTTTGTTTTTTTTTTTTTATGTTCAACAACATGGTCTTGCCTTCAGCAATTAGAACTTGCATTAATGTATCGGTATTTCACAGAAGGAAGGTCTGGGTGAAAAGTGTTATACATACACACATCCCACTATTCATAGTCTCCTTTTACTTCTGATGTGATGAGAATTTCCACTTCTAAGAATGACACTCAAAAAAGGGAGTGCAAATCATCTGAAGACAGAGATGTTTTTGTCAGTGTCCCCATAATTAGGGTTGTAACCAGCATTAACTGCCAACACCGACCTTAAACACTTGATCATGTAATTATTTTATTTTAAAATGTCTTCTTTTTTTTAGGCTTTCTTATTTTTTTATTAGATATTTTCTTTATTTACATTTCAAATATTATCCCGTTCCCTAGTTTTCCCTAGGGAAAACTCCTATCCTTTCTCCCCTCTCCCTGCTCCTATCCTTTCTCCCCTCTCCCTGCTCACCAACCCACCTACTCCCGCTTCCTGGTCCTGGCATTCCCCTATACTGGGGTATAGAATATTCACAGGACCGAAGACCTCTCCTCCCACTGATGACCAACTAGGCCATCCTCTGCTACATATGCAGCTAGAGCCATGAGTCCCACCATGTGTTTTCTTGGGTTGGTGGTTCAGTCCCAGGGAGCTCTGGGGTTACAATATATTCTCTTCCCTTGGCCCCTCTAATCCAATGCACATGGTGTCCCTCCCCTTGTTGCCTCTCAAATCCCTGGGCTTTGGTTAGGTTTGTATGAATGTATATATGTATGTATATATGTATGTATGTATGTATGTATGTATGTATGTATTCATGTGTATTTAGTCCTAAATTCTTAAATGTAACCTCCATAGTCATGTGTTATGTAGTTAAATCTTAATTGTTGTAAGAAAAAGCAAACTTTACCCTTTTAAAAATAATGTAAAACAACTCTAAATTGTTCTATTAGTCATTTTAGAGAAACAAGTATGACTTCTATCGCCTTTTTCTCAACCATGACATCAAACGAAAAGAAATGTTTTTTCTTTGTTTGCTTTAATTTTCTATCTCTGTTGTGGAAATAAATTTTTAAGTAGTAATTTATCATGTAACCATTATAAAGGGTTTTTTTTTGAAATTAGAAAGTAATTAACTAATGCAACAGTCAACTATCTTTAATATTAGGAAAATAATTAGGCCTCTTTGTCCGTTTCTTATCTATAAAATAATAAAAGAATCTAAAAGACATTTATACTATGTGAGATGGTGTCAGTGGCTCCCAGACCATGTGCCTCATTAATCTTATTACTTAAGGAGGTAGTAATAATAAGATTGTTAGCATTGTTGCTGGTGGTATTTATTTCCCAGGAGAAGTGGCTTCTGCTTGCTGAGGTATGCATGGTAAATGATTTCTTTAAAGTAGAGGCATCTATAGCTTAAGGTTCACACACCATAACAACGCTAATGTTTTCTCACTCAGTCTGGGTTAGAAAAGGATATATCTTTGTTGGGAAAGGTGTGTTATACTATGTACACCCCTCTTTATCACATCGGGAAAATTCCTAACTCTTTCAGGGAAATGGAAGTCCACAAGGAAGGCTATACAGACTTCCAGTTCCTGAAGGGCAAGACTACAGAAAATTCAGTGCTGTGGAATGCAGAGTTCAAGCATCACCTTGACCTCTGCGGGACAGGGAACGCTGACAAGAGGCCGAGAAAACCGCCTGAATCTTTTCTCAGTTAGTCTCTCCACAAACGCTCATTCTGGGTACCATGCCCAAGAGTATTTGACTCAGCATAGAAAGACCCCTAAAGGACAAAAGCCTTCAGTTTGAAAATGTCTTTGTCCAAACTTGAAAGGACATTCAGAATAAATCTACACCTGTTCTTGCAATTTTATTTAAATTTAAGTTAAATTCCCACCTCACTATTTTCTTTCTTTACTTCTTCTTTTTTTTTAAACATCATCATTGGTCCAAACGCTGAACCCACAGGCACACAGACCTCCCAAGAGAGGGCTTACAACAGAGTCGGTAGGAAATAAATCTGGAAGCAACCAATTTGCAGGAAAGATTCTGAGAAACATCTAGAGATTTAGTGTTCACATGTGCCAGCTGAGATAATTTCCATTTCATATCATGTCCTTGATTGGCAGCATGGCCCTCTCTGTACAATTCATCCCTGGAAAGGGTAAATCAGCGTAAGAAATCTGTCAAGGCAGAGGGTGCTTTGAATATTGCAGAAGTGGAGATCTGAGGCAGGTTCAAGCAATGAATTCTGTGTTGAGGGAAGTAAGCAAATACTATCCTCTAATTCAGACAGCCAAGTCCACCCTGAAGGGACAAAAATAAAATCTATAGCCATCCACAGGCCTTAGAAGCTTAATGTCTTACCAGGATCAGTTGGTCGGTTAGGTAACCACGATGAAAATATAACCACAAAGGAGTTGTGGATGGTATATAGGAAGAATAATTAAACCTGTCATTTAGGCATCTATTCAACTACTTTATACAAAGTTAAAGTCCATAGTTTACATGACACTATACAATCCATAACCTTCTATATAACAGGTATATAATTTAATGTAAGGAAGATTTTTGTAAATGGCTTATGTCAGTCTCTGTTTTTTTTATATTTATTTTTTTAATTAGACAATTTCTTTATTTACACTTCAAATGTTATCCCCTTTCCTGATTTTCCCTCCAAAAACCCCTTATCTCATCTGCTCTCCCCCTGCTCCCCAACCCACCCACTCCTGCTTCCCTGTCCTGGCATTCCCCTACACAGGCAGTCTTTATTTTGGTTTGAGTGAGAATATGTACAGTAGACTCATATGTTGGGATTCTTGGTCCCCAGTTAGTGAAACTTTAGAAAGAACTAGGAAGTGTGACTTTATTGGAGGAGGTGTGTCACTGGTAAAGAGCTTGAGGTTTCCGGTGTGATTTCTGCATCCTGCTGGCTGATCAAGATGTGAGTTCTCAGCTGTTACTGCCACCAAGCCTTTGCTCCTTCAACATGGAGTCTTAACCCTCTGAATGCATAAGCCCAATTAGATGCTTTCTTTTATATGTTGTCTTCACATGGTGTTTTACCTCAACAATACAGAGTAACTAATACAGCCATGTTTGTGACTTACAAGAAGGAAAATATCTCATTAACAATCTTTAAAATTATCCAAGAAAAATATACTAAGAAAAAATGTGTGAAACTTTCCACAGAAAATCACAAAATATTATGAATGAACACAAAAAGTATAATCAGTAATTAAGCAAAGGATGTAACACAATAATGACTCGGGGTTGAGAAGATGAAAGGCACAAAACTAGTGTTTTCTTTATTTTAATGAACAAATTAATATGGAATTGTATTAAAACAAATTATTAAAGTCCCATAAGTTTTTTATAGAAAGCAATAAACATGTTCCCATTTAAGTACCTGCCATTTGTCTATTTATATCTGCATATGCCTAGTAACTAATATCAAATCAGTAAAGAAATATTTAAAGATTAATGTCAGAAATTATTTGTATTTATAGAGTGATAGTGATAAAATAGTTATAAAGTAATAAAAAATAAAATATTAGTTATTTCTGGATTATAAACAAGAAGGAGTAAAGAAACCTCATAGAACCAACTTTAGCTGTAAATGAAAAACAGGAATAATATTAATTATGATGAAAATACAGATTATATTTAAAGTGGCAAAATAGAAACATTTTAAAATTCTGCAGCAGACATGAGTGTTAATGTTTCCATATCCTTTTTTATATTAACTTATATTTAAACAGGCAAAATTGTTTCAGGAGTATTGAAATTTTCTCCTCTAACACGTCCAAGCTTCAGTCATTGAGCATGAGGTTTTGAAGGGTTTTAAGTGAGGGCATCACAAAACAAGTATCTCATTTTCTTCACCTTCCTAAAATTGAGACCTCTCATACTGTAAAGAAACATGACCAAGTCCCGTCTGTTTCTCAGCATCGTACCTTCTTGTGTGTATCTTCACCCAGAAATGTCTCAGAGAGGGCCCTGGATGCTCATGTATGCTTCTCCTGCACTCTTCCCATGCTCAGGTGACAGGACCTTCTTCCTCCTGTGTCAGAGAACTTGATGTAGGTCACACCCTTTGTCCATGTGACACACCCACTTACCCTCAATCCTCATGGCTACACTGAACCTAGCGAGATTCTAGCTTTCCTCACCCTCACTAGCACAATAACTTTAATTTATATTTTATTTATTTTATTACATATATACATTGAGTGAACTTTACATTTCAATAATAACATTTCATATTTATCTTTCTTGCTAATGTTATGAATGGGCTCCAAAATCTTTCACTGTATGTATATTATCGATATTCAACATTCTTATAACAGATGCCAGAACAGTACTTGTAGAATAAGACAAATAATTTCAATAATTTTTTTCTTGATATTCCTCAGTATTTTCCCATAAGGAAGCCTGGGAGGTGTTCTTCAGTCACAGGCTTCTGTGAGCACTGACTTCTAATAACTAAGAGCTCTGCTCTTATATAGAAATTGTCCCTTCCCTCTGCATTGCGCCTCACACTTACCAGAAGCTCGTCAGTGACTGGACAATAGAGCAAAACAAAGATCCATTTACTCTCCTGCACTTGATCCACAGTAATTTTGATAACGGAGGAATTGATACTCACCTCAACAAACACATTTTAAATAGCCATAGTTCCACAAGTGGGATTTTGCCTTCCAGGGAAAATAAATTATACTAAGAACCCACATGTTTTTGTTTGGATATGAATACCCCTCATCAAAAGAGGCACATATGTAAAAAAATAATAAACTCCACTTACAACTGGGGGAAAGCACAGAAAACTTTAAGCGATGGAGCTCTGAAGAGAGAAACTTTCCCTCTCTTCTCCCCTCCCCTTCCCTTGCCATTGAGCTCCCCACTCCTTCCCTCCCCCCTCATTCCATACAGCCCTCCCTTGCTCCCTCCCCCTACCCTTCTTCCCTTCTTCCCTTTTCTTTCACCCTACTTCCTGTTGTTACACAGGCTTCAGTCACAATAATTCTGTTTCAGCCTGGACCCACCATCACTGCAGATGAGGTCTATATATCGAAACCTCTAAGACTGTGAGACAAAATAAGTGATTCCTTCCTTTAAAGCTATTTTAAACTTTACTTAAAAAGCAAAACAAACAAACAAACAAAATATCAAATAGAAATAAACATTACAGAACAAAATTATCTTGACACACGGTCTACACATCTCAATGAACTTCTATACAGTTGGGATAGTGAAAAAAAGTGCCGCAATATACCTTAAAGTTTCCCCCAGAAATTAGTTCCAGAGATGGGTAGCAAACAGCTGCCTTTCTTCCTAATACATATATCACAGGTGAACACAGTTTGATTTTGCAAAGTAGCCATATTTAAGCATGGTGATGAAGACTGGGTCAAAGGACAGAAATCTACAATGGCCAAAGTACAATGTTGAATAGCAATCCCTTCTTATATATGCTTACAAAGCCATCAAAATTGACATTGCCTCCTCAGTGTTGATTTATATTTTTTTTGAAAGAAAAAATATTGAGCATTCTGAATGTACTGATGCATGCCAGACAGATTTTATATTATTCATCTCATGTGCTTATCACAAAAACACTACATAATGAATAGACTAGAGTCATTCCTGAGAGGCATAAAAAAGACATCCAGACCTAGAGTCTTCTTAAATATATAAGATGCCATTAGATTCAATCAAGGCCATTAACTCTGTCTTCTAAATATATTGGCTCTAGGGCTTCCTACCAGAGACCGCTCTATTGTGAAGAGAGGATTACTGAGCTTCAATGGATAACAATGTATCCAAGATTAAAAGGTGTAATAATGCATCCGAGATCAAAAGGAGTTCTCAAATCTGGCTCAGAAAATATCTATTTAAAATGAATCAAAAACTATAGAGGCATTAAAGTATCACACAGACACTATGGCATTCATAGAGAAAAACTGAAACTCTTGGTGAAAGGAGATAATTTGATTGAAGTAAAATTGTAGTGTGCTTCATGTGGGAAAAGAACAGCTTCTATGTTTCCTTTTCAAATTCTAGGCAGTATCAATCACCAAGAGGAACAAATATTACGGACGGAACAAAGCTGTAAGTCACTTAAATTCATTGAAACCTTTCATTGTCTTGGTTCAGGGTACCATCCTTTTAGATATTTTAAAATCTTGTTTTATTATAGTTGTCATTTAATCAATATGCATATTTGATTACTTATTGCTTATTGTGCTAGTTATTACGACTTTGCATACCAAATGCTGTAACTACCCGTTATCTGAGAGGGTGAAAGGCAAGTTCACAGTGCTGTGGCTAAGAAATAATGGTTGGTTAACCAAAAGTTCCATTTTCCAGGATTTATACAAGTAGACTGTATGTCATTCCTTACACATATCCTCCTAAGACATGGAAACCTGCCATTTCTTTGCCAAAGATGCTCTATCTCGACTAAGATTAAAGTTATGCAGTGTTCCACAAAGGCAGGACATAGTGAGGGGTTGGAAAAATATGATTATTATCCTCACTGTGATGGCATTTGTAGATGTGTGTAAAGCAAACTTTCTGTTGAAAAGATTAAATGTAAGGAAAATCTTATATCATGATCATGATAAAACCTGATAATCTGAACACAGACAATTATAGCAAAAACAGAATTAAAACTAGAGTGGGCAAGATAATTTTGCTGTATAATTGAAATTTTATGCATATACCGCAACATCCTTGGGTTTATTCAAATAGTCTGTAGATCTCTAGTTCTGATCTAGACCAGCATTCATCAAATACTGATGTCTAACGATATTTATTAATTCTTTATTCCCTTAAGTCTATTAAGATAGATTATTATGAAGTATTGGAGAAACAAAATGGAAAAACTAATGCATATTAAATGGCAGACCATTTTTACTAATGAATTCAATAAGCATAAGTATACTCTGAAAACTTTCCATAAAATTATAGAAAAGTTTATTCTTGATTTTATAATTTACCTCACTAAAGAATTGCTAACAGTTTGCAGTTTGTAATTGCTGAAAATCTATTTTGTATAACAATAGGAAGGAGACAAAGACAAGAATCAACTAATTAATATAAGCCCAGTGAAGGTTTTATTGCTGTTTACCTGATAATTAGAGGTTTTTGATAAATGTAGAAATCTCTGCTTACATTTATATTTATGCTAGTGTGTACACAAATGTTGAGTATGTCCCTTCACATAGTTTTATGTTTATTCATAAAACCATATAAAGAAACTCTCTTCTAATTTCTTCCTAGATTAATAAGGACTTAGAAACTAAAGATTGCAAATTGCCCAAAATATAAAAGACAATTGGTTCTTGGCAAGTAAGACAATGTTATCATTTTCAGCTTTGCACTATTTTGACAATTGTAGGGATACATTTTTGAGAAAGTGGCTTTAACCAACTTCAAAGCTGCATGGTTCTGCCACATAATGAACTGCTGTTCCTCACCTGGTCAGTATGGATCCAACAGTTCGTATGGAGTGCTATGAATTCCATGGCCACAGAGTTATTTGTGGAAGGTCAACAAGAATCTGTTCCCTTCGTAACAAAAACTAATTGGAAAGCAATTTTGTGTGGCCACATGTTTGGCTGGAATGTCACATTTGAGCAAGATACTGCTGATAACAGACATGATGATATAGTTATACAGAGCTAACACAGACGTTATGACTCTAATGCCAAGAAATCTCTATAGGAAAACCAGCTTGAACTAACCTAGAAAGTTCCTGCTTGCCAGGAGTGAAATAACACCAGGTCAAGACCTCAAAGAATACTTTGATAATTCCAACCAGAAAATTTCACCCAAGTAGTTAATTTCTGCAATTGAAATCTGCCTTCTTATCCTTGAGATATTTTTAGAAGTCTGAACTGAGACTCCTGAAGAAGAAATTCTAGCAGAAGAAACCCTGAGAAAAGGTTGATTCGGTCAGTTTCCATTCTTACTGCTCTTATTAATCAGGCCAATTTCAGAAGATTGTAATTATTTTTATGTGAAAATAACGTCTCTTGGTTATCTTTAATCAAAAAGTTAATGAGTACACTGAGAAACGTTAACATTGAGTTAACAACTACCTAACACACCGTTTTCATGTTATTATGTTTAGTCTCTGAGCTATTCTCACCTCCTGGTAAGCTACATTTAACTTTCATTTTGTAATTTTCTTGTGAGTGGCCTGGGTCCTGCTGTCTCATCTATTTTGTCAATCTTCACCATATTATTAGTTCTTCATCGTTCCTCAACTGTCTGTCAGCTTACAGTATTACAAATTAACATTTCTATTTTGTTTCCCAATACAGTGTGACAAAGCTGAAGCCTTAAGATCCCAGTTCTTTCCCAGGTCTCTGTGTTGTCTTGGAGCTGACCCTCTGCAGAAGCTTTAAAGAAGTCTTTGAGGACAAGGCTTGATGCCTTGAAATGTGCGGTCACTCATGTGCCACACAGCCAATAATCTTTACTACTCAGTCGATCCAATGGTTCTAATGAACAAAACATGAGCAAATAAAAATGGGTTTTTATCGCTTATAGAAAAGGAAAATATCTTTTGAACAAGAGATTTTTTAAAAAATGTTTTGTTTTGTTTTGTTTTGTTTTGTTTTGTTTTGTTTTGTTTTGTTTTGTTTTGTTTTGTTTTGCTTTGCTTTGTTTTCCAAGACAGGGTTTCTCTGTGTAGCCCTGGCTGTCCTGGAACTCAGTCTGTAGACCAGGTTGGCCTCAAACTCAGAAATCTGCCTACCTTTGCCTCCCAAGTACTGGGATTAAAAGAATATACCACCACTGCCCGGCGGTACACCTCATTCTTACAACCTCAACTTTGTTCCTATTCTGTCTTCTACCTTCCTTCCTTTGAATTAGTGAAAAAGCAGCTTAGTCAGTTTAGTGAAAATCTCTAGCTATGAGTTTGATGAAGTTCTGATTTCAGCTCATTCTTAGTCACTTCCTAGGACTGGGCCCCTCACTCTCTTGCTTGACCACAAATCCCTAGCCATTTTGTTGTTGTTGTTTTGTTTTGTTTTGTTTTGTTTTTTGTTTGTTTTTGTTATTTTGTTTTGGGTTTTGTTTGTTTTTTGTTATTCTTTGTTTTGTTTTGTTTTTGTTTGTTTTTTGTTTTGTTTTTCTTTGTTTTTGTTTTGTTTTGTTTTTTGTTTGTTTTGTTTTTGTTTTGTTTTGTTTTTGACATTATTCAGGGTTGAGCACTTGGTGAAAGAGATTTATTTGAACCTCCATGACTGTTGGTCTATTTTTTTAAGATCTCTCATTATTTTCTGTGTCTGACTCTTTACTGTCATGTGCTCTGGGGAGGTTAATGGGGGTTAGCAGAGGACATCGGCTCACCTGCAACTAGAGTTTGCAATAGTTTTAAGCCACCAAGGAGGTGTTAGCAATCAAACCTAGGTCCTTTGCAAGACCAGTTAGTGCTCTTAACCACTGAGCAGTCTCTCTAGGCTTTCCCTGGCCATTGGCACATGGACCCAGAGAAGTTTTATTTCATAAAAGTAAGCCTTCCTTAAGAAACCGGGCAAGCATCCTTGCTGAGAAGTAAAAAATGTAGAATGAACCACAGGGAACATTGATTAAATAACTTCCATAATTTATCCTCATTAACAATCGAAGACTGCTGTTCTCAAGTTGCATGCTACAGTAGATAATCACCCAGTTTTGTGGACATGCCATCTTTGCCCTCATCCTTCCTCTGCCATGTAGGAAACTCAGTAGCTTGAGAAATGAAAGGGCACCTCAAATATTCATCTGTAAAATGGGAGCATTCCTTAACTAGTGAGCTTGTTTTAATGCATGCCAAGCATTGAGATCTGTAAAATACTTACAAAATTGCCTGGGTCACAGTAAATGATAAGTAAAAAGGTTGGGCTGTCAAGGTCATCACACAAGCCCGAGGAGTTTGATCTCCAGAACAGACATAAGTGTGGTAGGTACAACTGACTCCACAAAACACACACATGTATTAATCATAAATATTTTTTGAAAAAAGAATTTGGATAAAGATTCTGTCAGAAGAAGGAGGAAAAAGAGGAAAATTGAGATTTAACGTGATTAAAATTAATAATTTCAATGTATGACACTGATATAAAAAAAATACACCAGATGAAAAGAGCAAACAAGAAGGCGTCATTTTATTTTATTTTACTTTCCTGTTTTAATATAAAATGCAGAAGACCTACGCAAACATTCTAACTCCACTCACTTCTATTCGCTTTTAAGTCATTAATTTTAGGAGGCCACGCTGCTGGCTGCGCTGGCTTTCTACTTGTTTTCTTAAAAAAAAAAAAAAAAAAAAAGGCTTCTCTGAATGAAACTCACTCAACAGGTTCAATTCTCTCCCAAGAGAACACTGTCTGCTCTTGTCCTTCAGGGCAAAGCTGCTTTTTTCTAACCATCTGCTTTTCCAGAGGGTTAGTAGCCATTTGCTATTTTTTTTTTTTCTATTTCCCCTGTTCCCTGAAGAAAAGCGGCCGTTACATAATAGTAAACAACTGCAGAATTAACTAATCCTGGGAACATACACTAAAAGTGAGTGAGTCGAGAGACTCTCTCATCAGTCTATGAAGTCTTTAGATCCATAGACTCAGGTGGTTTATAGGTCCCACCCAGAAGCTGGGATGTCAGAAGGAAGACCAACCAAAAGGTGTGGGCTCCACCAATCTGATATAGCTCCTTAGGTACACTTGCTGCATAAAACCCCTACATCAGACACTCTTTTCTAGTGCCCTCCTATGTCTTCTGTTGCTCTCTGACATCAGGGCAAAATCCAGCAGTCTAACCTGGCCTTTGGACATACATCTACAGTGCATGCATTTCTTCCATGATCATGCTTCCTCCATCTTGGGTGCATTTGATTCTCAGTTAGGCTAGTGTGTTGATTTAGGACAAGAAATAGGTTATTTTGGTTCTGTTTATGCAACAGTCCTGCAGCACCCTTCCCATAATGTAGAACAAGAACTGTAGTTTTAGATTCTTGTGACAACAAGGTGAAAATGCAGTTACCATAAACGTCATTGTATTAGTTAGGGTTCTCTAGAGTCACAGAACTTATGGATAGTCGCTATATAGTAAAGGAATTTATTGATGACTTACAGTCTGCAGTCCAATTCCCAGCAATGGTTCAGTAATAGCTGTGAATGGAAGTCCAAGGATGTAGAAGTTACTCAGTCCCACATGGCAAGCAGGCGAGGGAGCAAGAGAAGAAGGCATTTGCCAGATCAATAGCTGCATACCAGGTGCCAGGAGATGTGTTAATTTGCTCAAGTAACGAAACTACATCTGGTACAGCAGCTGCAATTGGAGTTACTACCTGATTTAGCTTTCGATAATCAACTGTCATTCTCCATGATCCATCTGTTTTCTGCACTGGCCAGATAAGAGAGTTAAAGGGAGATGTGGTGGGAACCACCACCCCTGCATCTTTCAAGTCCCTGATAGTGGCAGTGATTTCTGCAATGCCTCCAGGAATGCCATACTGTTTTTGATTCACTATTTTCTTTGGCAGAGGCAACTCTAAAGGCTTCCATTTAGCCTTTACAACCATAATAGCCCTCACTCTACAGTTCATGGTACCAATATGAGAATTCTGCCAATTTCTGAGTATATCTATCCCAATTATACATTCTGGAACTGGGGAAATGATCACAGGATGTTTTCGGGGACATACTGGACATACTGTGACTCAGACATCAGTAAAAACTCCATTAATCACCTGCCCTCCATAAGCCCCTATTTTAACTGGAGGGCCAAATGTTTCTTGGGATCTCCTGCAATCAGTGTCAACTCAGAACCAGTATCCAGCAGACCCTGAAAAGTCTGATTATTTTCTTTTCCCCAGTGTACAGATACCCTTGTAAAAGGCCGTAGGTCCCTCTGGGGAAGAATTGGAGAAAGGGTAACAGCAAAACCTTTGGGTGTCTTATCAAGATCCTTCCTCAGCGGAACCTGGGGATCTTGATCCTTTGGCTTTTCCACAAAATATCACATTGGTGCAGTATATTGATGACATTATGCTGATTGGACCAAGTGAGCAGGAAGTAGCAACCACTTTGGACTCATTGGTAACACATATGCGTATCAGAGGATTGGAAATAAATCCAACCAAAATTCAAGAACCATCTACCTCAGTGAAATTCTTAGGAGTCAAGTGGTGTGGGGCATGTAGAGATATTCCTTCTAAGGTAAAAGATAAGTTATTGTACCTGGCCCCTCCTACAACCAAGAAAGAACGGAGTCTAGCTCTTGCTCCCTTCTTCCAATGTCCTTATATTGTCTCCAGCAGAAGGTGTAGCCCAGATGAAAGGTGTGTTCCACCACACCTTTAATCCCAGATGACCTTGAACTCGGGGATTTAATCTTCTGGAATTCATAGCCACTATGTCTCAAGATCTCCATACCAAGATTCAGATCAGGAACTTCTATCTCCAAGCCTCCAGATAAGGGTCACTGGTGAGCCTTCCAATTCTGAATTGTAGTTCATTCCAAATATAGTCAAGTTGACAACCAGGAATAGTCACTACGGTCATGAAAAGTAATTTGAGATTTCTCCAGTTTTCCACCACAGGAATCTCTGCTTAATGCTTATGCTACAAAGATAATCAATGTTTATATCTTATATAACTTTAGGGCACAGTTATGGAAATTTTTATTTTTATCTAATTCTTGAGTTTAATTATGATGAACATAAGTTTCCTCTTCTCAGGAATCACTCTTAGGAAGAAAACTCTTTTAGTAATGAAATGGATCCTGTTGGTCATTTTATTAAGTTAACAATCCTTTATAATGTTTCATAGTAAATTTTAGGATTTTTTTTAATTTCAAGTACGTTTATTTATATTTCTTTGTTGACTTCCAGTTTACGAACTTCAAAATCCCTGTAACTTGACATCTTGGGCGTTCCCCTCTGTCTTCATGTAGCCCAGTGATTTTTAAATTTCTAGAAGTTGAGAACAACATGATCTCTCCCTTCAAAATTCCCCGGACATTCTCTGAGACTCATTGCATTCTGTTGAGGGAAATAAAGGGGGCCAAGTGTTTGTGAAGTTTGTTGTGGCCACGGACAGAGACACAAGTGGTTTTTTCAGTGGCCAGAGACCACCTGTGATTCCTGGATGTGCAGAGAGATACTGGAAACACACTTGATGTCTGTGTTTTCTAAATGATCTCTCCTTACTTTTCATGAGAAAAACAAATCATAGATAAAGTTAAATGTAGTAAATAAATGATTTGATTCACTTTTAGAAATTCAAGTTTATAGAGGCAGCATGGCATTCTTCACGGTCCATATAGCTATGTAAGGATGCATGTTTGGCCATCTCCTGAAACACTGCTTAGTTTAGGAATTATTGCAGCATCCTTTTTTTGACTTAGTGGATGCTCATCTCTCCAATGGCAGAGTCCCTTGTCTTGTCTTGTCTTGTCTTGTCTTGTCTTGACTTTTCTTTTCTCTTCTTTTCTTTTCTTTTCTTTTCTTTTCTTTTCTTTTCTTTTCTTTTCTTTTCTTTTCTTTTCTTTCTTTTTTTTTCACTAAGCAGATGTTAAGGTCAGATGCATTGTGGCCAGAGGCATTCAACAAACATTCTTTTCTTTAAAAAGCATTAGTTAATAATTGCTCATATCCAAGACTGGGATTGTGTTTGATTATAGAAGGAAACCACAATGACTTAACATCCTTTCATAACAGACTCAGTTAGCCCACAATCTCAATCACCATGAATCTGAAAATAAGTTGAGAGAAACTTTTATACAATTACAAGAAATAATTTTCTCCTCAGTGCAAAATGTGACAGTTTGCACATTATGCCACAAGATTCACCACAGAAACATTTTTTTCCTCCTGAGAACAATTTTATTGAGGACGAACTTTGTTTGTGTCCTATAAGGAAAGTGGATAGAAATTTGTCTTTAAAATTCACAGTGAAACTGTTTGCATGGCTGTAATTACCCTGGAGCTACCTGTACTAACATTTTATATACAACAAAGAAGGAAATGGAATTAACTCTGCTCTTTAAACAAGGATGCCTTCTGACTACAGGGAAGCAGGAGACATTGAGTTTAAACACAACTCTACTCTTCAAATTCCTGAACAGATTAGTTCAATGAGAATATTCTTGCTAGAAAAAAAAAAAACATGGAAATCTTCTAATAGCTTTCCGATTATGTAGAATAGAATTATTGGGCAGAAAACACAGACATGGATTTTTAAGTGCTATCCAGAGGAAACTTACCATATGGAAAGTAGTTTACTATATACAGAAAAATAATAATGCCATGCCAATAGGAAGAGAAGAACCCAAGGACACTGGAGCTTACAGGTCCTTAAGAGTAGTGTAGATTTTATTCAAGGCACAAGGCAAACCCGCCACAGTCTCCTTTCACTTGAAGCTTTTCCACATGTGGTCTTTTTGGCTTTGTCCCATTTATTTATTCTGCCAATTGTTAATCATTAATACTGAGTTCATTTTTATGCCCTCAGGGTGGGCTTGATGATCAAAGAAAATAACAGAAATATGGAGAAATTTTTTTTGCTGTTGTTCAATGTGACTTTTGATAAATTTCAGTGAAAACATACCAAATAAAAATAATTCCTGAACAGAGCAAAAAAGTAATGTTCTTAGGTTCAAGAAGAGATCTCCACTGAATAGCCAAACCAGTACATATAACTATTCAATTTTGCTCTGAGATTTTTAGTTTCTATTTTTTTCTTGATTTCTGTTAGCCTTCACAGAAATAAAGATTTATTTCTGCTCTTTACAAGTAAAGTAAAAAAAAAAAATGCTTTGCAGGCTGGGAAGGTGGCTCAGTGTATAAGAGTGCTTTCAGGGAAAGCAAGAGGATCTAAGTTCAAATCCGCAGAACCAGCCAAAATCTGAGTGTATTTGTAGAATCCCAGGAGATAGAATCAGGCTGACTCTGGGAGCTGACAGGCTTAGCCAGTTTAGGTGAAATTACAAACCTCAAGTGCAGTGAGTGAACATGTCTCCAAAAATAAGGTGGAAGGCAATAGAGAATGAAACCCAAAATCCTCAGCCAGCCTCTTAACGTATGTTCACAGGTACATGTACCTGCACACATGTATGTACATGCAGTAAATCATACATATGCACACATGTGCAATATACAAACTATAAGACAAAATAAAGATGTAGGTTAGAGTACCATGAAAGTTAAGTGAAATATTAAAATTTTTAAAAGAGGAAAATAAAAAAAGAAGATACAATAGTGAGTACTCAGACCAGATCCCTTTCATTGTGGTGATAACTGACTTTTTAGTTATGAATAGGGTCACCGATTCCTGCCAATAGGAATATATCGATCTCCATTGCTGTCATCAAAGATAAGATTCGCACCTCCCACAAGTGTTCTCCTGGCTACAAAGAGAGTCTTCACAGCCAGCTTCTAGTGACACTTGAGGGGTGGAAACAGCCTCAACCTTCAATCTAAAGAGCTCCAGTTGCACACGAGCAGGAAAAGTACAAGCTGCCATGAGTAATGTCTAATTAGGAAAAATTTGACAAGGATCTAATTCCAAGTGGTGACTCTCGGCACGGAGATAATTTCATGCTTTGTGAAAACCACTTGGCGAAAAGTTAATTCAGAGCTAAACTTTAGTTTTGTGGGAATCCACTCAAATGGTTTTGACACTGGCTAATGTTTTCGTAACAAGCAATCAAGTACAGAAGGCTCAGAGGGAATTGTCAAAGCCCCTCATTTTCTCTATGTGATATTTATGCAATATCAGAAAGACTTTAGCAGCCATCAGTGCATAGGCACAACATAGAATTCAATCTTGACTAAACTGGGGAAAATAGAGAAATCTGTGTATTTACTTAGTTATAGTAGCATGACATTTTTACAGCGTGATCTATTCACTTTCGGTAAGCAACACACACAAGGCTCCATTTGACTTTATCTATTGATTATAAAATGCTTTATTATTTTAATTGGCCACATTTGAGAATTTGATAATGTTTTTTGATTCATTTTGTATTTCTTACAATGCACCCAGATCCCACTCATCTTTCTGTCCTCCATCATTACAACCTCCCAGACCAAGAAAACAAATAAAACAAAACCAAAATAAAACTACACACACACACACACACACACACACACACACACACACACACACACACACACATCTCACTGTGGAAGCTGTGGTGTGTCACAGAGTATACCCTTTTGTCCACACAGCTTTATTTGCAAATACTCATTGCAATGAGTCGTTGATCTGGTTCAAGGCCTCTGGCTTCCTTTACATTATCAATACTGGATCCTCACCTGGACTCCTTTGGCATATTCTGTTGTTGCCCTGTGTCATGGCGATACTGCAGTTTTGGTTCTGTAGGACCTGGCCCATAATGTATTCTAGGAGTTCATGGATGGGGTAGATGTTGGCATGGGTCTGGGTGGTATCTGAGCTTGTTCTATGAGCTGGTCCCTGTTCCCATGTCAGTAGGGCCAGCTCTTCTGCTCTGTAAGGAAACAGGGCCAGCTCTCCTGGCTGTGAAAGCTTGCAAGGGGCAGGGCCAGTGCTCTTGAGCTCATACCACCTGCTTTATAACATCAAGGCCCAGCACTCTAGCACTACCTCAGGAAAGGGCGGGGCTGAACTCCAGTTCCCTCTCTCCCTGTGGCAGGTAGGTGAGCTGCACCCTCTCCTCACCAGTTACAAGTAGAATTGTGAATGTTTATTAAAAGCTTAGATATGAAATGGACAGATGATCTCTTTACATCATTTTCTACCCAAAAGTAAGACCATGTCTATCTACATAAATTATTTACTTATTGAGACCTTTAAAACAACTGTACTTAGAAAAATAACCCAGGTACTAAATTTTCCTTGATAGCAATGTATTTCCTTTGCAGTAAATATTATCACATCTTGATACATTCTGTAACACAAAGAGGACTTAGATGAACATGAAAAATTATATAATTCCTCAACTTGATTAGTTTCCTAGGCACTAAAAATTGTTCAGTAAAAAGGGATGTAACTATCTAAGTGAACATTCTAAGGCTGGTTTATGTGGGACTAGAGAAGAAAGTTGTAAGCTTTTCTCATAAAGAGGCAGATAAAATTTTGGTCTCCTTGTTCACTCTCTCTGCAATGAAAGCTGTACTGCTCTGTTGTTACAGTTCAAAGCAGCCAGGCACTAATACATACAAAACTGTATGTGTGTTGTAATAAAACTGTACTTAAAAAGAAAGCAATGACTGAATTTGGCCAAGTGATTGCCCATGGTTGTTTTACAGAGAATAAGAGGCAGTTGGTATCAAATATGAGTTTTAAATGTATTTATTAGCCAGGCTGTGATGCAGACCTGTAGTTGCATCTACTAGGAAACTAAGACAAAGGGAATTAAAGGCATGCCTGGGCTACAGTGTGAGTTCAAGTTGAACCTGGGCAATATAGACCTTGTCTTTAAATAAAAATGAGGGCTACTGTAAAACTTGGGCTTTGTCTAGAATATAGTAGAACACAGATTCTATCCTCACTACTATAGAAGAGCTGGTCATTTTGTCAGTATACTGAAAATGTCAGTTTTTATTCAAGCTTCAAATGTGTGGTATATGAGCAATGTCTCTCAGGTGGTTACCTTCTCAGCATCCTCTCCTTCCTAAATCACAACACTATTTTTAGAGCTTGCTTGGAGTCTTTCTTGTACCCACCAGCTTTCCTCCTCATCTTCAGTTTCCAGAAGATCTGTCAAAAATGAAAATGTAAGACAGCCCCCTCTTTCTCAGTTGATAGCTCTTGATGCTTCTTGGATGAAGGTATCATGAAGTCCCAGGTTAACATGGTCCATGGATTCCTGGATTACACTTGCTGGTCCATGTGGGGCACTGGCCTTCTCTGCCGTTCACCATGCTCATCACACTTACTATAGTTGCTACTACACCTTGCCTGGCATTCAGTGGCAAATCTCTTCGTTGAGTTCCACTAAGGCAGGTAGCATGTTTTCAGCACTTAAGCTGGCTTTGTCATGCAAGGGATGTTCAAAACTACATAGAAATCAGGGATTACAAAAAGAAATAAATGAAGGACTAAAGGAATCCGTTGAAAGCAAGAGCTGAAGAGTTGATGGGAATGTACCATGTGCCCATGATAGAAACACAAGACCAATCTGATCCCTTAGCAGTGGATAACTAAGCACAGTACCGCTTCTTAGCAGTGGATAACTAAGCACAGTACCGCTTCTTAGCAGTGGATAACTAAGCACAGTACCGCTTCTTAGTCTGTACATGTTATGACCAAATTCCTCAAGAGTGTCCCTCAACACCAGCCATACAGCTTCTCAGCTTTCATCAAACCCAACTGATTGGTTTCTCCTGTTTTTGAAATCTGTACAAGCATCAAGTAGGTGCTTTCACTCCTCTTAAAACATTCCTAATCTGAGACCCCAGGAGGGATTTCAGAATAATGGGGTGCTGGAAACATTCCCAGGTCTGAGATCCAACCTGCTGACAGTTCATGGTTATAAACTATTCAGAGGAGCAAAGCTGTTAGATCAATTTGTCTTGGAGCAGTTCTAAGACAGTTTTGCTCATGCACGCTTTCTGATATGTTCAGCAGTCTATAGCACTTTTGCTGAGCTGTCAGGAGACGTGACTTTCCAGCTGTTAAAACAGCTGTCATGTTCAACCCTAAGGGATCACAGCAATTACAAAACCTTTGGGTTTTTTTTCCCTTCTGCATAGAATCTGCAAAGTGTGGAAAACCTTGTCCTGTATGAATTGATCATCACCATCCAGTGCTGCTGCCTGCTGTCTTGTATGATTGAGAATTGATATGGGAGATGGTGAGGAAAGGACTGTAAAGTGAAGGAAAAAGTCACAAATGAATGGTGAATAGATTTCAGGGTATTAATTTAGATAGAGCAGGCTGAAGAATATTTCTAATCTAAAATTCATTAAGTGTCTTGCAAAGAAATCATAGAAAGGTGTAACATGTTTCAAGTTCTGAATGTTTCTGCAAACCACCATGAATGAGAAAATATATGGAAGTATGTTGAAAATTCAACATTCTAGGATAGGAAGCCAATATTCAATAATTTTAAAAATCCTTCATTGAAATTTTTTGATAATAAATAGAAAGTGAACTCAAAGCTATCATATTTCTATAAATATAACATTTATTATGTAGTCAAAATATTTATAGAAGTTACAAAACTAATTTCAACAAAATTCACTATTTTTTTCAGATGGGAAAAATTAAATCAAAGTGGGATATATATAAAATAAGTGCTAAAATTATACAGATGGTTAATGCAATGGTTTAGATCAGAGCTCAGATATTTTAACTGGTATTCAAAAATAATTTCCATTAGATCACATGGATAATTATATTTTAAAATTTCTTTTAATCTGTTATTCTACAAATAAACTCCATAAATTAAAATAATTTATTTATTTATTTATTTTGGCTGGCTATGGCTTAAAATTTGCAACTCTAAATTTCATGCAAATAAGACTTTTCCTGTGTTCTCTGAAGAAACTGAATAACATTCACACATTGACTTATAATTAATTAGACGAACTTGACATCTGAAGAAGTAGTAGCTTTCAAGAAACAAGAAAAGAATTTCACATATTTAAAAACCCACATTCTTTTCTGAAGGGAGAAAATTTTGTGATAAAAGTCAAAGTGATCCAATATCAAAATAAAAGCCCTGGCACTATGTATTCTCACTAACACATCACCTCTAAATGTTGTCCTGATCACCCCTCTCTTCTGCTCTCAGGTAGGACAGGTTACTCACAGCAAACCCTAAAGGAGCTCCTCCAACCCCAATGTGTTTATTTATACCTACATAGCAAGCATGCATTCCCCCTCTTTAAAGACACGGTGACATAAATTCATCCTAGGAGCTCTCATCCCCATGAGGAAGTGCTTAAGATAAAGCTAAGTGTTTGATAGAGTCCCTACTGCTATCAACTGTTAATAATACGGGGACTGTCCACAACAGAAATGTGTGTTCCTCATTTTGCTAAAATCAGAAAAAGAGAATTGAAATGCTTTTTACTTTTCTATCCACCTTGGCCCAATGAGGCACGTAAGGTGGTTCTTTGATATTAAAGATGGCATATGCTATACTTTGTCTCAGAAATCATGCAGAGACTAATTGCTTCCATCCTGACTGAAATCCTCTATAGTGATTATGTTAGCCCATGACAGTGCGTTGGATAAGAACACAGCATTCCCAAAGCAGTCAGTATTGCTTATTGATGTGGTAGGTAGCAAACCTACCACAAGATGTTTTTTATCATGTGTGAATGCAAGATTACAGAGATCTGAATTAAGAGAATGGATGACACAGTAGCCAGAGCAAGGTGAATCCTATGAAAGAAAATTGCTCTTAGAAATAGAAATAGAATTTTTGTCCAGACAAAGAAGCAGAGAGATGAGAAAAGGAAGAAAGGAGGATGACACATTTTTAGAATTGCTTTGGACCACAGGGATGAGTTGAGTGATTGTTCGTGTTTCTATGACAAATCACAGAGGGGATAATAACCAAATATCCTAAACCACTAACTTGAGTTCACCTTCCCATTTTGGTCTGTGTCATCGCCACCTAAAACAGCTAAACTCTGTACAAGATGCTACAAAGCCAGGCACTGGATGATCCATGCAGTGCAGTACAAGTCACTTCAAGCTTGAGCAGGACTTTTTGGCCCTTAATCTTGTTTACAAATCATGTTAATGGCTTGGTGTAACTAGCATTTTGCTTCACAATTTTCTAATATTTTCAAGTTCACCTTGTTCAAAGAGGCCACTCAGTCTCATACACCCACCGCACTTCCAACAATTTTTAATCCTTAAGTAAATCCTTAAGGAAAGAAAATGAAAGACAGAAGACAGAGGACAAAATTCCAGCATGGAGTCAATGGCGGCTGTTTCCAGTTTGAATGTAGTACGAGCTTTCTCCTTTAAATAATTGTGAAAGAACTGAAAACAGCAGCTACTTGTACTCATGGAATCACCAGGTGCCTTCCCATAGCTCATGAAATTGATAGAATGATACTTGAAAGCCATATTCTTGGATACATTGTATCCCAAGGACATAATGTCTTGGTATTGTCAGCAAGAGCCCACTGGGTATACTTCTTACCCTTGATAGTGATGATAAAGACAATATTTATCAGCTTTCTTTCCACCACGAAAATGCCAGAATAAACTAGGAGAAACCCAAGACAATAAACAATCAATAAGCCTGTATGCAGTACTTACAATGACGCAGTGTCAGATACAAATTATAAGATTGAGAAGAACTGGTGTAGACTTAATTAAGGGATTTAACCTTCTGAAGGGCAGACTCTAAATGGTCTCTGTTTGTTCACTTATACCTGCCTGTCTTCCTTCTTTGAGTCTACGAAAACATGATTTGCAATTTGTTGTCTTAAAAACATTGCATTTAGGGCTTGAAAGAAGTGTTTCTATAAGCATTGTTTATTCACTGGTAAGTGACCTTAGAGGCATGGTAGATATTCATCACTTCCTAATCAGGTGCAACTTTAGAATCTAAATGGACCACTACTACTGAATCTGAATATCTACTACTACTACCACCACTACCACCCCCACCACCTCCACCACCACCACTACCAACACCACCAACACCATCACCACCATCACTACCACTATCACCATCATCATGTGAAAATTATCAAACAGGCATTTCATTAAGACTAACACATTTTTTTCCTTCCATCAACCCTAAAGTACAGATTATTCTTATCATGGCTTAAAAGAGAATAAATGAGGGTTGGGAGATGAAATGACTTATTCAAGGAATGAACATTTTCCATGAGGTACAGGAGTTAAAGGCTATACCTCCATCCCACACAAAACAACTGGAAAGCTAGGTTCCAGAATCTACACTAAAGCCACATAACCTTTCCATGACAGATTTGTACCTGGAAGCTTTCTCATTGCTATGTTTACCTATAGTTCAAAAACACTAACTAGCCCTTCCGGTCCACACCAGCACCAGGGTACCTTGGGTGCAGAGTCTGCAGACACCCGCAAGGTCCCCACAGGACCCTCCACGGGATCTTAAGACCTCTGGTGAGTGGAACACAACTTCTGACAGTAGGCAGGCTCTAACACCAGATATCTGGGCACATTCCCTGCAAGAGGAGAGCTTGTCTGCAGTGAGTGCTTTGACCACTGAAACTATGGAAAGATCTAGTCTCCCAGGTATGCTGATAGAGGCTAACATAATCACCAGAGGAACAAGTTCTAACCAGAGACAACTATAACAACTAGCTCCAGAGATTACCAGATGGCGAAAGGTAAATGTAAGAATCTTACTAACAGAAATCAAGACCACTCACCATCATCAGAACACAGCACTCACACCCCACCCAGTCCTGGGCACCCCAACACACCTGAAAAGATAGACCTGGATTTAAAAGCATATCTCATGATGATGGTAGAGGACATCAAGAAGGACTTTAATAACTCACTTAAAGAAATACAGGAGAACACTGCTAAACAGGTAGAAGAACTTAAAGAGGAAGCACAAAAAAAAAAAACCTTAAAGAATTGCAGGAAAACATGGCCAAACAGGTGATGGAATTGAATAAAACCATCAAAGACCTAAAAAGGGAAGTAGACACAATAAAGAAAACCCCAAGTGAGGCAACGTTGGAGATAGAAACCCTAGGAAAGAAATCTGGAACCATAGATGGGAGCATCAGCAACAGAATACAAGAGATGGAAGAGAGAATCTCAGGTGCAGAAGATTCCATAGGGAACATCGGCACAACAATCAAAGAAAATACAAAACACAAAAAGATCCTAACTCAAAACACCCAGGAAATTCAGGACACAATGAGAAGACCAAATCTACAGAGTATATGAGAATGAAGATTTTCAACTTAAAGGGCCAGCAAATATCTTCAACAAAATTATAGAAGAAAACTTCCCAAACCTAAAGAAAGAGATGCCCATGAACATACAAGAAGCCTACAAAACTCCAAATAGACTGGACCAGAAAAGAAATTCCTCCCAACACATAATACTCAGAACAACAAATGCACTAAATAAAGATAGAATATTAAAAGCAGTACGGGAGAAAGGTCAAGTAACATATGAAGGCAGGCCTATCAGAATTACACCAGACTTTTCACCAGAGACTATGAAAGCCCGAAGAGCCTGGACAGATGTTATACAGACACTAAGAGAACACAAATGCCAGCCCAGGCTACTCTCGGCCAAACTCTCAAATACCATAGATGGAGAAACCAAAGTATTCCACGACAAAACCGAATTCACACATTATCTTTCCAGGAATCCAGCCCTTCAAAGGATAATAACAGGAAAAAAAAACAACAACAACAACAACAAAAAAAACAATACAAGGATGGAAACCTCACCCTAGAAAAAGCAAGAAAGCAATCCTTCAACAAACCAAAAGAAGACAGCCACAAGAACAGAATGCCAACTCTAACAACAAAAATAATAGGAAGCAACAATTACTTTTCCTTAATATCTCTTAATATCAATGGACTTAATTCCCCAATAAAAAGACATAGACTAACAGACTGGCTACACAAACAGGACCCAACATTCTGCTGCTTACAGGAAACCCATTTCAGGGAAAAAGAAAGACACTACCTCAGAGTGAAAGGCTAGAAAACAATTTTCCAAGCAAATGGTCTGAAGAAACAAGCTGGAGTGGCCATTCTAATATTGAATAAAATCGACTTCCAACCCAAAGTTATCAAAAAAGACAAGGAGGGACACTTCATATTCATCAAAGGTAAAATCCTCCAAGAGGAACTCTCAATTCTGAATATCTATGCCTCAAATGCAAGGGCAGCCACATTCATTAAAAACACTTTAGTAAAGCTCAAAGCACACATTGCACCTCACACAATAATAGTGGGTAACTTCAACACACCACTTTCATTAATGGACAGATTGTAGAGAAAGAAACTAAACAGACACACAGTGAAACTAACAGAAGTTATGAAACAAATGGACTTAAAGATATCTCCAGAGCATTTTATCCTAAAACAAAAGCATATACCTTCTTCTCAGCACCTCATGGGACCTTCTCAAAAATTGACCATATAATTGGTCACAAAACAGGCCTCAAAAGATACAAAAATATTGAAATTGTCCCATACATCCTATCAGACCACCATGGACTAAGGCTGATCTTCAATAACAACATAAATAATGGAAAGCTAACATTCACGTGGAAAATGAACAACACTCTTCTCAATGATACCTTGATCAAGGAAGGAATAAAGAAAGAAATAAAAGACTTTCTAGAGTTTAATGAAAATGAAGCCACAACATACCCAAACTTATGGGACACAATGAAAGCATTTCTAAGAGGAAAACTCATAGCTCTGAGTGCCTCCAAAAGGAAACTAGATAGAGCACACACTAGCAGCTTGACAACAACCTAAAAGCTCTAGAACAAAAGGAAGCAAGTTCACCCAAGATGAGTAGACAGCAGGAAATAATCAAACTCAGGGGCGAAATCACCCAAGTGGAAACAAGAAGAACTATTCAAAGAATCAATCAAATGAGGAGCTGGTTCTTTGAGAAAATCAACAAGATAGTTAAACCCTTAGCTAGACTCACTAGAGGGCACAGGGACACCATCCTAAATAACAAAATCAGAAATGAAAAGGGAGACTTAACAACAGATCCAGAAGAAATCCAAAACACTATCATATCCTTCTACAAAAGGCTATACTCAACAAAACTGGAAAACCTGGATGAAATGGACAAATTTCTAGACAGATACCAGGTACCAAAGTTAAATCAGAATCAAGTTAATGATTTAAACAGTCCCATATCCCCTAAAGAATTAGAAGCAGTCATTAATAGTCTCCCAACCAAAAAAAGCCCAGGACCAGATGGGTTTAGTGCAGAATTCTACCAGACCTTCAAAGAAGATATAA
This sequence comes from Mus caroli, assembly GCF_978045245.1. Classification (NCBI taxonomy): domain Eukaryota; kingdom Metazoa; phylum Chordata; class Mammalia; order Rodentia; family Muridae; genus Mus; species Mus caroli. The sequence continues at coordinate 11,381,922 of NW_028227275.1, read as the reverse complement.
TTCTAGTTCTGCACAGATTATTCCACAAAATAGAAGTAGAAGGTATTCTACCCAAATCATTCTATGAAACCCCAGTTACTCTGATACTAAACCACAGAAAGATCCAGCAAAGATAGAGAACTTCAGACCAATTTCCCTTATGAATATCGATGCAAAAATACTCAATAAAATTCTCCCTAACCGAATCTAAGAACACATTAAAACAATCATCCATCCTGACCAAGTAGGTTTTATTCCAGGGATGCAGGGATGGTTTAATATACGGAAATCCATCAAAGTAATCCATTATATAAACAAACTCAAAGACAAAAATCAAAACCACATGATCATCTCCTTAGACTCAGAGAAAGCATTGGACAAGATCCAGCACCCATTCATGATAAAAGTCTTGGAAAGATCAGGAATTCAAAGCCTATACCTAAACATGATAAAAGCAATCTACAGCAAACCAGTAGCCAACATCAAAGTAAATGGTGAGAGGCTGGAAGCAATCTGACTAAAATCAGGGACTAGACAAGGCTGCCCTCTTTCTCCCTACCTATTCAACATTGTACTTGAAGTCCTAGCCATAGCAGTTCAAAAACAAAAGGACATCAAGGGGATACAATTTGGAAAAGAAGAAGTCAAAATATCACTTTTTGCAGATGATATGATAGTATATATAAGCGACCCTAAAAATTCGACCAGAGAACTCCTAAACCTGATAAACAGCTTCAGTGAAGTAGCTGAATATAAAATTAACTCAAACAAGTCAATGGCCTTTCTCTACACAAAGAATAAACAGGCTGAGAAAGAAATTAGGGAAACAACACCCTTCTCAATAGTCACAAATAATATAAAATACCTTGGCGTGACTCTAACTAAGGAAGTGAAAGATCTGTATGATAAGAACTTCAAGTCTCTGAAGAAAGAAATTAAAGAAGATCTCAGAAGATGGAAAGATCTCCCATGCTCATGGATTGGCAGGATCAATATATTAAAATGGCTATCTTGCCAAAAACAATCTACAGATTCAATGCAATCCCCATCAAAATTACAACTCAATTCTTCAACGAATTAGAAAGAGCAATCTGCAAATTCATCTGGAATAACAAAAAACCTAGGATAGCAAAAACTCTTCTCAAGGAAAAAGAACCTCTGGTGGAATCACCATGCCTGACCTAAAGCTTTACTACAGAGCAATTGTGATAAAAACTGCATGGTACTGATATAGTGACAGACAAGTAAACCAATGGAATAGAATTGAAAACCCAGAAATGAACCCGCACACCTATGGTCACTTGATCTTCGACAAGGGAGCTAAAACCATCCAGTGGAAAAAAGACAGCATTTTCAACAAATGGTGCTGGCACAACTGGTGGTTATCATGTAGAAGAATGCAAATTGATCCATTCCTATCTCCTTGTACTAAGGTCAAATCTAAGTGGATCAAGGAACTCCACATAAAACCAGAGACACTGAAACTTATAGAGGAGAAAGTGGGGGAAAGCCTTGAAGTTATGGGCACAGGGGAAAAATTCTTGAATAGAACAGCAAGGGCTTGTGCTGTAAGTTCAAGAATTGACAAATGGGACCTCATGAAACTGCAAAGCTTCTGAAGGCAAAAGACACCTTCAATAAGACAAAAAGGCCACCAACAGATTGGGAAATGATCTTTACCTATCCTAAATCAGATAGAGGACTAGTATCCAATATATATAAAGTACTCAAGAAGGTGGACTCCAGAAAATCAAATAACCCCATTAAAAAATGGGACTCAGCGTTAAACAAGGAATTCTTACCTGAGGAATACTGAATGGCAGAGAAGCACCTGAAAAAATGTTCAGCATCCTTAATTATCAGGGAAATGCAAATCAAATCAACCTTGAGATTCCATCTCACACCTGTCAGAATGACTAAGATCAAAAATTCAGGTGAAAACAGATGGTGGCGAGGATGTGGAGAAAGAGGAACACTCCTCCATTGTTGGTGGGATTGCAAGCTTGTACAACCACTGTGGAAATCAGTCTGGCAGTTCCCAGAAAATTGGACTTAGTACTACCTGAGGATCCTGCAATACCTCTCCTGGGCATATATCCAGAAGATGTTCTAACTGGTAAGAAGGACACATGCTCCACTATGTTCATAGCAGCCTTATTTATAATAGCCAGAAGCTGGAAAGAACCCAGATGCCCTTCAACAGAGGAATGGATACAAAATATGTGGTACATTTACACAATGGAGTACTACTCAGCTATTAAAAAGAATGAATTTATGAAATTCCTAGGCAAATGGTTGAACCTGGAGAGCATCATCCTGAGTGAGTTAACACAATCAAAAAAGAACTCAAATGATATGTACTCACTGATAAGTGGTTATTAGCCCAGAAACTTAGTTTACCTGAGATATAAGATACAATTTGCAAAACACACGAAACTGAAGAAGAATGAAGACCAAAGGGTGGACACTTTGCCCCTTCTTAGAATTGGGAACAAAGCACCCATGGAAGGTGTTACAGAGACAAAGTTTGGAGCTGAGATAAAAGGATGGACCATCTAGAGACTGTCATATCCAGGGATCCATCCCATAATCAGCTTCCAATCGATGACACTATTGCATACACTAGCTGGATGCTCACAGTCAGCTATTGGATGGATCACAGGCCCCCCATGGAGGATCTAGAGAAAGTATCCAAGGAGCTAAAGGGATCTGCAACCCTATAGGTGCAACAACATTATGAACTAACCAGTACCCTGGAGCTCTTGACTCTAGCTACATATGTATCAAAAGATGGCCTAATCGGTCATTACTGTAAAGAGAGGCCCATTGGACATGCAAACTTTATATGCCCCAGTACAGGGGAATGCTAGGGCCAAAAAGTGGGAGTGTGTGGGTAGAAGAGTGGGGGGGAGGGTATGAGGGACTTTTAGCATTGGAAATGTAATTGAGGAAAATACCTTATAAAAATATTAAAAACAAAAACAAAAACAACAACAACAACAAAAACCCCAAAACACTAACTAGAGAATCCTAGCAGTGGGAAACTAGTTTACTCAGTGAGTGACGAAGCTTGAGTCACAAACCTAGCCACCTAATTTCAATCTGTGGATCCAATGATAGCAACTGAGAACTAACTTTCTTAAAGCTGTCTGCCTACATTCATATGCCAGCTGTGGAATGCATGTTTTCATGCACATGTACACACACATGCACAGAGGGAGAAGGAAGAAAAAAAAATTTCAAGAGTACACAACTCTGATTTTTTAAATTAGGTATTTATTTCATTTACATTTCCAATGCTATCCCAAAAGTCCCCCACACGCTCCCCTATCCACTCCCCCACCCACCCACTCCCATTTCTTGGCCTTGGCGTTCCCCTGTACTAAGGCATATAAAGTTTGCATGACCAATGGGCGTCTCTTTCCACTGATGGCTGATTAGGCCATCTTCTGATACATATGCAGCTAGAGACACAAGCTCCGGGGGGTACTGGTTAGTTCATATTGTTGTTCCACCTATAGGGTTGCAGATCCCCCCAGCTCCTTGGGTACTTTCTCTAGCTCCTCCATTGGGGCCCCTGTGATCCATCCAATAGATGACTGTGAGCATCCACTTCTGTGTTTGCTAGGCCCCGGCATAGTCTCACAAGAGACAGCTATATCTGGGACCTTTCAGCAAAATCTTGCTAGTGTATGCAATGGTGTCAGCGTTTGGAAGCTGATTATGGGGTGGATCCCTGGATATGGCAGTCTCTAGATGGTCCATCCTTTTGTCTCAGCTCCAAATTTTGTCTCTGTAACTCCTTCCATGGGTGTTTTGTTCCCAATTCTAAGAAGGGGCAAAGTGTCCACACTTTGGTCTTCATTCTTCTTGAGTTTCATGTCACAACTCTGATTTTTAAATTGAACACTGTTCTGAATAGCATAAAATCACAGCATGATGTCACCCAGGCTGGGAGTGAGGGTAAATCATTTCTTGTCCAGAATATCCATAACTATTTGATTAAATTCCATGAGCTACTTTTTGTACTCTTTTTAGTTAGCAGATTTAAATTCAGATCACTCTTCTGGTGTCTCAGTGTTTATGTTTAGATGCTTCTAGAAAACTACCACACTTCCTAATCATTTTCCCATCATGCAAAAGACTGTCCCTATCAGCATGAAGGAATGGCTGAATACGGTATAATAAGGCCTTCTCATGGTGAAATCATATTTGCATAACTTTAATTACAGTATATGTTATAATTGTTCTGATTTATTATGTATTTTAAATTTCTTACTGGGCTAAGTTTAGAAATGGATCTTTATGTTAGTACATAACTATAAAAATATAGCATACATATGGTACTAGACCATAGACTTTAAAATGATGGGATAATATTCTAGTATATAGAATATCACTATTTCACTGCATGTGATATATGCCGTTATATAAAAATACATAGTACAGGTACACACACACGCACACGCACACACATACACATGCACACATCTCCAAGTTTCAAGTCTCACTGGGTCATGCCCTATATCACCCATGAATAAGAGAGCAGGGCAGCCATATTTCAGAGCCCCATCCATTCTGCCATTCCGATTAATTAATTAATTTATTTATTAATTTGTTTATTTTGGGTTTATATGTTACTGACGTGAAAACTTTATGACTCAAGCATGTTGCCTTTTGATCAGGCGTGGGCAAATCATTTCAGCTTCCAGCTTCATTGTTTTCTTCATGTTCAATGTTAAACCATCAGGTTCAACTAGGATTCTATTTCTAAAATGTGCAACTTTAAATTTCTCCAGCACAGACATACAGCCAACCTATGTGGCAAATGCTTACAATCCTAAATGACGCTGTCAGTGTAGCATGACTCCCAGAACAGAAGTCAGAAATTTTAGGTTCAAAAGACAGCTCAATTTCAGACTTTGAAGTTTTTAATGAGGGGTCTCAAGTCTCTGATCAGTAAAATGAACTTGAAAGTTTTTTCTAGAGGCTATAAAATATGTTTGTTGTACATTTCAAAATTTAATTTTTTTGAGAATTTTATACAGTGTATTTGGGTCACATTCTTTCTTCTTCCACCAATCTCTGCTCATCCAACTTCATAATCTAATTCCTAAAAATATCAAAATTTGGTGAAGGAGAGAAAAAATATCCAAGTGGAAACCAAAACATGGGAAATAGAGTTTTAAATAACAATGATCACAAATCCTGACTTCCTGGCAGGGCTACGTGCCCAGTGCTAGGTGGATCGTGGTGGCGATGGTGGTGTGTCAGTAAGGTATGTCCTGTGTTGTTCCATAAATGTAAAGTAGGATTCTTATATGACACGGTTTATTTCAGTTGATCAAACCAACAGCTGTTAAAAATCAAACTGACTGATCTGACTGGTTCCTTTTCCTCCTTACTTCCTCCCTCCCCTTCCGGCTTCCTCCACACTCCATTTCCTTTTCCACTTCCTCCCTTCTTCTCTCTTATAATGATTTTGATTTATGTTGAAGGTTTCTCCAGTGAAATAATAATAATGGACTCCTAACTATACAAAAGCCATACACCGGAGGGAAAATCATCGTAGGAATTCGCTGTTCTATGTGGCTATGGTAAATATCATGACCTAAAGCAACCTGGGCAGGAAAAGCTATATTTCATTTTATAGGTAAGCATCCATCATCTAGGGGAGGTAAGACAGTGACTCAAAGAAGGTACCACAAAAGAAAACTGTTAACTAGCTTGTGTTCATTTACCTTTCTGATATAGACCCATTACCTATAGTGTGTTGTCCTCTTATCCATAAATTACCAATCAAGAAAATGTTCCCTAGGCACAACCACAGGCCAATATGGTGAAGGCGAACTCTCAGTTGTGAATCCCTCTGATATTTGTAGACTGTGTCAAGTTGACAACTGTAAGAACTAGAAGACTCCTCCCTTGTCAACTTGACCACAAACATATCAACGACATCTATACTCATTTTATTCTTGTTTCCATTCTTGAGTCCATTGTCCATGAGTCCCCAGGGTCTCACATTAATGCCACAAAATAAAATACAGCACATCTTTAAAAGTCCCACGTTTTGAATGAGGGGCAGAAAGATAGTAAGAGCCAGAGGATGAGGAAGTCTACTGCAAAATTGTGTCTTCTATATGACAGGGAATTTATACTCATGTATTCTCGACAATATGGCTGCCTAAAGAAGATCTGAACGGTGACATTTGTTACCAGGCTAAACAGGATGCAGATAATATCATAGGGAGTCCACCTTAGAGAAAGAGCTATAAACCATTAACAACTGCTGAGTAAGATATCAGTACCAAGTGGTCATCCCTACAAAACATATACACACAGTAATATTAAATGATTGCATTTACCTGTGTGTGTGTGTGTGTGTGTGTGTGTGTGTGTGTGTGTGTGTGTGTGTGTGGTGTGTGTACTGGGATTTAAGGCATGAGACACCATACCCAGCCTCTAATCTGTTAAGAGTTCTAGTGAATCACACAACCTAATGAATGAATCCAGAATGAATTTCAAGAAGAATGACGAATAAAAGGAGTTATGATCCTGAAGCCAAGAGTTTTATATTCCAATATTGACTCATTTGAAGCTTCGAATGCAGAGTATTTGTCTACACAGACTTATCTCAATACACAGTTCTCAGCAGTAAGAGTGTCCTTTTAGAATTATGTGACTTTGAACAGAATGGCTTTGGATGAAAAATGTCACTTGAATTCATTGTGCAGTTAAATCACAGGCTACTCATCCACAGTCTGGCATGAAAATGTGTGTTTACTGAAAACTCAGAAGAACAGGGTCAATTTGGAGTGATCACTTGGATCTGTTTCCTCAGAATGTGATGAGAGTTAGCATTGTCTTGCAGTGTATGTTAGAGTCTGGCTGAGATGAAGTGATTTAAAACAAGGGCTGAGGCTGTAGCTCATTGGTATAGTGCTTGCCCAGCAGACTACATGAAAGGAGTAGTTCTTAGCGCTCTACAAACAAGGCATGGTACAGCACTCCTGTATCCAGGCACTCAAGGATTGGATCATTCTCTGCTATGCAAGTTCACAGTCAACCTGTATGCCATAGACCCTGTCTCCAGGCAGAAGAGAGATCACAAACTCCTCTCAAGAAATAATTTTGTTATTACCCGGGAACTTCAAGCCAAAGGCCAGTAAATATGTTTCTCACTTCAGTTTATCACAGGTTATATTAATCTGTTATATTTTCTACATTAATTAAATATTTATTGGAAAAGGAAAATAAGTAGACCAAAATTAATATTAACTTCTGATATAAGTTTTAATTTTTTTTTAGAATAGTGTTTTTGTCTTAACTAAAATGTAACTTTATTGGATAGCTGGTGTTCATGGTTTTAAAATGCTAGTTTCTATTTGTAGGCATATGACTACTTCTGAGAGTGTGATCAGGAATATAGAACACAGTCACAATGAACATAGTCACAAAAATAAAAATCTAAAAATTATTCTCAGGAGTCATGTATCTCTAGCTACAATTTCCTGCCTGCTTAGAGTTGCCAGAGCCTAACAACATACTTATACCATAATTCATCTGCTCCCATTTGGCAGAGAGGAGTGTAGGCTACATTATTGTTCTTACTAAACTACCTTAACATTTTGGACTACAATCTGTTATGTATTTATTTTTGAATGTTTATATACTGTTTATTACTTACAGGAATGACTTGTCTAGGCTCTGCAATGCTTCAGTTTCTACTGGAAAGCCCAAGGCCTTGGAAACTTTAGTCTTGGAAACTCCAAGATTAAAGGATAGGATGACTGGGGATTATTCTGCACTTTCTTGTTGGGCTCAATTCAGAGAGGAATTGAAAAATAAGTTTCATGAAGGGCTGGTATCTCTTATACAAATTATCAGATATCTCATCTAAGGACTGGGATTTCCAAGTTCACATAGCCAGAGTACATGACCAAGCTTATTCCTCACCAATTTTACTTCTCTCAATATTTTTAAATATATAAGTAAAAAATAAAATTGTACATACTTCAAGTATGCAGTGTAATGAATGATTTCATATTAAGTATATCTGCCTTGATAGCAATGATTACAAGTCAACTTTACTAACCAGAACAAATAGCTAGACCATGATGTGCCAACCTGGGGTTCTAAGAGATCTTATGAAGGAAAGAAAATCATGCCACTCATGACAGTGTGAATATTCATGCAGGATGCTGTGCAAGGTGAAACGTGATCCCTGCTGACTGAAGAACCATGTGCTACAGAGAAGGAACAGGAAGCATATTGCCCCACTTCCTGAGAGGAGGCGGGGTCAAACAGTTAGAAGGCAATAAAGGTTTGAATTCCTGAGTTTAAAATTCCAGATCTGGAATTGTATTTAAGAACTTGGGAAACAAAAGCCCAAGTAATGGAGTCTCCATCACACCCCTGTGATTATCTAAGGTCTTTATGCAGAACATTTTTGGAACCTATTTCAGGAGCAAACAAAATGCCGGAGGAGTTTATGATTGATAACTTAATGTATAATTTACATTTAAGAGATTAAAATATTTTCCTATCAACTTTTTGTCAGTATGCATATCTTTTAAAAGTCCTTTAGTTATAAAAATACATAAAAATCATACAGTGCAGTCAGGTCTGCCTTAGTTATGAGTTATTTCCAAAAAGTGAGTTAATCAGTTGAGTGAAGCAGTAACTGTTCAATCCAGGAGGGTGGAGGACAAGGTTTTATTTGAGCTTTGACTCCAGAAGAAAAGACCAAATTCCAGAAAAGAGAGTTGTGTAATTCTCTCTGTGTGTGTGTATCCATACAAACCATTCAAAAAAACATTTCTGAGGAATGTAAGTTTTCCACCTCTGAACTACAGAGTCAACTACAGCACTGGTTGACATTGATTCTCCTAAACATCCAAGATGGTTGTCAAGGAAACCCTTCTGTAACAGAAAGTAATTATTTTTGTGTTGGTGGACTCTTCAGTTTCGGTATCAATAATATAATTCTGTCATGGTAGCTGAAAGATGACCACAGGCAACTTATAAGAAAAAGTTTGGACATAGTTTATCAAATTTAGGTTACAAAGGATGATGACAGGCCAGGCTTGGGCCTAGCAATCTAGTTTTGTGGCTCCAGAACAGACATGGTGTCTTATAATTTACTTAACATGACTGTACTATTCTCTGTTTTCTAACCAAGATATTCAAAACCCCGCTGGGTTCATAAACTTCCAACATGCAAATATGAATATATTTTAATATTCTTTTATTGAAGCCTTTAATATATTTTCCTACCATCCTTTATACTTCTCCAGCAGTGAATTCAGACAATTAATGATAATCCCCTGAAGGATATCATGTGTCCTCTTTCATGGAAATTGATAGTTTTATACTCATAGCAAGCATTTGACATTTTTAACCACCTACCAGGTAGACATATTTTAATACCCAGTTAATAACTCCATCTTTCCCTGCTGACTCCAGCTTCTGTTCTTCTTAGGACCTTATCTGAAAATAGAAACTTCTTCTAAACTCACTGAGATATTTCCTTCCAGGAAGCCTGACATAATAAGAGATGGACAGAAGTTATTCCCTGCAGTGATCCACTGCTTTAGATAATGAGTAAAAATTCACAACTCCATTAATTTGTGAAGAGAAATGAACATACAATTGATGTGGCATTTAAAAATAGTTCATCTTTTATATCTTTGAGGCTCTATTTTACCTCTCAAAATAATTTTTAATATCTAGGAGGAAACCTAATATTTTTGAGAAAATTTAATAAGTGGCAGCTGAGCCATATTCTGAAAACTCAGGGTTCAAAGAGGTCTTACATGTTTTTTGTAGTATCTTAGTTGCTGACACATAGGCCTGTCTGCTTTCAACTTCTTAAGAAAATAAATGACTAAAACTCTTGAGCACCACAGTCAAGAAAACTCACATTGGTCACACTCTTCCTTGACAATTCTGCTCTTCCAAATGTTCTTTAACAACAATACACATAACATAAACTTTCTCAAAACACTTTCCACACATTTCCCTCTTCAGCACTCCATTCTTACCAATAGGGATCCTCTGTTTTACCTGCATCCTATAATCTCTGACCTCTGCATCATACCATCTTGCATATGTATAATCTCTTGGCATCTTCTTCATGCAGCCCGTGAATATCCTTCTGATACAACTAAAAACAGAAAAATACTATTCTTATCTAAGCTATAGCATTTGATATAGCCTCATTTGCATTATTGCATGTGGGGTTCATGTGGTGTGTGTGTGTGTGTGTGTGTGTGTGAGAGAGAGAGAGAGAGAGAGAGAGAGAGAGAGAGAGAGAGAGATTGTGTCATTTCTGTTAACCTCTGTCCTCTGTGCCTAATTGAAACATAAACAAGACATGTTAACCTCTGTACCTAATTAAAACGTAAACAAGACATTTCCTATCATTATAGGCATATGCTAATTGTTTAAGGAAGAAGGTGTAATGGGATGATTGCATAGTTTATTTTGCTTCAACAGATCAAAATTTGTATCATTTTATTTCACAAGACATTGAGAAATTGAACGATGTAGCTAGCACCTTGCTTGAGAAATATATTAATTTCATTACCATCTGCCTTTCACATTTCTGTCTACACTCTTATCATCTGAGAAAATAATCTGACCATTTATCAAAGAAAGAGCAATCTCTTGAAGCCTGATATATAAATCCCAAAGCCATTTAATTTAATACTAGAGTATATAGAGGATAGTCTAGAAACCCATAGTAGGTCTGCCTTAATAAGTAAAAAAACAGTCATAGAGCTTAAGTGGTACTGAGGTTGTCTCTCATTCTTTATGAAGAACATCACACAACTTCTCTTTTTTTGAGTAGTCCACATTAAATATCCTCAAATTCCCAACGACATTGGTGCATATGTAATAGTAACCAGTAGTCTTCCTTTCACTGTTTATCAAATATATAATTAAGAAAAGATCTTTTAAACTATTCTCTAAATGAAAATTAATTTCAATTAAAGCCAACCATTTATTACTCAAAATAAGTGAGTTTCATGTTGATATGGATAATGTTTATACATAAGATTTCATTCTTCACCTGCATGAAGCCAAGATCTGTCCTCCTCACTCCAGGATCTTCATGAGATGCTAGGGGGGTTCATTGTTATACCTGCAGGCTTTAAATAAGTCTTCCTATCTCCATTGGTACTCAAGAGGCTGGAAAATGAAATTTTCATTATGTTTACTTATTAATAAAAACGATAAGTGAGACTGTCAAGGAACAAATACTGAAGTCTTTTGTTGTCACTGTTGTTTTTGATTTTGTGATGTTGTCGTTGTTCAGGACAATTTAAAAAAATCAAAAAAAAAAAGTATAAATGTAATTTTGACTACAGTTGGTTTTTATTCTTTGTTTGTTTGTTTTTTTCCACAATGATGTATATTAACCCAAAGATGTGTGCATGCCAGGCCAGCACTCTACCAGTGAACTGCATCTTTAGCCCTTGAATTTAAGAGATATGTTTTCCTGAGGCCAGTCAGACTGGTTTTGAACTCCCTGAATAGTCTAGGCTACCATTAAATACAGGATTTACCTACTCCCACCTTCAAAGTACAAGAATCATGGATCTGTGCCACCATGCAGAACTAAGGTACAGACTTATTGCTAGAAAGTTTTTGGATATAATTTTATCTGAATATTATACAGGGTCTTAGCAGACTACTGGCCACAAAGCAGAAAACATTACTGATGGAACTGATGGGAAAGTACCAGTTGTCCAGTTGTCAAACAAACTGTAATGCCCTTTTTGGTAGCATGAATTCAGCTTTATTTTCCCTACTGTTAGTTGTTTGTGAAGGCTTATACAGATCCCAGGCTCAAGCTTTAAGCTGTATTATCCTCAAGGATAATACAGTTCTGGAACAATTGTACCCCAAAGCAAATGCCTAAGTTAACCAGATATAATT